>NC_057811.1:82572848-82887218 GCF_018294505.1 Triticum aestivum
TTTTTCTGTTTCTAAAAAGAAAAAATAAGCGCATTCTGTGATTCGATCCTAACCCGCGCTAGTTTAGTACCAACGCAATAACCACCTAGCCACCTCATCTAGCGTGTTTACATACATGTTTTTCTTCTTTTGTTGTTTTATTTTTCTTTCTTTTCTTTTCTCTTTTTTCTCTCTCTCTTTTCGTGATTTCTTCCTTCAAAATAGATTGTTTTTTTCCAAAATCCACTAACTGTTTTCAAATTTGTGAACCTTTTTCAAAATCGATGATTTTATGTTCAAAATCATGAATTTCTTTCCAAATCAATTAACTTTTTCAAGTTGGTGAACTTTTTTTCAAAATTCATGAATTTTTTTTCAAACTCGGTCAGCTTTTTTCAAAAACAATGAACGTTTTTCAAATTTGTGACTGTTTTGAAAAAAATTAATGAACTTTATTTAAAAATTGTGAACTTTTGTTTTGAAAATTGATGAAGCGGTTTAAAGATTTATTGAACTTTTTTTGAAATTTGTGAACTTTTTTCAAAATCAATTAACTTTTTAAAAAGTTGATGAATTTTTTTCAAAATAGGTGAACTTTTTTCAAATGTCTGCTTTTTTTCAAGATGGGTGATATTCTTTTTTTCAAAAGTGATGACTTTTTTAAAAATTTCTGAACTTCTTCCAAAATGGATGAACTTTTTTTTTCAAGTTAATGAACTTTTCAAATTTCTGAATGTTTTTCAAAACTGGTGAACTTTTTTCAGTTTTTGTACGAACCTTTTTTAATATATGAACTTTGTTCAAGTTCACGTTTTTATTATGAATTCTTTTTCACTTTTATTATAAAATATAACGTATAATAAACTGGATATTATCCTACATATTAATGTTTTTCTAACAGAAGGGTCAAATATAGTTTTTCCTTCAAATCGACAAAGAGATGAGTTAGCGTTGTTGTTATTCTCTAGCGTACGGAAGTTGCCAGGCACAGATCGAATCATGCTTCTCCCAGAATTCCCTCGTATTTTGCGGATAAGCTTTTCTCCTTGTCGCGTTAACTGGGCCGGCCCGCTATGCGTGGTGTGCGGGCGCCAGTAGCGCTAACCAGCGCCGAAGAGGAGGGGAGTTCCTATTTGCTGCATTTTGCGGCAAATAGTTGGAGCGAATATAGTTTTTCCTTCAAATGGACAAAGAGATGAGTTAGCGTTGTGGTTATTCTCTAGCGTACGGAAGTTGCCAGGCACAGATCGAATCATGCTTCTCCCAGAATTCCCTCGTATTTTTAGCTGTACACACAGGCGGATAAGCTTTTCTCCTTGTCGCGTTAACTGGGCCGGCCCGCTACGCGTGGTGTGCGGGCGCCAGTAGCTCCTAACCAGCGCAGAGAGCGCCGAAGAGGAGGGGAGTTCCTATTTGCCGCATTTTGCGGCAAATAGTTGGAGCGACGCACATAGTTGCCTCAACTGGGCCGGCCCATCAGTAGACGACGCGCGCTTCACTTAAACAAGATGTAAAAAGAACAAGAGGGCGCGCGAGGATTCGAGCACAGGACCTCGCAGAGCTGGTGAGTGCGGCACAACACTCGACTAGACATGTCTATCTGCCTGTATGTAGCGCGAATTTTATAAGAACTCAAATCCGCGTGCACATATGAAAACACTTTTTGAAAACAAATTAATTATGATTAATATTTGATAAACACAAAAAAGTTTTTCGAAAATCTGAAAAAGTATTTTAATAGTGATTTTTTCAAAATCATGAATATTTTTGAAAGGAGAACAAATTTTGAATTGTGAACAAAATTCTTTTGCAAACATGATTTTTTTTGTAAACATGAACATTTTTAAAATTTGCGAACAAAATTTGAAATGGGAACAATGTTTAAAATAACGAACAAATTTTGAATTTTTAGAACAAATTCTAAAATGGAGAACAATTTTGAAAATTCCAAACAAATTTTAAATGTGAAAATATTTTAATAAGTGAACAAAAATTTGCAAAATAAGAGCATTTTTGAAATTTGTGAACAATTTTTTAAAACAGGCATTTTTTGAAATCCATGCCATTGTTTTCAAATTTTTCAAAAAAATGAACATAAATAATTCGAACAATTTTTGAAAAAACCGGAACATTTTCTAAAAATTCGGAACAAAAATTTTGAAACCAGATACATTTTTTGAATTTATGAACAAATTTTGTAAAATGGGAACATTTTTTGAATTTCTGAACAAAATATGAAAAACAGGAAAAAAATGAAATTCGGATTTTTTTGAAAATAAACTTGAAAAGAAAAAAGAAACAGAAAAAAGAAAAGAAACAAAAAAAGAAAAAAAGAAAAAGAAGAGAAATAGAAAAAAGAAAAACGAAAAAGAAACTGAAACTGAAAAAGAAAAAGCCGGTTCAGGAACCTTTTAGAAGGTTCCCAAAACCGGAAAAAAACTACTGGAAACATTATAGAAGGTTCCCAAAACCGGTGTCTGCTGTAACGCTAAAACGGGCCGGCCCACTTGGTCGCTCGCTCGCACCTCCCCTGTGCGAAGCGTCGACAACTTGCCGCAACGAGCGGCAAGTAGGATTTTCCGAAGAGGAGCTCTCCTAGCGCAACACGCTCGAGCTCGAACACGGACAACAGAAAATTAGCTTGTGCCTGAATTTTAGGGACAAAACAAATCCAAAGATGAGGGAGTTAGATATGAGGTAACTATTTCACATCTAGATGTGAAATAGCAAACCTGTTTGATATTTCTTGGAAAGAAAATCCTTTTATTTTCTCTCCCCGGATATGGGATAAAATCCCTAGGCCCAGTTTGCCTCCACTCACACATCTGTCGCTTCAATCCAGCTGAATGGGCTAGCCCAATCTGGTTTTTGTCTCTTCTTTTAATTCTTTCCCACCTGGACGCCCTTCTTATATCTCACCGGAATTCCCTATTTGACACGCGTTACATCAAACTACCAGCGCTTCGCACAATAGAAGCGACCGAGCAAAGCAGTGGGCTGGCCCAATTTGTGTACGCGGTTCGTGTCTAACATCATCCGGTTTTGGGAATCTTCTACAAGATTCCCTGAACCGGTTTCTTTTCTTTTACAGGTTTTCATTTTTCTTTATTTCTTTGTGTTTTTTCTTTTATTTTAGTCATTTTTCTGTTTCTTTTTTATTTTTTGTTTTTTCCTCTTTTTGCTTCTTGACTTTTCAATTTATTTTTTTAGCTTCGTTAACATTTTTCACATTTTTGAAAAATGTTCAAAAATTTAAAAATTAAATCTCAAAAATTGTTCGTGAGTCCAAATTTTGCTCGTAAATTCTATAAATAATTTGCTTTCTAAAATATTGTTTACGATTTAAAAAAAATCCGGTTATTAAAAAAATTGTCACAACGCTTCAGAAATGTCCAGGATATCAAAAATTGTGCCCATTTTCCAAATTTTATTTATGCTTTTGGAAAACTGTTCAGAATTTCAAAAAAATTTCACCATTTTTAATAATTTTCCAAACTTCAAATAAATTTAAATTTTTCAAAAACAAATCACGTTTTGTAAAATTTAGAAAAATCATAATTTTTCATCAAATATTACGAATTTAGAAAAATCATAATTTGAAAAAAATTACATAATTTTCAAATTTTGTTCAGGTTTTCAAATTTTGTTCCCACATGAAAAAAAGTTCATCTTTCGAAAATTTTCCCTTTTTCATAAATTTATTCATGTTTTTAGTTTTTTGTCTTCTTTTAAAATGAATGTTTGGGTTTTAATAAAAATTCAGAAATTTTCAGAATTTGTTTGTCATTTCCATAATATGTTCAAAATTTCGAAATATGTGCCCTTTTTCATATTTAGTTCTCAAATTTAAAAAATGTTTAACAGGTCAAAAAATGTCCCAGTTTTCAATTTCCGTTCACAAATTCAAAAATGTGCCGAATTTCAAAATATGTTCACATTTCCAATATTTCTTCACAGTTTTAAAAAATAGTTTATGTTTTTAAATTTGTGTTCGAATTTCAAACTGTGTTCACATGTTTCGATAACTGTTAAAAAAATCAGTGTTTCAAAATTTTATTCACGATTTAAAGCATTGCTCACATTTTTTAAAACATTGTTCACATTTTTCAAGAGAATGGTTAAAAAACTTTGAAAAAAGTAGGATATGTAGTTGTTCATTCTTTAGGAATTCGTGCTGCGTGAATGTCAGTAGCACTCGCCAGCTCCAGTGGCTAGCGAGAATGCCTCCCGAATTAGAGATATGGAGTTCGAGTTCCACATCTGACTGTTTTTTCAATGTATTTTTACATCGCCACAGCGCCTAAATAGGCCGGCCCAGTCGGCGCTCGGTGTGTGCGTCGCGACGGTATATATATATATATATATATATATATATATAATGTATTTAAAAAATGTTAATCAAGCATTTGAAAAAATTGAACAATTATTTCAAAAATGTTGATCTGGCATTTGAAATTTGTTAAATGTCTATAGAAAAAATGTGGACCATGTATTAAAAAATGATATATGTTTTATCATGTATATAAAAATGTTAATCAAGAATTTGAAAAAAATGTTGAAACAAGTATTTGAAGATCAAGAATTTGAAAACTGTTAAATGTGTATTGAAAAATGTCGTCAATGTATTAAAAAAATGTTGAAGTTTTTGGATCATGTGTATAAGAATGTTAATTAAGCGTTTGAAAAAAAAATGTTGAACAAGTATTTCAAAATTGTTAAATGTGTACAGAAAAAATGTTGACTACGTATTAGGAAAAATATTAATCAAGTATTTGAAAAATGTTAATCAAGCATTCAGAAAATGTTAAGTGTGCATATAAAAAAAATGTTGACTGGGTATTAGAAAAATATTAATCTTGTATTTTAAATTGTTATGCAAGCATTCAAATTTTTTAAAAGTTTGTATAGAAAAAATGTTGACCATGCATTAAAAAAATTCAATCTTGTATTTGAAAAATATTAATCAAGCATTTGAAAAATGAAAAAAATGTGTATAAAAATGTTAACCATGTTTTAAAAAATGTATTAGAAAAATGTTGTTGACATATGTAAAAAATGTAGAATGAAGAACAAACGAAACAATGAAAACCAAAAAAGAAACAGAATAAACCAAAGAAAAAACAGAATGAAAAATAAACGAAGAAACAAATGCAGAAAGAATTAAAAAAGGAATGAAAACAACACAAAAAACGGAGGAGGAAAAGAAAAGAAACAAAAAAAACAAAAAATAGAAGACAAAAATGAACAAAAATGAGAAAGAAAAGAAAAAGGATAAAAATCATGAAAGAAACAAAGAGAAACAAAAAGAAAAGCGAAAGAAAAAAACCTAAGTGTAACGAAAAAAACCCGAATAAAATCGGGGAAGACATAAGAAACCAAACAAAGAACAAAAGAAATGAGAAAAGGGATAATTAAAAAAATCTAGGGTCTTTTCCTCAAGTAAACCACGCTTGCTATATTACCATCAATGCAACCGTGGCGCGATTGCTAGCAGCGGTTCGCACTACCTGGGCAACCTCGGATTGAATCCCCGCTTCTTCTATTTTAGTAGCGCTAATGGGCGGCCCGTTACTCTATCCTCTTCAAGCGAGAGATCCTTCGATCTTCCGTAAAGCGAGGTATAGTCTCCGCGTTTCCGCCTGACTTGGCCTGTGGGAAGTGGTAGTTTCGTCATGGTTGATGTCTCTAAGAGTAGGTGGTGTGAGTGTGGTATATATATAGCCATCACCAAAAATCTAATTGTTACACACATTTATGCACAACTCGGTGGGACCGAGTGAAGCAAAATGTTTGAACTTTAGGCTTTTCGGTGAGACCGGATGAAACAGCTCGGAGGGACCGATGGGTGACCTAAGAAATTTCCACACTTCGGTGACACCTATAGAAAACACTCGGAAATTCTTAAGTGAAATCGATAGGTAACGGAAGGTTGGCAAGCGCATTTCGGTGGGACTGAATGTCATCTCGGTGAGACCGAGTTGCTAGGGTTTAGGCTGTGGATCTGTCAAGTGTATCTCAGTGGGTCCGGGTAAAGTGTATCGGTGAGACCGAGATAGGCTTTAGGGTTTTCGACTGATAGGAATATGAGGGTGTGGTTTAGGGTTTTTGAAGCAATATCTCTAAGAACTTGAGCAACTGGTTCATGATCAAAACCTCATCCCATTTTAATAGTACTGGCTTTCCTATGGACTCAATGTGATCTTGGATCACTTAACCAAAAATGTAGAGTCTTGAAGCTTTGCCAACATTGTTCCTCAGTAGCTTGAGGGGTCCACATATCCATCCATCTACTTGCATAGGTTGAATTTTTCCGAAATATACTTGAGGAAAACATTAGTCCAACAACATGTATGTTGAAATGAATTACCAAAACCACCAAGGGAGCAATTTGTGCTTTCAATCCCCCTCTTTTTGTAGTTGATTACAACATACATCAGATCTTCAAATAAGAATATACCATAGAATCACATTAAAGCTTTGAGAAGCATGTAACAAGTATAAGCTCCCCCTACAAGTGTGCATTCTTTAAAGATAATTGCTTTTGGAATACAAATGCACAATTGGGTAGGAATACTTAATATGTCACATGCATCTTGGCCATGTGCATTAGAGCAAAAGATATGAATGAAAGTGTTCATGTGTCCATGATGATTTCTTGCAAACAAGTATGTGAAATAAGTAAGACATCATCATGCACATGGGTATGATGCATACACTTACCTTGAGGTGCTTGAGCAACTTACCTAAAGAAACAAACTTGAGAAAATAAGATTAGATAACACAAGAATCTCTTCAAGAAGAATGCAAGAACTTCAAGAATACCAAGATTGGGATGACATGTATAGGGATTAGTATCACTAGGTGAATACTTCCTTAAGAGCTGGCATGTCCTCAAGGATTCAATAAAGATTTGCAATAGAATTCGAAGGGTTTTTCTTCCCTAAACTATGAACTTCCTCTCCCCCTGAATCTGAGATTGTAGATATTGGGAGGAGGTAGGGTGAGACAAAACTAGAGCAGAAGATCATATAAAATGATCGAGCAAATAAAACTATAAATCAATTATATGTTTCTCCCCACTTGGAAACATATATTTGGAAACATATAGGTCTGCCTCATCTTATAGTTGTGTATTTATATTCATATAAAGAGGCTTTGATGTGTATCTCTCTCTAAGTGAGTCTTTAGATAAGCTTTGATGTGGCATTTCTCATTTCTCTCCCCCTTTGACATCAATTTCCAAGAAGGGTTTAGCTCTTGGTCATTGGTAAATAGGTACGGTCCTTGAAAAGCACATCTAGCTGAGATGATGTTGAATGCAGTAGAGGTGAAAGAATGATTGAGTGGAGCTAGAAAAGGAACAACAAATAAATTTTGGCAAACTTTTTCTAGTGATTTTTGGTGGCTCCGATTAGGATCAATTAGTGATTCCGAGGTAACTTGGAATCATAGGTTGATCACATCGGTGGTTCCGAGCCAGTTCACCTCAGTTGGACCGATGAACATGTTAAGCAATGTAACTTGCAGACTCAGTGACATCGATGCTATTCGGGACCGAGTTCACGATAAAAACAAAAAATTGTCAAACTCAGCTCACTTTGCAATAAGATCTCACAGGAATTTGCAATGAATTCAGATAAATTTGCAACGAATTCAGATAAATTTGCAAGGAATTAACAAAAGAAAGAAACTAGCTAACACGAGAGAAAGAAGGGAAAGGAAAGAAAGGATAAAAGAACTACCAGATGAAGTGTTTTTGGAAATAAGCAAGGCAACTAGAACACAAGAGAAAAATCAAACCAAGAAAAGAAATGCAAGAGAACTTCATCTAGGAAATGGTCGGATACTA
Organism: Triticum aestivum; assembly: GCF_018294505.1. Lineage (NCBI taxonomy): Eukaryota > Viridiplantae > Streptophyta > Magnoliopsida > Poales > Poaceae > Triticum > Triticum aestivum. The sequence goes on from NC_057811.1 coordinate 82,580,677, forward strand.
GTTCACCTATGTTAAAGTATATTGACTTAGGAGTCAAGTGAGAACACTTGATCATAGGTCATACTCATCGTTAAGCTCAAAAATGGGTTACCATTTTTCATTTAAGCATTTCAATGTATTCACATCATTTAGAGGTGCTTTGGCTCATGACTTCGAGTAAATCGTCTCTAAGATGTGAGAACTTATATTGGATTTTGTTGTTGACGTCATGTAGTTGAACTTGTGGATGCTCATGTGTTTGAGTTGGGATCTATTCATTCTCGTTTGAAGTCCATGTTCCTACATGGGTTAGTCTCGCAAGGAATAACAGGTATATCCAAATTGAAAAGAATGAAGAATTTGTGTCATATGTTGTCAAATGATACTTTTGGTATTGTCGTGTCCCTTGAACACAACAATCAAGATCTTTGATACTTGGCACATGTATGATTGCTCGATATAGACATTTGGAGCAATATTTTGTAGTGGAGCTTATCCAAGTATCTACATGGGTTAGAAGCAATACAAGGAAGCAATGTATCCAAGATATAAAATAGTCATCATAAGAGAAGTATCAAGGATTTGTCAAGAAAGCGCATGCCCTTGCATGCATCCAAGTGAGTTTCTAGTTCACATTGGAAGCCTCGGTAATGTTTAACTCAGTTCTCAAGCGATAAAATATCTTCTCATCAAGAGGTTTAGTGAAGATATTCGTCACTTGCTTGTCGGTACGAACATGCTTAAGGTTAATGTCACCTTTAGCAACATGATCTCGAATGAAGGGATGAAGAACATCAATATGCTTAGTTCGAGAATGTTGGACAGGACTGTGTGCAATCTTAATAGCACTCTCATTGTCACAAAGCAACGAAACATGTTTCACATGTATCCCATACTCTTTAATGTCATCCATAGTAATTGAGCACAACATTATCCGGCGGCAATGTATTTTGCTTCAGCGGTATATAGCGATACCGAGTTTTGTTTCTTCAAGGACCAAGACACAAGAGATCTCCCAAGAAATTAGAAAGTGCCCGAAGTTGACTTTATATCAATCTTGTCACCCTTATAATCCGAATCGGAGTAGCCAATAAGATTACAAGATGATCCTTTGGGATACCATATGCCAAAGTTTGGTGTATGTAACAAGTGCCTCACAATTCTTTTCACGGCCTTTAAGTGACATTGTTTTCGTGTCGCTTGGTATCATGCACACACACTTAGCATAATGTTAGGACGAGAGGCACAAAGATATAGCAATGAACTGATCATTGATCAATGAAGTTCGAGGAATTTCCCATGGAGGAGAATAGGACGGGGACAGGTTTGCTCCTGTGTTCAATCACACGTCCCTCCAACCAAACGTAGTTCTTTTGCAGAAGAGTGATCTGGGCTACCAAATCGCCTATCGCCATCGAGCAACACTGGTCATTTCTATCTACAACATTTCTTTCGGTTATTCTCTTAGTTATCTATCTGTGTTGTTCATCTGTAATCCTGTGTGCATATCTTTCAGTATCGTGAAATGTTTGTGTTTGTTTTCATCTCGCTATACTGAACGTGTTTTGTCTCTATGTTCATTTGTTTTTCATATACTGCTACCTTGTCTTACTTCTGAGTTAAGTTCTATTAAGTATCCCACATTAGTGTGGCCTAGTTATTTATCCACAGTACCTTTGCTTTACATCTTATGTTTAATAAGTTTTCTACTATGTTGTGCTGAGAGATTTGAATATTTCAAAAGAAAATTTAAATCTCCCATTCACAACCCCCTTTGGTCAATATACTCTGATCCAACACTTCGACTCCTTGTACCCTACCCGCCTGATCGGGCATCACTTGCCTCCCTCGCTCTACTTAGTGAAGAGAGACCTTATCATCCCCTTTCCATCTTTGCACACGTCCTTGACGTTTTGAGGGGATGTGGTATAGGAGGTGACAAATGGCAGACATGACGAGCAGGTGATTGCTGACAATTAGGGAACCATAGGTGCCCTCAGAAGTCAGGTCATCATCGCTGCCACCACCTAACCTAATCTTAGGCCCGCGCAAACTGGGGGTAAGAGGAGTGGGTGGAGAAACCAACTACGAAGGAAATATCATCGAAATGTCACACCATATGATTTTCTTTCCCCCCGTGTAAGGCGACTAGGGAAAGACTTCTTCCCTTCGATCTCCGCCGACGAGTATGTGGATTCGCGTCCCCTCCGCCTGCCGCTCCGGCGGCCGGTGGCGGGGAGGGTATTCCTGGTGCCTCGGGTTAGATAGGTAGGGATTTGGTTCTCGCAAGGGCAGCACTCGGACGGATGGCGGCGCTTCTTCTTTGAGTCACTGTTCCGCACTCCAATCCTCCTCAAGTTCATTCGTCGCGACGGATTAGATGGAGCTCCGACGTAGATTGCTGCCAGCTCCTCGGAGCGGCGAGGTTAGGGTTTCTCGTCGTGCGTACGCAACGACGCGATTTGGTATTAGGTTCTTCATATCAATTCAAGGATTCAATGGTGACGACTGCGCTCCTGAACGCTGGTCCTTAGAGGCACATGTACGAAGACTTCACGGCTATCATCGATAAGGTAAGGCTGGCTCGGTATGGGAGCAACGACAGCGGTGCGCCGACGGCTCATTCTGGCAGCGCAATGGTCGTTCGGTTGTCCATGGACCTCGATATAAATTTTGTTATGTTTGGAGTGCTTTGTACTTCTGACGAATCTTTATAATAGATCTCATATATTCGCAAAAAAGTCACACCATATGTACCCTAGCATTGGGACCTACTTGACATAATGTGCTAAGAGTAAAAAGGGAAATTGTTGGGGAACGTAGCATGCAATTTCAAAAAATTTCCTACGATCACGCAAGATCTATCTAGGAGATGCATAGCAACGTGAAGGGGAGAGTGTGTCCACGTACCCTCGTAGACCGAAAGCGGAAGCGTTAGAGCATCTCCAGCCGTTCAGCCCCCCAGGGCGCCGAAAAAGAGCGGCCTGGGGGCGAACCGGCGCTAGATTGGCCCCTGGGGCGACCTACCTCCCAGCCACGCCCCCAGGCGCCGCCCCCCAACCGCGGCAAATTCAAACGTAGTCATTCCCGCTCACAAAATAGACGCCACAAATCTGGCGATCAAGCGGCCACAAGTTCGGCGATCGAATGAAAAGTTCGGCGTACAAAAAGCAGAAAGGACGCGCGTGCGCATCAGACGGCGAGGTCGGCCTCCGGCGTCGGCGGAGTCGGCGTGCGCGGGCTTGGCGGGGTCTCTGTTCTTGGCGGCATCGGCGTGGCTTCTGTGCTGCGGGGAGTCTCGGCGGCATCACTCGGGCTTGGCGGCGGCGTCGGCGTGGGCGGCGGCGTGGGCGGCGTCATCGAGGGAAGCTGGTTCAGGATGAGGCCACGCTCCGCCAAGTACCACGCCCTCTGTTGGAAAAGGCAGTGCCTAGGAGGCGCTTAGGCACGCCTAGGCACTAGGCAATGGCCAAACGCCTCGCCTAGGGCATAAATGGAGGTCTAGGCAATGCAAGCAAGGAATTGCCTACCCAAGCAAGAAATCATGCCACATACTACACTGATATGCCAAACGGGTTATATTCCAATGGCAGTAGACGGTAATTAACTTATTTATATGCCCTAAACAAATATCAACACCCATATAATAATTACAAATGCACTACGAGTAAAAACTATATCGCCGTCTAGGCCGCGCCTAGGGCGCTTAGGCACCGCCTAGGCACTAGGCGAAGGCCAACCGCCTCGCTTACGCCTACCGCTTTTTCCAACCTATGCCTTGACCACCTCGTCGTTGCTCTGGAGCATGTCCGCCCCGCCCAGCAGGAAAGCCAGGTCGGTGTTTCTCTTCTTCGCGACGACGTTGGTCCGGAGTAGGTCGAGCTTGACGGCGCTGCTCGACATCAACGCCGACCACCGCGCCTCGGTCTTCTCTTCACGAAGAGCGGCCCGGACCTGTGCGTCGGCGAGGCAGTGCTCGATGGACTCCTGAACTCGAGCGGTGGCCGCGTCGGCGTGTTTCCCCTTCTTGGCACCTTTGTTGCCGTCCGGCTGCCCTTCTGACGCGCCCGGAGTCGGCGCGTCCGGCTTGTAGGCCTCCTTGGCCTTGTCGAGGGTGCGCCGGACTTCCGCCCACTTCTCGCACATGTTAATGCGCTTGTAAACGTGGAGGTACTTGAATTCGGCGTTGTTGTTGCCCTGCCGATACAAGGCGAACATGTGCAGCAACTGCGCGAAGGAACAAACAGTTGGCGGGCGCACACGGCGAAGAGAGGCAGGAGACCGGCGTGCCGTACCTGATCCTCAACGCTGGCGCCGCTCTCCGGGCGAGCCGCGACCTCCTCGACGATCCCATGCCATTTGTTGCACGCCCCCTGGATACGCCCCCAATGGTTCGACATCGCCTTCGCCCCGCGCTGCATGTAGACGCCTTTAAAGTAGGGGTCGACGAGCTTGCGTTCATCGAACTCGGCCTTGATGCGCTCCCAGTACGTCTCGATGCTCTGGTTCGTGCCGGTGGTTGGGTCGAGGCAGACGACTTTCCATGCTTCGGCGAGGCATTCCTCCTCCTTGGACGCCCACTTGATGCGCGGCTCGCCGGACCTGGCCGCCTGCTTCTTCTTCTTACGCCTCCTCGCTGGAACAGTCGCCGGCTCCTCCTCCTCCTCTTCGTCCTCCTCCTCCTCCTCCTCCTCCTGCTCCTCCTCGCCGTAGACGTAGCCGAGCTCGCCGTCCATGCCGCCGCTGAGATCCACCGTGTCGTCCGGGATGGCGAACCCGGGAAACGCGGCGGCCGCGGTCGAGCCGGTCGCGATGATGTCGTCCATGTCGGCCTCGGTCTCGTCGGTGTCGCCGACGTGCGAGAAGGGCAGCGCGCCACGGCGGAAAGGGGCGTCGGGGAGGACGCGTAGGCGGGCGGCGAGTAGTTGTATGGAGGGTACTGCACGCCGGCGAAGGCAGGCGAGGGCGTGCGCTGGGCCGGGTGTCCATGGGGGAAGGTGACGTTGGGGTTGAACCCACCGTGTGCGTCCCCATCGGCGTAGCCCGGCGAGGGCGTGCATCCCCATGGCTGCAACGGAGAGCCGACGCCTCCCCAGGGCGCGTGCTGGACGTGGCTGCCGGGTGGATTCATCATCCCCGCGTGAGTCGCCTCGGCCTCGGCTTGGTCCGCCGAAGCGGCAGCCGCACGCGCCGCGTTGTCACGGGCCTTCTTGGCGATCGCCCTGTTCCGCCGGTCGGCGGTGACAGCCTCCCGTCGCTGAACTTCAGCCCTCCACTCGGCGTTTGTCATGCCCGGTGGCTTGGACGGAGGCGCCCTCGGCTTCCTCTGCTTCGGCTGGGCGACGGAGGCGGTCGCTGTTGCCGCGGCCCGGGGGACGACGTACTTCTTCGGTGGCATGGCGGCCGGCTGGGAGGCGAGCGGGAGGGAGATTGGCGGGAGGAAGGGAGAGAATGGGAGGGAAGTGGGGGGAAAGCGGGAAAAAACGGCGGGAAGAGGCGCTCGACTCGCCGACAGGGCGGACCCACGCGCCCTTTTCGCTTGTGCCGGTGCCCCAGGCGCCCCCCAGGGCCCCGGGTTCGGCCTGGGTCCACCGGCACCAGTTTCGCCCCGAGCCGGCGAAAAACGGGCTTCTGGGGGCGCGACAGGGCCGTTTTTTCGGCGCCGGCGCGGCAAAAACGCCTGGGGAGGGCCTGTTGGGGGCGCGGCTGGAGATGCTCTTATGTTAACGCGGTTGATGTAGTCGAACGTCTTCACGATCCAACCGATCTAGTACCGAACGTACGACATCTCCGAGTTCTGCACACGTTCAGCTCGATGACGTCCCTCGAACTCTTGATCCAGCAGAGGGTCGAGGGAGAGTTTCGTCGACACGACGGTGTGGCGACGGTGATGGTGATGTGATCCATGCAGGGCTTCGCCTAAGCACTACGACGCTATGACCGGAGGAGTAAACTGTGGAGGGGGGCACCGCACACGGCTAAGAGAATAACTGTTGTGCTATGGGGTGCCCCTGCCCCCGTATATAAAGGAGGGGAGGAGGAGGCGGCCGACCAAGAGGGGCGCGCCATGGGGGGAGTCCTACTAGGAGTCCACTCCTAGTAGGATTCGCCCCCCCTTTCCCTTTCTTCACCGGAGGGGAAAAGGAAGGAGTGGGAGAGGGAGAGGGAAAGAGGGAAAGGGGGGCACCGCCCCCTCCCCTAGTCCTATTCGGACTCCCATGGGGGGGCGCGGCCACCCCTTGTGGGTTGTCCCCTCTCTCTCCCGTGGCCCATGAGGCCCATGACTTCCCCCGGGGGGTTCCGGTAACCCCTCGGTGCTCCGGTAAAATATCCGAACCACTCGAAACCATTCCGATGTCCGAATACCACCTTCCAATATATCAATCTTTAACTCTCGACTATTTCAAGACTCCTCGTCATGTCCGTGATCTCATCCGGGACTCCGAACAAACTTCGGTCACCAAAACACATAACTCATAATACAAATCATCATCGAACGTTAAGCGTGCGGACCCTACGGGTTCGAGAACTATGTAGACATGACCGAGACACATCTCCGGACAATAACCAACAGCGGAACCTGGATGCTCATATTGGTTCCTACATATTCTATGAGATCTTTATCGGTCAAACCGCAATAACAACATACGTTATTCCCTTTGTCACCGGTATGTTACTTGCCCGAGATTCGATCGTTGGTATCATTATACCTAGTTCAATCTCATTATCGGCAAGTCTCTTAACTCGTTCTGTAATACATCATCCCATAACTAACTCATTAGTCACATTTCTTGCAAGGCTTATAGTGATGTGCATTACCGAGAGGGCCTAGAGATACCTCTCTGATACACGGAGTGACAAATCCTAATCTTGATCTATGCCAACCCAACAAACACCTTCGGAGACACCTATAGAGCAACTTTATAATCACCAGTTACGTTGTGACATTTGATAGCACACAAGGTGTTCCTACGGTATTCGGGAGTTGCACAATCTCATAGTCAGAGGAATATGTATAAGTCATGAAGAAAGCAATAGCAATAAAACTTAAACGATTATTATGCTAAGCTAACGGATGGGTCTTGTCCATCACATCATTCTCCTAATGATGTGATCCCGTTCATCAAATGACAACACATGTCTATGTTAGGAAACTTAACCATCTTTGATTATCGAGCTAGTCTAGTAGAGGCTTACTAGGGACACAGTGTTTTGTCTATGTATCCACACATGTATCAAGTTTCCGGTTAATACAATTCTAGCATGAATAATAAACATTTATCATGATATAAGGAAATATAAAATAACAACTTTATTATTGACTCTAGGGCATATTTCCTTCAGTCTCCCACTTGCACTAGAGTCAATAATCTAGTTCACATTGCCATGTGATTTAACACCAATAGTTCACATCACCATGTGATTAACACCCATAGTTCACATTGCCATGTGACCAACACCCAAAGGGTTTACTAGAGCCAGTAATCTAGTTCACATTGCCATGTGATTAACACCCAAAGAGTACTAAGGTGTGATCATGTTTTTCTTGTGAGAGAGGTTTAGTCAACGGGTCTGCCACATTCAGATCCGTATGTATTTTGCAAATTTCTATGTCTACAATACTCTGTATGGAGCTACTCTAGCTAATTGCTCCCACTTTCAACATGTATCCAGATTGAGATTCTGAGTCATCTGGATTAGTGTTAAAGCTTGCATCGATGTAACTCTTTACGACGAACTCTTTATCACCTCCATAACCGATAAACATTTCCTTAGTCCTCTAAGGATAATTTTGACCGTTGTCTTGTGATCTACTCCTGGATCACTATTGTACCCTTTTGCCAAACTCATGACAAGGTACACAATAGGTCTCATACAACATGGCATACTTTATAGAACCTATGGCTGAGGCATAGGGAATGACTTTCATTCTCTCTCTATCTTCTACCGTGGTCGGGTTTTGAGTCTTACTCAACTTCATACCTTACAAATCAGGCAAGAACTCCTTCCTTGACTGATCCATTTTGAACTCCTTTGAAATCTTATCAAGGTATGTACTCATCGAAAGTCTTATCAAGCGTCTCGATCTATCTCTATAGATCTTGATGCCCAATATGTAAGTAGTTTCACCGAGGTCTTTCTTTAAAAACTCCTTTCAAACACTCCTTTATGCTTTCCAGAAAATTCTACATCATTTCCGATCAATAATATGTCATTCACATATACTTATCAGAAAGGTTGTAGTGCTCCAACTCACTTTCTTGTAAATACAGGCTTCACCGCAAGTCTGTATAAAACTATATGCTTTGATCAACTCATCAAAGCGTATATTTCAACTCCGAGATGCTTGCACCAGTCCATAGATGGATCGCTGGAGCTTGCACATTTTGTTGGCACCTTTAGGATTGACAAAACCTTCTGTTGCATCATATACAACTCTTCTTTAATAAATCCATTATGGAATGTAGTTTTGATATCCATTTGCCAGATTTCATAAAATGCGGCAATTGCTAACATGATTCGGACAGACTTAAGCATTGATACGAGTGAGAAAATCTCATCGAAGTCAACACCTTGAACTTGTCGAAAACCTTTTGTGACAATTCGAGATTTTTGGATAGTAACACTACCATCAGCGCCCGTCTTCCTCTTGAAGATCCATTTATTCTCAATGGCTTGCCGATCATCGGGCAAGTCCACCAAAGTCCATACTTTGTTCTCATACATGGATCCCATCTCAGATTTTATGGCCTCAAGCCGTTTTGCGGAATCTGGGCTCATCATCGCTTCCTCATAGATTGTAGGTTTGTCATGGTCTAGTAACATGACTTCTAGGACAAAATTACCGTACCACTCTGGTGCGGAACGTGCTCTGGTTGACCTACGAGGTTCGGTAGTAACTTGATCTGAAGTTTCATTATCATTATCATTAGCTTCCTCTCTAGTTGGTGTAGGCATCACTGGAACTGATTTCTGCGATGAACTACTTTCCAATTCAATAGAAGGTACAACTACGTCATCAAGTTCTACTTTCCTCCCACTCACTTCTTTCGAGAAAAACTCCTTCTCTAGAAAGGATTCATTCTTAGCAACAAATATCTTGCCTTCGGATCTGTGATAGAAGGTGTACCCAACAGTTTCTTTTGGGTATCCTATGAAGACGCATTTCTCCGATTTGGGTTCAAGCTTATCAGGCTGAAGCTTTTCACATAAGCATCGCAACCCCAAACTTTAAGAAACGACAGGTTAGGTTTCTTGCCAAACCACAGTTCATACGGTGTCGTCTCAACGGATTTAGATGGTCCCCTATTTAACGTGAATGCAGCTGTCTCTAATGCATAACCCCAAAACGATAGTGGTAAATCGGTAAGAGACATCATAGATTGCACCATATCTAAAAAAGTACAGTTATGATGTTCGGACACACCATTACACTGTGGTGTTCCAGGTGGCGTGAGTTGTGAAATTATTCCACATTGTTTTAAATGAAGGCCAAACTCACAACTCAAATATTCGCCTCCGCAATCAAATCGTAGAAACTTTATTTTCTTGTTATGATGATTCTCCACTTCACTCTGAAATTCTTTGAACTTTTCAAATGTTTCAGACTTGTGTTTCATTAAGTAGATATACCCATATCTGCTCAAATCATCTGTGAAGGTCAGAAAATAACGATACCCACCACGAGCCTCAACACTCATCAGACCGCATGCATCGGTATGTATTATTTCCAATAAGTCATTGGCTCGCTCCATTGTTCTGAAGAACGGATTTTTAGTCATCTTGCCCATGAGGCATGGTTCACAAGTATCAAATGATTCACAATCAAGTGATTCCAAAAATCCATCCATATGGAGTTTCTTCATGCGCTTTACACCAATATGACCTAAACGACAGTGCCACAAATATGCTGCACTATCATTATCAACTTTGCATCTTTTGGCATCAATATTATGAATATGTGCATCACACGATCGAGATTCAATAAACCATTCACATTGGGTGTATGACCATTGGGTTTTATTCATGTAAACGGAATAACAATTATTCTCTGACTTAAATGAATAACAGTATTGCAATAAACATGATCTTATCATATTCATGCTCAACGCAAACACCAAAAAACATTTATTTAGGTTAAATACTAATCCCAAAAGTATAGGGAGTGTACGATGATGATCATATCAATCTTGGAACCACTTCCAACACACATCGTCACTTCATCCTTAACTAGTCTATGTTCATTCTGCAACTTCCGTTTCGAGTTACTAATCTTAGCAACTGAAGCGGTATCAAATACCCAGAGGTTGCTACGAACACTAGTAAAGTACACATCAATAATCTGTATATCAAATATACCTTTGTTCACCTTGCCATCCTTCTTATCCGCCAAGTATTTGGGGCAGTTCTGCTTCCAGTGACCATTCCCTTTGCAATAGAAGCACTCAGTTCCAGGCTTAGGTCTAGCTTTGGGCTTTTTCATGGGAGTGGCAACTTGCTTGCCATTCTTCTTGAAGTTCCCTTTCTATCCCTTTGCCCTTTTCTTGAAACTAGTGATCTTGTTAACCATCAACAATTGATGCTCTTCCTTGATTTGTACCTTCGTCGATTTTAGCATCATGAAGAGCTCGGGAATCGTTTTCGTCATCCCTTGCATATTATAATTTATCACGAAGCTCCGGTAACTTGGTGATAGTGACTAGAGAACTCTGTCAATCACTATCTTATCTGGAAGATTAACTCCCACTTGATTCAAGCGGTTGTAGTACTCGGACATTCTGAGCATATGCTCACTAGTTGAGATATTCTCCTCCATCTTGTAGGCTAAGTACTTTGTCAGAGGTCTCATGCCTCTCGACTCGGGCATGAGTCTGAAATACCAATACTCTCGACTCGGGCATGAGTCTGAAATACCAATCCCAGCTCTTGGAACATCTCATATGCTCCGTGGCATTCAAAACATTTTTGAAGTCCCGGTTCTAAGCCATAAAGCATGGTGCACTAACTATCAAGTAGTCATCATATCGAGCTTGTTAAACGTTCATAACGTCTACGTCTGCTCCTGCAATAGGTATGTCACCTAGCGGTGCATCAAGGACATAATTCTTCTGTGCAGCAATGAAGATAATCCTCAGATCACGGACTCAGTCCGCATCATTGCTACTATCACATTTCAACTTATTTTTCTCTAGAAAATATCAAAAAGTAAATGGGGAGCTACAACACGAGCTATTGATCTACAACATAATTTGCAAATACTATTAGGACTAAGTTCATGATAAATTAAGTTCAATTAATCATATTACTTAAGAACTCCCACTTAGATAGACATCACTCGAGTCATCTAAATGATCATGTGATCCAAATCAACTAAACCATGTCCGATCATCACGTGAGATGGAGTAGTTTTCAATGGTGAAAATCTCTATGTTGATCATATCTACTATATGATTCACGTTCGACCTTTCGGTCTCAGTGTTTCGAGGCCATATCTGCATATGCTAGGCTCGTCAAGTTTAACCCTAGTATTCTGCACGTGCAAAACTGTCTTGCACCCTTTTATGTGAACGTAGAGCTTATCACACCCGATCATCATGTGGTGTCTCGGCACGACGAACTATAGCAACGGTGCATACTCAGGGAGAACACTTATTGTCGGTGTCAAAATCGGCGGATCTCGGGTAGGGGGTCCCGAACTGTGCGTCTAAGGCGGATGGTAACAGGAGGCGGGGGACACAATGTTTACCCAGGTTCGGGCCCTCTCGATGGAGGTAATACCCTACTTCCTGCTTGATTGATCTTGATGATATGAGTATTACAAGAGTTGATCTACCACGCGATCGTAGAGGCTAAACCCTAGAAGCTAGCCTATGATTATGATTGTTGTTGTCCTACGGACTAAACCCTCCGGTTTATATAGACACCGGAGGGGGCTAGGGTTACACAGAGTCGGTTACAAGGGAGGAGATCTATATATCCGAATTGCCAAGCTTGCCTTCCACGCAAAGGAGAGTCCCATCCGCACACGGGACGAAGTCTTCAATCTTGTATCTTCATAGTCCAACAGTCCGGCCAAAGTATATAGTCGGGCTGTCCGAGGACCCCCTAATCCAGGACTCCCTCAGTAGCCCCCGAACCAGGCTTCAATGATGATGAGTCCGGCGTGCAGATTGTCTTCGGCATTGCAAGGCGGGTTCTTCTCCAAGTTCTAAGTACATGTCGAGTAGTTTCCGGCTTCCCATGAATGTTGCACTCCTGGGCTTCTGCGCCTAATAATGGCTATCCTCCACGTGTCGAGCGAATGCGAGAAGTCGGGGAATTTTTACACTTGCCACCCTAACCATGCGAGTAAATCATCTATTTAAAGAGACGGGGATCCTCAGATCCAGATCACACCATCCTCCCACAGCGAGCATCCATCGAAGAGCGCCCGAAAAAATCCATCCCATCATGGCCGGCCATCGCAGCTCCTCCTCTCGCTCCCGTAGCCCTAAGCCAGGCAATTGGAAGAAGTGTTCCGTTCCCCACAGCCAATTAGTAGAGTTACAGACCCAGGGGTTTCTCCCCTGCATATATGGTCCCCGTCTGAGCCGGATTAGCCACCTACAATGGCGGGGAGCAAGCAGAGAGCTTTCCCAACCCATCCATGGGGGAGCGGGTATGCCTTGTCCCTTACTTATTGAGGGGACTCGGATTTCCAATCCATCCGTTCCTCCGCGGGCTCCTGGAGTTCTACGGCCTCCAGCTGCATAACCTTACTCCCGCCTCCATCTTACACATCGCTGGCTACGTCGCCCTTTGCGAGCTGTTTTTGGGCTGCGAAGCTCATTTCGAGCTATGGAAGAGGCTATTCTGCCTCGTACCCCGTACACAGGAGGGGTCAATATATCAAGTGGGCGGAGCCGAGATATAGCGCATTGCCGGGACCGGATACCTATCCGGTACTCCGAAGAAGACGTCCGAAGACTGGCCTTCAGAGTGGTTTTATATGGAGGACGTCTCCCTTCCGGACCCTATTCGGATGGGCCTTCCTGAGTTTAATAACGCCCCTTTGAAGAAACGCCGCAACTGGTGCCCTCGGAGCCCCCAGGAGGAAGATAACAGAGAGGTCCTTTACCTGATGGGCTGGATAAAGACGCTGGCCAGATCAGGATTGACAATAGTCGAGGTTATGTCAATATGTATAATGCGGGGGTGCATCCACTTCAATATCGGGGACAACCCATGTGGCACTTCAACGGAGAAGACGATGCCACCCGCTGCGGTCGTAAAGGTCCGGACTCCGTTGCTACTCTAGCGAAAATTCTGTCCGATTTATATAAAGGAGAAGAAGAGGAGTTCATCCGCATTAAGCCACGGGATGGATTCTCCATGTACAACCCCCCAAACTGGGTGAGCTGCTACTTTTTACTCCGAACCTTCCCGCATTCTTCGTCATAAGTATTTACCTTGCTATTTCACAGCAGGAACTGCGAAAAGCTGTGAGGGAGGTTCACATCCCGCCTCCACAACCAGAGGACCCTGACCGGGCCCTCGATCCCGGACTCGAAGAAGATCCAGACACATTTGTGGAGCTCATCGACAGGACGTTCTATCAATTAAGCTGCGACGGTGCCTTGGTGGCCATCATAGCCGATTATCCTCGACTACTCCCTGCATCGCATGTAAGTAAAATCGGAGTCCCGACTTCCGAGAAGGATCCCTTTTTTGCACTTCACCTACCGCACACATATGGTGTCTTACAGGGAAGGTCCTCGGGACGCCATGCCGAACCCGCAGTGACTCACCAACAAGGGGCACCGAAACCGGGTAGGCTTAAAAGGAAGGTGGTCACGACTGAGACGCCGTCGCAGAGGTATGAGAAAGAACCCCGCTCCATGGTTGTCGTCTTTTAAAATAACATCCATGTTTCCTAGCAGGAAAAACGCTCGCCGGACCATATCCGGAGAGCCTGTTGGCCACGCCTCCACCAGCCGGGCTCCAGAGCCAGACTTAGAGGCAGACGCTAACATGGGGCCAACACCAGACGTTCCTCCTACAGAGGATGCGGATAGGCTGCCCGCTACGAATTCCAAAGTGGAGAGTGCCATGAATCACAGGCGTCGCCGGGCCATACTCCGCGACGCTTGTTTCTCTCAAGAGGCGTTCGATGCCTTCAACTCAGGAGACGCGTACATCCGAGCTGCTCAAGATGGTCTTGCCAGAGCCACGGACCAGTATGTAAGGGATATACGGGTAAGAAAATCAAATAATTATGTATATCAGTAGCCCCTGAGACTTGAAACAGTTGGCACAACTGATTTAAGGATCATTGTTTGCGTAGGTTCTTACGGAGAAGAATACCCAGTTGTCTCAAAAGCTGGAGGAGTGCAAAGCCCAGCTACGGGCCGCAGTTGCCGCAATGAAGGAGTCCAAAAAGGCCCCATCTAGTAACACTGGTTTCTATCGAAAAGAATGACATGTACCAGTTAGTATTCGGCATGAATGCAAATCTAACAATAGATTCTTCAGATGATCCCGGAGTGAATCCGGAGGTCGGGCGAGGGGATGAGCAACATGCTCCACGACAGCTAAAGGCTGGCGAGTGCGTGCTTATGCGGGTTAGGCGGGAGAAAAACGATCTCCAAGATGCCAATACCCGGCTGGGCGTTGAACTGAAAGATGTTCGGGCCCAGCTTGCTGACTCCGTAAAGGAGAATAAGAGGCTTCAACGCGGCATTTTTAGTAAGTGCTTGAACGAACTTTTATAGAGTTCGGCGAAGAAACCGGCTAACAGAGTTATATCTGTAGGTATGCTGACGGGTCGTCCCGCGGAGGAGATGCCCGGGTCTGCGGGTGATCTTCTACCAGAGCTCTCACAACTGCATGAACAAGTACGACAGGTGATGCAGGGCATTGCCCAAGCCTTGTGGCCATCCGCCTCCCTGCCAGGAGGCATGGGGGAGCTTGTAGAGATGCTCAAGGGAGCGCGGCGGCGCTTCCGATTATGGAAGATATCAGCCTGCCGACAAGGTGCAAGGGAAGCCTGGGCCATGGTGAAGACGCGATATACCAAGGCTGACCCGAACCACATGGCCAAGGTCGGACCTGTGGGGTTTGATGGGAAAGAGATCCCCGTCAGTTTGGTGTATGACCAGGTGAAATTAGCCGCAAAGTATTCCCAACAGGATTGTAGGCTGGACAGCTTGTTGGATGGTATAGAAGAAGAATTTAGTCAGTCTAAGTGACTGTGTGCTTCACGTGACATATATTGTCCCTAGCCGGTTTGTAAATCATTTGTCATGGCGGACCTTTTCGCTTCGACCTCTGGACCCGACAGTCTGGAGTGTATCCGAATACCCGCTCAGTTATGTAAAAACCGGGGTACGCGTGGAAACCAGGCGTAGGGGTCATAAGTGCTTGAACAGACAAGTACCCAACTAGCTATGTTATATTAAATGGATAGTAAGAAACATCTTCTAGGGAGAATAGTTATGTTAAGGGTTCCTTTCCCTGGGTACGCATGCATTAATGTGCATGTCCGAACTGCGAAAAGAGACGCAGGATATAAACATCTGGGGGCATGTATTACAATAAATAAAAGTCATCTTTTGTTCACCGACCGAATATTCCCTTAAGAATGCTAGCTTTCGGCTTCACCCAGTCCGAGGTACACATCTGGCTGACCCGGCAGTAACAATCGCAGAGGTGCTCCCCTTATGCCCTAGCCAAATTAACGGGAACGTAGGGCATAAACACAAGAGCCAAGCAACCCAGCTTGGCCAAAACTTAAGTCATATCGATGCATATAATGGCGAAGAAAAGGTACATGTGGAAAAGTAACACACATACGGGGGGCATAGAGCCCGAAATATAGTTATATTAAGCTTCTGTATAAGAAGCCCCCAGGTATAATGAGCACGCCTAGCGCGTCAAGATTGTGTAGTCAAGACATATTTTAACCTTTTAAGGATGTGAAGAAAAGGGAAGAAAGAAAGAAAGAAAAGACAGATAACGGATATATAAAAAATTGACGGAGGTAAGGAGACAAACACATAGTCCGGCACTAGGCGTAAAACCTTCAGAGTCTGGCTGCGTTCCATGGGTTTGGCTCGAGTCGATTGTCCGATGCATCCCGCAGACGGTATGCTCCACCGGTCAGAACTTGGTCAATAACGAAGGGACCTTCCCATTTGGGCTTGAGCTTGTTCTTTTTCTTCTCCGGTAGGCGTAGAACGAGTTCGCCAACGTTATAAGTTTTGGCCCGTACTTCTCTGCTATGATACCGTCGAGCCTGTTGCTGATAGAATGCTGAGCGGGCTTTTGCCACGTCACGCTCCTCCTCCAGGGCGTCCAAACTGTCATGCCGATCAAGCTCGGCTTCTTTCTCTTCGTACATGCGCACTCGAGGTGAGTCATGAATTATGTCGCAGGGCAGTACCGCCTCTGCGCCGTACACCATAAAGAACGGTGTGTATCCGGTAGTGCGATTCGGCGTGGTCCGCAGCCCCCATAGTACGGAGTCGAGCTCCTCGACCCAGTGCGTATCTGATTCCTTCAAGGATCGCACTAATCTGGGTTTAATGCCGCTCATGATAAGACCATTTGCTCGCTCGACTTGACCGTTAGTTTGCGGGTGATAGACAGAGGCATAATCGAGCTTAATGCCCATGTTGCTGCACCAAGTTTTTACCTCGTCGGCTGTAAAGTTCGAGCCGTTATCGGTGATGATGATGTGGGGGACGCCGTAACGGTGTACAACCCCGGATATAAAGTCTATCACTGGTCCGGACTCAGCCATTTTAACTGGTTTGGCTTCTATCCATTTGGTGAATTTATCCACCATGACCAATAGGTATTTTTTCTTATGGCTTCCCCCTTTAAGGGGTCCGACCATATCAAGCCCCCAGACCGCAAAGGGCCAAGTAATGGGGATTGTTTGGAGAGCGGTAGGTGGCATATGGCTTTGGTTTGCAAAAAGTTGGCAACCGACGCAACGTTGAACGAGGTCCTGTGCGTCTGCTCGGGCCGTCGGCCAGTAAAAACCTGTAAGGTAGGCCTTGCTTACAAGGGCCCAAGCTGCGGCGTGGTGGCCGCCAAGTCCATCATGAATTTCTGCCAAAAGTTGTCGTCCTTCCTCTTCGGAGATGCACCTTTGAAGTACTCCGGTAGCGCTTTTCTTATAAAGCTCTCCCTCGTGGACTTTGTAGGCTTTAGACCGCCGCACGATGCAACGAGCCTCGTTTGGGTCCTCAGGGAGTTCTTGCCTAGCCAAGAAGGGTTCTGTCCACGGGGCGATGACAGCCATAATCACGTGGGCCGAAGGCGTTATTTTGGTGGCAGAGCCTCCGATTATGTCAGAGTGTTCGGTATCTGGTGTTGTGGCTAGGTCCGGACTGTTGTTGCCGGTCTCTCCTTCCCATACCACGGATGGCTTAAACAGCCTTTCCAAGAAGATATTAGGTGGGACAGGGTCGCGCCTAGCGCTGATGCGGGCAAGGATATCCGCCGCTTGATTGTTTTCCCGGACCACATGGTGGAATTCAAGCCCCTCGAACCGAGTTGACATTTTGAGGACGGCGTTGCGGTAAGCCGCCATTTTTGGGTCCTTGGCGTCAAAGTCTCCATTTATTTGAGATATTGCGAGGTTCGAATCCCCACATACCTCTAGGCGTTGAATGCCCATGGAGACTGCCATCCGGAGACCATGCAACAGGGCCTCATATTCTGCTGCATCGTTGGAGTCGGTGTATAATATTTGGAGTACGTATTGGACTGTATCTCCGGTGGGGGATGTTAGGACGGCTCCTGCCCCCAGACCAGCCAGCATCTTAGAGCCGTCGAAGTGCATGATCCAATTTGAGTACGCGCCGTACTCTTTAGGGAGTTCGGCTTCCGTCCATTCGGCGACGAAATCGGCCAGTACTTGTGACTTAATGGCTCGTCGTGGTTTGTATGTTATGTCGAACGGGAGGAGCTCAACAGACCATTTAGCAATCCGACCCGTGGCATCGCGGTTATTTATTATGTCGTTGAGTGGTACTTCAGAGGCCACCGTAATTGAACACTCTTGAAAGTAGTGTCGTAATTTCCGGGATGCCATGAAGACCGCGTATGCTATCTTTTGATAATGTGGGTACCGTGATTTGCATGGAGTGAGGACAGTGGATACATAGTATACCGGTTTTTGAAGCCGGAACTTATGTCCGTCCGTCTCTCGTTCGACGATGAGTACTGCGCTTACGACTTGGTGTGTTGCCACTATATATAACAACATTGGTTCACCGACATTTGGCACGGCCAGATTGGGTTGGTGGCCAGAACGGCTTTTATTTCTTCCAGCCCGGCCGTGGCCGCATCCGTCCACTCAAAATTGTTCGGTGCGTCGAAGAAGGCGATAAAGAGGTAGTGCCTTTTCTCCTAATCGGGAGATAAAGCGGCTTAATGCAGCCACGCATCCAGTTAATTTCTGGATTTGCTTGAGGTCTGTTGGGATGGCCAACTGTGACAGAGCTCGGATTTTAGCCGGATTTGCTTCAATTCCTCTACTGGAGACGATGAAGCCCAAGAGCTTTCCGGTGGGCACGCTGAAAACGCATTTTTCCGGATTGAGCTTGATGTCATATGTTCGGAGATTGTCGAACGTGAGCCTCAAGTCGTCTATTAAGGATTCGACGTGTCTGGTTTTAATGACCACGTCGTCTACGTATGCCTCCACTGTTTTGCCAATTTGTGTTTCCAGGCATGTCTGAATCATGCGTTGATAGGTTGCACCGGTGTTTTTGAGCCCGAAAGGCATGGTGTTAAAACAGAAGGGGCCGTATGGAGTGATAAATGCCGTTGCGGCTTGATCGGACTCCGCCATCTTAATTTGATGGTATCCGGAGTATGCGTCGAGGAAACACAATGAGTCGTGTCCTGCGGTAGCATCGATAATTTGATCGATGCGGGGGAGGGGGAAGGGATCCTTGGGGCAAGCCTTGTTAAGGTCCTTGAATTCGACACGTAGGCGCCAGGATTTGTCCTTCTTTGGTACCATCACCAGGTTTGCTAGCCAGTCCGGATGTTTTATTTCTCTAATGAATCCGGCCTCAAGTAACTTGGCTAGCTCTTCTCCCATGGCTTGTCACTTAGGCTCGGAGAAACGCCGAAG
Organism: Triticum aestivum; assembly: GCF_018294505.1. NCBI lineage: Eukaryota > Viridiplantae > Streptophyta > Magnoliopsida > Poales > Poaceae > Triticum > Triticum aestivum. The sequence goes on from NC_057811.1 coordinate 82,599,788, forward strand.
AGTCTGCTTGACCGGTTTGAACCCCTTTAGGATGTTAAGGCTATGCTCGGCCAGCCTGCGTGGGATTCCTGGCATGTCTGAAGGATGCCAGGCGAAGATGTCCCAATTCTCGCGCAAGAACTCCCGCAGTGCGGCGTCTACTGTGGGGTTTAACTGTGCCCCGATGGATGCTGTTTTTGTAGGGTCCGTTGGGTGGACTTGGAATTTGACTATTTCATCCGCTGGTTTAAAAGAGGTGGACTTGGGTCTTTTGTCGAGTATCACGTCATCCCTGTCCACTGTGGAGCGCAGCGCAGTTAGTTCTTCGGCCGCAAGGGCTTCGGATAACGCCTCGAGGGCTAGTGCGGCGGTTTTATTTTCGGCGCGGAGTGCTATGTCCGGATCACTAGCTAGAGTGATGATTCCATTGGGCCCGGGCATTTTGAGCTTCATGTACCCGTAATGGGGTATAGCTTGGAAGATCGTGAATGCCTCCCGCCCTAAAAGGGCGTGGTATCCGCTACTGAACGGGGCCACTTGGAATGTGATTTCTTCGGACCTATAATTCTCCGATGTGCCGAATACCACATCTAGTGTGATTTTTCCTGCACATCGTGCTTCCCGACCAGGGATGATTCCTCTGAAGGTCGTGCTGCTATGCTCAATGCGGCTCTTGTCTATTTCCATTTTTCGAAGAGTCTCATCATAGATGAGGTTTAATCCGCTGCCACCGTCCATGAGCACTTTAGTAAGCCGGAAGTCGTCCACAATTGGACTAAGGACCAAGGCGGCTGGTGCTCGGGCTGTTCGGAATTTAGGTTCATCACTGGCATTGAAGGTTATAGCCGTATCGCTCCATGGATTTACTGCTGCCACGTGGCAGACTTCGGCAAGGCTGCGGAGTGCTCGCTTGCGCCTATTATTTGAGGCGAAGGTCTCGAAGACTGTCAATACTGTATTGTTATTTTCCACGGGATGGTGCTCTGTTGTATTGTTGATGAGGATATCCTCGCCGCTCTTGGCCACCTGCCGGAGTATCCAACATGCTCTAAGGTTGTGTGTTGGTATGGTATCCGTTGTACTGTGAATTTTGCATGGCCCATTGAGCCATCCCTCCAATACAGTTCCACGCCCTATAGTGGGCTTTGGTTTCTTTGTAATTGGATCGGGTGACTTACGAGAGTACACCCTTTTAGTTCGGACGGGGGGTTTAGTGAGAGCCAGAGGATCCCAGAATTTTGTGTGGGTTTTCCAGGTGCTTTCCATCGCACAGTACTTCTGTACTATGGCCGCCAAGTCAGCAAAGTGTGCTATGTCACGGCGACTTATGGCGTTGAGGATTCCCTTGTCCGTACAATTTTTGCAAAAGAATGAAATTGCGTCTTCCTCGCGACAGTCCTTGACCTTGCTCATTACAAGGAGGAATCTGGCCCAATAGTGATGTACTATCTCTTGGGGCTCTTGTCTAATGTGGGAAAGATCACTTATATCTGGGTGGGTGGGTAGATTTAGGTCCGAACCCTGACCCGATCTGAGACCCAGGGGCGGAGGAGTTTCCGAGCTTGGCAGTTCGGGCTCCGGGATGTTGCCCAATAGGTCTGGCCCGCTGTCTGATTCTAGGTTCAAAGCTTGGGCCATGTCCTCCCGTAGACGGGTATCCGGCTCGGAGAGCTCGGGAATCCGGACATAGTTTGTCCTCAAGATAGAGGAAGAATCGTTGCGTTGCTCCTCCACCACCGCTATCTGATGGGTGACCGGCGGAGAGTTAATCTCCCTTTGGTCGGGTTTAAGCCCGATCCGATCATAGTCCATAGTGACTCCCAAGGCGGCGATGTGATCCAAGAGCTCATTCAAGGAAGAGAGCTCCATTGGATCCATCTGCTCGGCGAATCCCGAGCCGATGTGGAGGCTGTTTTTGATGACCCGAGAAGTCATCGTCGGCGCAACGGCCGAACGGGCGGTCATGACGAAGCCGCCTAGTCGGAGAGTTTGGCCTATAGCCAGGGCTCCCCCAGAGGTGATGTTGTCCTTGACAACAAGATGAGCCATCAAGCCTTATGGTGACGGCACAGTCGAATTCTCAATGAAAGCACCAATGTCGGTGTCAAAACCGGCGGATCTCGGGTAGGGGGTCCCGAACTGTGCGTCTAAGGCGGATGGTAACAGGAGGCGGGGGACACAATGTTTACCCAGGTTCGGGCCCTCTCGATGGAGGTAATACCCTACTTCCTACTTGATTGATCTTGATGATATGAGTATTACAAGAGTTGATCTACCACGAGATCGTAGAGGCTAAACCCTAGAAGCTAGCCTATGATTATGATTGTTGTTGTCCTACGGACTAAGCCCTCCGGTTTATATAGACACCGGAGGGGGCTAGGGTTACACAGAGTCAGTTACAAGGGAGGAGATCTATATATCCGAATTGCCAAGCTTGCCTTCCATGCAAAGGAGAGTCCCATACGGACACGGGACGAAGTCTTCAATCTTGTATCTTCATAGTCCAACAGTCCGGCCAAAGTATATAGTCCGGCTGTCCGAGGACCCCCTAATCCAGGACTCCCTCACTTATACCTTGAAATTTAGTGAGGGATCATCTTATAATGCTACCGCCATACTAAGAAAAATAAGATGCATAAAAGATAAACATCATATGCAATCAAAATATGTGACATGATATGGCCATCATCATCTTGTGCGTTTGATCTCCATCTCCAAAGCACCATCACGATCTCCATTGTCATCAGCTTGACACCTTGATCTCCATCGTAGCGTCGTTGTCATCTCGCCAACTATTGCTTCTACGACTATCGCTAACGCATAGTTGAAAGTGCAACTATCCCTGGGTGGTTTTGGTAATCCCTAACAACATATAGCTCATTGAGCTAATGCTATTTCAAGATAAATATTTCAGGAAAGCTCAATGATTGGCATGGCATGGATTAGAAAGTGGACCCTTCAAAATGCTAAGGACAAAGGATTGACTCAAGCTCAAAGCACAAGACTCTACATTTTCTATTTTAGTGATCCAAGATCACATTGAGTCTATAGCAAAAGCCAATACTATTAAGAAGGGATGAGGTGTTGCTTAATGAGGCTCTTGCTCAAAATGCTTAGTGATATGCTCCAAAACCCTCCACTACTTTCTCACATCCACATATGTCCTAAACCAAAAAGTCCAACTCGGCCCCACCGAAATTTCATATCCGGAGCCACCGAGTTCAGTTGTCATAGCCACTGCCAGAAACCCTAATCAATTCGATCTCACCGATAGGGATCTCGGTCCCACCGAGATGGGGTTGTAATCTCCCTGTTTCCTTTTCGTAATGTTTTGGTCAAACCGAGATGAGCGAACGGTCCCACCGAGATTGCAATGCAAACTCTCTGTTTCCCTTTCGTAACGTTTCGGTCCAACCGAGATGAGCGAATCGGTCCCACCAAGTTTGCCTGACCAACTCTCTGTTTGACTATTACCAAAATCGGTCTCATCGAGTTTGTGCAATCGGTCTCACCGAGATTACGTTATGCCCTAACCCTAATGACATCAGCCCCACCGAGTTGATCCAGTCGGTCCCACCGAGAATCCTAACGTTCACATTTTGAACTAAATCAGTCCGACCGAGTTCTCTGAATCGGTCCCACCGAGTTTGGTGATTTGTGTGTAACGGTTAGATTTTGTGTGGAGGCTATATATACCCCTCCACCCACTCTTCATTCATGGAGAGAGCCATCAGAACATGCCTACACTTCCAACACATATTTTCTGAGAGAGAACCACCTACACTTGTGTTGAGGTCAAGATATTCCATTCCAACCACATGAATCTTGATCTCTAGCCTTCCCCAAGTTGCTTTCCACTCAAATCTTCTTTCTACCAAATCCAATCCTATGAGAGAGAGTTGAGTGTTGGGGAGACTATCATTTGAAGCACAAGAGCAAGGAGTTCATCATCAACACGCCATTTGTTACTTTTTGGAGAGTGGTGTCTCCTAGATTGGCTAGGTGTCACTTGGGAGCCTCCGACAAGATTGTGGAGTTGAACCAAGGAGTTTGTAAGGGCAAGGAGATCGCCTACTTCGTGAAGATCTACCCGAGTGAGGCAAGTCCTTCGTGGGCGACGACCATGGTGGGATAGACAAGGTTGCTTCTTCGTGGAGCCGTTCGTGGACTCGCGCAGCCGTTACCCTTCGTGGGTTGAAGTCTCCATCAACGTGGATGTACGATAGCACCACCTATCGGAACCACGGATAAAAATCTCCGTGTCAACATTGCGTTTGCTCCTTCAAACTCATCCCTTTACCTTCATATGCAATTGTTTTACATTCCGGTGCTATACTCTTAGAATTGCATGTGTAGATTGATTGCTTGACTTGTGCTAAGTTGCTAAAACCTGCCAAGAACTAAAATTGGGAAAAGGCTAGATTTTTATTTGGTCAAGTAGTCTAATCACCCCCCTCTAGACATACTTCCGATCCTACAAGTGGTATCAGAGCTTTAGTCTCCATTTGCTTTGATTTCCATAGCTTTTGGTGGCCATAGCCTTGGTTTCACAACCTAGGAGAGTATGGCGTCTAGCGAAGGAAATTACCACCGTAGAGGTCCTTATTTTGATGGTACTAATTTTGCTAGTTGGAAGCATAAGATGAAAATGCATATTCTTGGACATAACCCCGCCGTTTGGGCTATTGTGTGTATTGGCTTGCAAGGTGAATTCTTTGATGGGAGAGAACCGAACCATGAAGCTACCGCGGAAGAATTGAAGATGCTACAATACAATGCTCAAGCTTGTGATATTCTCTTCAATGGATTGTGCCCTGAAGAATTCAACAAAAGCAGCCCTCTTGAGAATGCAAAGGAAATTTGGGATACTTTGATTGGTATGCACGAAGGTACCGACTCCGTCAAGGAATCCAAATTGGATGTGCTTCAAAGTCAACTTGACAAGTTCAAAATGAAGGATGGTGAAGGTGTCGCTGAAATGTACTCTAGGCTTGCTCTCATCACAAATGAGATTGCCGGCTTAGGAAGTGAAGAGATGACCGACAGATTCATCATCAAGAAGATCCTAAGAGCCTTGGATGGAAAATATGATACCGTGTGCACATTGATCCAAATGATGCCCAATTACAAAGATCTCAAGCCAATGGAAGTCATTGGAAGAATTGTTGCTCATGAGATGTCACTCAAGGATAAGGAAGAGCTTCACAACAAGTCAAGTGGTGCTTACAAAGCCTCGTGTGATGCTCCCACATCATCAAGTGAGAAGCAAACCTTCAATGAAGAATTGAGCTTAATGGTGAAGAACTTCAACAAGTTCTACAAGAGTAGAAGCAAAGAAAGAAGCTCCAAGTCAAGGTCCTACAATGACAAAAGATCTCCTAGTCGTGAGAGAAATTGCTACAATTGTGGAAGACCCGGACACTACTCCAATGAGTGTACTGCCCCCTACAAAACAAGAGAAGATTCTCCCAAAAGAAGAAGTAGAAGAGAAGAATCACCACCAAGAGAAAGGAGGAGTAGAGATGATCGTTATGAACGAAGACCCTCTCGGAGAAGCAAGGATTCGGAAAGGAAGAAAAAGTCATCAAGGAGCTACACAAAAAGAAGACATCAAGCTCATGTTGGTGAATGGGTATCCGGCTCCGACTCCGACAATCACTCCGAAAGAAGTTATCACTCCGACTCCGAATATACTCAAGATGAAGGTGTTGCCGGTCTAGCACTTGTGTCAACCAACTCCTACGACATATTTGACTCACCAAATGAAGGAATTTTAAGATGCTTCATGGCCAAAGGTCCAAAGGTAACATATCCCGAGTATGTTGATTTCAATAGTGATGAAGATGATTTCCTAGGTGATGATGATTTACTTGTTGACAACTCTAGTGATGAAAACTATGATGAAACGTCAATTAATCATGCTAATCAAGATAAAACAAATGATGATGATAAGAAGGAGATTGAGCGTCTAACTCAAGAACTAAACACTCTTAAGTTAGCTCATGAAACTACCTTGGAAAATCATCGAGAACTTTTAAAGACTCATAATAAGATACGCTTTGAAAAGCTCAACCTTGAGCAAGAGCATGAGTTTTTAAAGGCGATCAATGATGATCTTCGCAAGAAAAGTTCTTCTTACATTGCCAAGCGTTTACTCTTGTCTACTTACATGCCACAAGTTAAATCTAGCAACAAGAACAAGAAAGATTCTTCATCTAGTAGTAACAACAATCATGCTAAATCCAATGTTGATGCTCCTAGTAGTTCTCTTGATTCCACTAATGATTCTCTTAGCCAAGTTACACTTGAGCAAGAAAATAGCTTATTGAAGGGAATCATAGAGAAAGGTGTTTACAAGAGTCTTGCCGGAAGTAAGGAATTTGAGGAAATTGTGCGCAAGCAAGGAAGACACCGGAAGAATCAAGGTGTTGGTTTTGAACGAAAGTTCAATGCCAATGGATTTGAGTGGGAAGAAGATCCATACCCCAAGACGAAGTTTGTTCCTCAACAAGAGAAGTATGATCCTACTTCTTTCAAAGGAACACAAGCTCAAGATGATCTTCCACCACAAGACCACAAGCAAAAAGGCAAGGACAAGCTTCAAGAGGAAATTGATGCATTTGAAGAAGCACCTAAGGCTTCGGTCAAGTGGGTTCCCAAGACTACATCAAGTTCTACTTCATCAAGCACAACTACGATTCCAAGGATTCCCATCAAGATGATGTGGATCCCGAAGAAGAAGAACTAGAGAGTTCTTGAGGGTGACTCCGCCAACATACTTCACTCTTATCATTTTGGCGAGAACAAGTGCAAACAACTTCCATATCTTGCACTAGTTCAAGGAGTCACAAACCCTCTTGTTGGTAAGACAAGGGACAAGGTAACCTAATGCTTTCATGGACATCATCTTGTGTGTGCATCACTCTATGTCTATGGATATCCTTGTTTGTTCCTTGTGGGACTAACCCGTGTAGGTATTGAAAGTGCAACTCACTCCAAAGGATTGCTCCGAATGATCTACATCAACATTGAGCATCTACATCTTCAACACCTACATGGAGTCATCATCGACAAAACCCAAGGTTAGTTCATCCCTCTTAGGGGGGATATCACATCTAGGGGGAGCTTTACTCAAATGAATGAGCTAAAGCAACTCTAATGGTGTGATCACAACAATGCTTTATGTAAAAGTGGTAACCCCACTTGTGCTTAAACGATGAGTATGACCTATGATCAAGTGTTCTCATTTGACTCCTAAGTCAATATACTCATATATAGATGACCTAGTCATCGCCAATTGCTTGATAGATGCTAGAATGTTTGTGCATGCTTTGTCACATATTTCATCTGCCATTTTATTGTGTGAGCATGTTGGTTGCATATTTTACTCATTCGAGGACATCCATTTGTTGCTTTGATTGTTTGGCTTTTTCGCTTTTTGCCAAATGGATGGACAAGAATGCCTAAGAACACCCTCTAGCTATCTATGCTTTTCTCGTCTCAAACTCTATTCATGCTACATCACAAAGTTTGATCAAGTCAGATTCGAACCACTCTGTGTGAGGAGCACTCGGAGATCCCGATTCGGCATAGACTTAAACCTCCAAAACCTCTTTGTGCATCTCGGTCTGACCGATTCATCCTTTTCGGTCCTACCGAGTCACCAAGTTGATCTAGGGTTTGTTGGGGAACGTAGTAATTTCAAAAAAATTCCTACGCACATGCAAGATCATGGTGATGCATAGCAACGAGAGGGGAGAGTGTTGTCTACGTACCCTCGTAGACCGAAAGCGGAAGCGTTAGCACAACGCGGTTGATGTAGTCGTACGTCTTCACGATCCGACCGATCAAGTACCGAACGCACGGCACCTCCGAGTTCAGCACACGTTCAGCCCGATGACGTCCCTCGAACTCTGATCCAGCCGAGTGTTGAGGGAGAGTTTCGTCGGCACGACGGCGTGGTGACGATGATGATGTTCTACCGACGCAGGGCTTCGCCTAAGCACCGCTACAGTATTATCAAGGTGGACTATGGTGGAGGGGGCACCGCACATGGCTACAAGATCAAATCAATTGTTGTGTCTTTGGGGTGCCCCATGCCCTCGTATATAAAGGAGCAAGGGGGAGATGCGGCCGGCCAGGAGGAGGCGCGCCAGGAGGAGTCCTACTCCCACCGGGAGTAGGACTCCCTCCCTTTTCCTTGTTGGATTAGGAGAGGAGAGGGAAGGAGAGAGGGGGAAAGGAAAGGGGGGCGCCGCCCCCCTCCTTGTCCAATTCGGACTTGGGGGGGAGGGGCGTGCGGCTGCCCCTTGGCCACCTCTCCTCTTCCACCAATTGGGCCCATGAGGCCCAATAGCCTCCGGGGGGATTCCGGTAACCCCCCGGTACTCCGGTATATATCCGATAACCCCCGGAACCATTCCGGTGTCCAAATATAGTCATCCAATATATCAATCTTCATGTCTCGACCATTTCGAGACTCTTCGTTATGTCCGTGATCACATCCGGGACTCCGAACAACCTTCGGTACATCAAAACTCATAAACTCATAATATAACTGTCATCGAAACTTTAAGCGTGCGGACCCTACGGGTTCGACAACTATGTAGACATGACCGAGACACGTCTCCGGTCAATAACCAATAGCGGAACCTGGATGCTCATATTGGCTCCCACATATTATACGAAGATCTTTATCAGTCAGACCGCATAACAACATACGTTGTTCCCTTTGTCATCAGTATGTTACTTGCCCGAGATTCGATCATCGGTATCTCAATACCTAGTTCAATATCGTTACCGGCAAGTCTCTTTACTCATTCCGTAATACATCATCCCGCAACTAACTCATTTTGCAATGCTTGCAAGGCTTAAGTGATGTGCATTACCGAGTGGGCCCAGAGATACCTCTCCGACAATCGGAGTGACAAATCCTAATCTCGAAATACGCCAACCCAACAAGTACCTTCGGAGACACCTGTAGAGCACCTTTATAATCACCCAGTTACGTTGTGATGTTTGGTAGCACACAAAGTGTTCCTCCGGTAAACGGGAGTTGCATAATCTCATAGTCATAGGAACATGTATAAGTCATGAAGAAAGCAATAGCAACATACTAAACGATCGAGTGCTAAGCTAACGGAATGGGTCAAGTCAATCACATCATTCTCCTAATGATGTGATCCCGTTAATCAAATGACAACCCATGTCTATGGCTAGGAAACATAACCATCTTTGATCAACGAGCTAGTCAAGTAGAGGCATACTAGTGACACTCTGGTTGTCTATGTATTCACACAAGTATTATGTTTCCGGTTAATACAATTCTAGCATGAATAATAAACATTTATCATGATATAAGGAAATAAATAATAACTTTATTATTGCCTCCAGGGCATATTTCCTTCAGGGTTTTCAATCTCGGTGCAACCGATTAGAACTTTTCGGTCACACCGAGTTGCAGTAACTGCTTGCAGTTTTGCATCTCGGTGCCACCGAGTCGTTCCACTCGGTCACACCGATAGGGTCAGGTTATATATACCGCCGGGTCAAATTTTGGAAATTTCTCTGAACCCCTTCACCCGCGCGTAACCTACTCTGCCTCCTCTGGTCTCTGGATCGTCCTCTCGTCGCCGGCGACCTCCCGCCGCTGGTCTCCGCCGCCGTCAATGGAAATCTTCACCGCCGTTGCCGCCGTAGCAAGTTCGTCGCCGAACTAGGGTACAAACTTGATCATTGTGCTAATCCTTAACTCCTATTCTTAGCACATTGCTTTGCCATGATTCTTGCCATGATTGAAATCATCCTGTCCAGCGAAATCGTCCTGTAGATTAGTTTTGATTTGAAAATTTAGGGTTAGGTCTCTGCCGAACTCATCTCGGACCGACCGAGTTGTAGAAATCGGTCTCACCGATTTTGGCTTAGGACAGAGCACACGCATTTTCAGTCCGACCGAAAATTGCAAATCGGTGTGACCGAGTTCGATTCTCTATGAAACCCTAGCAGTCTCGGTACCACCGAACTGTGACTCGGTCTGACCGAGTTCACTAGTTCAGGTTCCAAAAGCTGCTTCGGTATCACCGAGTTTACAAATCGGTAGATTCGAAATGCTTTCTGTGAAGAACTAAAACTAAGTTTTTAAGTCATCCTTTTTGCAAAAACTCCTATACTTTGTGATGCTCATCTACTCTTTCTCATCTATAACCTATTCACAGGGTCTGCTGACAGTTTGCCTGCAAGATGTCTGACCAAAGTGGCAGCCAGAACAAGTTAGAGGAACAGGTTCAGTTGAGTGAGGGCACTAGTCCCTCTAGCAGCTATGATGAAGGCAGCAGGAGCACTCCAAGCAATCTGCCAAAGGCTGCCACAAGGACAAGAAAGAAGAGAACTTCTGACTCCTGAAGATTATGTGGCTGTTGAAGATGAAGTCACTTCAAAGAAGAAAGTGCTTAAGACAGAGTATGGCTTAGCTGCTGCAACAAAACCTGGTCTGAAAACAAAGATGCCAGCAAGAAGACAACCCATGTCTAAGCCAAGAAAAGTTGCCACAGGAGAAACAATGGAGTTCACTCTTGAACCCAAGGAAACTGGAGATGGCAAGAAGAGGAAAGAAAGGGTCAAGAAGACCATTGCCAGAGTTATTGGGAAGCCATCAATGATGAGAGATTCTGAAGAAGAGGAAGAGGAAGAGGATGCTGCACCAGCACCCAAAGCTCAAAAGCTCATGGGAGATGCAATCAGATCAGGGGCTGCTCCATCTAAGCCCAAAGCTGCTCCCAAGGCTACTGCTCCAGCTCCAAAACCAAAACCCAAGAGGAGCACTAGGAACATCCCTGCCGAGGAGAAAAACAAGGCCCCAGTGCCTCAAGTTGCTAAAGAAGAAGAAGATGATGATTCTGTTGTTTTGAGAAAGCTGAAGCCCAAGAACCCTGATCACAATGATGCACACCCAGTTGCAGAGAATATGAAAATCAGGAAGGATTCAGGATTGAGACTATGGAGAGAGTCTGATCCATATGCTACCAGGAGAAGGACTGCTGTGGACTACAGATTCCACACTAAGGAACAACAGGACTTCTATGAGACAATTCTGCTTGACAAGAAGCCCATAGTGTGTGACATGAGATGGGTTGACTGGGAGTTCATCAAGGAGAATGAGGATCACTTCCCTGGTGTATATGATAGCTTCAAGGCAAGTGGAGTTGATAAGTTTGTGGCCCAGAAGTTCACCAAGTGGAATGATGAGCTCATTATGCAATTTTACTCCACTGCACACTTCTATCCAGATGGAAGGATTGTATGGATGTCTGAGGGTACTAGGTACCAGTCTACAGTTGAAGAATGGGCTCAATTGATCAATGCTCCTGAAGAACATGAGGATGACTTGGATATCTATGCAAAGAAGAAGAAAGACCACAACTCTATGGCCAACATGTACAAAGAGATCCCAGATGCTGCTTTGGATACACATAAGTTTGGATCTGTCCATTACCTGTTGTCTGGTCTGCCAACAATCAATTGGATTCTAAGGCACACACTGCTACCCAAGTCAGGTGATCACAAGATGATCAGAGGACATGCTATCAACTTGCTGCACATATTTGATGTCCCAGAGAAGTTCAAGGTTATGAGCTTGATTGTGGAAACAATCAAGAGGACTGCGGCTGATCAGAAGAGAAGTTGTGGATATGCCCCACACATCCAGGAGCTCATCGACTCAAAGATGGGCAAAGGCAAGTACATTTTGGATAAGGAGCACCTGCCCATCTACCCTGAATTTGAAGACAACACTATTGTGATGACTGAGAATGAACCATCATCTATGCAAGCACAAGAAAAGAGAGAGAAGGCTAAAGCTGAGAAAGCTGCAAAGATGCCAACTGTGGAAGAGGCATCTTAGGTATTCTTGAAGAGAAAGCAAGACCAGCTTGGATATCTGATCCAATCCACTCTGAGGATTGAGCAGGGCTTGGCCACTCTGACCAAGAACCAGGAGAGCTTGGAAAGGATTACTGAGACAAAATTCTATGACCTTGATGTCAAGGTAACTGAAATCCAAACTGCGGTTGAGCAGATCTAGGAGGAAGCAGAGGAGAAGAAGGGCAAGTCTACCACAGATGCATTTTCTAGAGTGCCCAGAGGACAGAGATCTGCTGTAGTGCCAGTGACAGACACTAGAGCTACAGCTTTAGCACCAGCAGCTACAGCTCCAGTTCCACCTCCAGCAGCTACTCCACCAGCTCCAGCTACTTCATCAGAAGCTTTCGTCCTTAGAGTTCTCTCAACACCACCTCCCGAAGATCAAGCCTGAGAGTCATTTAGCACTATACTTTTTTGAACTTTTTGGTAACTTGTTGCCAAAGGGGGAGAAAAATGTATAGATCATAGGCTTCGAGAGAGAGAGAGAGAGAGTTGGTTTTTATCTCTCTTTGCACTTATTTGGTTAGATTTGAAACTTTATTGCGTGCTTGTGTGATACTACTTTGTGTCCTTGTGAGATACTTATTTGATCATGTGTTTGATCATATGCTACCCTTAATGCTTGTTGGATAATGCTATCTTTCATATCCTATTATGATCATTCACTTTGCTTGGTGATGAGTGCATGTTTTTAATCTCTATCATTTTGAGCGCTCCACCAAGTGTATGTGACATGGAAGAGTAACCCATGATCCTAATCGATTGTGCATTTGCATTCAAAAGCAAATCTTAAATAATGCACAAATTTAGGGGGAGCTCTTTCTTATCACATACTTCTCAAAGCGACGATGTTTTTCAATACTATTTATCATTTGTCGAAGCTTTGATCTATATGTTGTCATCAATTACCAAAAACGGGGGAGATTGAAAGTGCAACTATCCCTGGGTGGTTTTGGTAATTCCTAACAACATATAGCTCATTGAGCTAATGCTATTTCAAGATAAATATTTTAGGAAAGCTCAATGATTGGCATGGCATGGATTAGAAAGTGGACCCTTCAAAATGCTAAGGACAAAGGATTGGCTCAAGCTCAAAGCACAAGACTCTACATTTTCTATTTTAGTGATCATAGATCACATTGAGTCTATAGGAAAAGCCAATACTATTAAGAAGGGATGAGGTGTTTCTTAATGAGGCTCTTGATCAAAATGCTTAGTGACATGCTCCAAAACCCTCCACTACTTTCTCACATCCACATATGACCTAAACCAAAAAGTCCAACTCGGCCCCACCGAAATTTCATATCCGGAGCCACCGAGTTCAGTTGTCATAGCCACTGCTAGAAACCCTAATCAATTCGGTCTCACCGATAGGGATCCCGGTCCCACCGAGATGGGGCTGTAATCTCTCTGTTTCCTTTTCGTAACGTTTCGGTCAAACCGAGATGAGCGATCGGTCCCACCGAGATTGCAATGCAAACTCTCTGTTTCCCTTTCGTAATGTTTCGGTCCAACCAAGATGAGCGAATCGGTCCCACCGAGTTTGCCTGACCAACTCTCTGTTTGACTATTACCAAAATCGGTCTCACCGAGTTTGTGTAATCGGCCTCACCGAGATTACGTTATGCCCTAACCCTAATGACATCGGTCCCACCGAGTTGATCCAGTCGGTCCCACCGAGAATCCTAACGTTCACATTTTGAACTAAATCGGTCCGACCGAGTTCTCTGAATCGGTCCCACCGAGTTTGGTGATTTATGTGTAACGGTTAGATTTTGTGTGGAGGCTATATATACCCCTCCACACACTCTTCATTCGTGGAGAGAGCCATCAGAACATGCCTACACTTCCAACACATATTTTATGAGAGAGAACCACCTACACTTGTGTTGAGGTCAAGATATTCCATTCCAACCACATGAATCTTGATCTCTAGCCTTCCCCAAGTTGCTTTCCACTCAAATCTTCTTTCTACCAAATCCAATCCTATGAGAGAGAGTTGAGTGTTGGGGAGACTATCATTTGAAGCACAAGATCAAGGAGTTCATCATCAACACACCATTTGTTACTTCCTGGAGAGTGGTGTCTCCTAGATTGGCTAGGTGTCACTTGGGAGCCTCCGACAAGATTGTGGAGTTGAACCAAGGAGTTTGTAAGGGCAAGGAGATCGCCTACTTCGTGAAGATCTACCCGAGTGAGGCAAGTCCTTCGTGGGCAACGGCCATGGTGGGATAGACAAGGTTGCTTCTTCGTGGAGCCTTCGTGGGTGGAGCCCTCCGTGGACTCGCGCAACCGTTACCCTTCGTGGGTTGAAGTCTCCATCAACGTGGATGTACGATAGCACCACCTATCTGAACCACGGATAAAAATCTCCGTGTCAACATTGCGTTTGCTCCTTCAAACTCATCCCTTTACCTTCATATGCAATTGTTTTACATTCCGCTGCTATACTCTTAGAATTGCATGTGTAGATTGATTGCTTGACTTGTGATAAGTTGCTAAAACCTGCCAAGAACTAAAATTGGGAAAAGGCTAGATTTTTATTTGGTCAAGTAGTCTAATCACCCCCCCTCTAGACATACTTCCGACCCTACAATAGTGATAAAGTAAAGCAATTACATGGCGATTGCATTTCATACAATAAAGCGACAACCATAAGGCTCCTGCCAGTTGCTGATAACTTCTACAAAACATGATCATCTCATACAACAATGTATATCACTTGATGTCTTGACCATATCACATCACAACATGCCCTACAAAAACAAGTTAGACGTCCTCTACTTTGTTGTTGCAAGTTTTACGTGGCTGCTACGGGCTTCTAGCAAGAACCGTTCTTACCTACGCATCAAAACCACAACGATTTTTCGTCAAGTGTGTTGTTTTAACCTTCAACAAGGACCGGCCGTGTGCAAAAGTACGTTGGTAAAACCGGTCTCATGAATGTGGTCATGTAATGTGGGTCCGGGCCGCTTCATCCAACAATACCGCCGAATCAAAATAAGACATCGGTGGTAAGCAGTATGACTATTATCGCCCACAACTCTTTGTGTTCTACTCGTGCATATCATCTACGCATAGACCTGGCTCTGATACCACTGTTGGGGAACGTAGCATGCAATTTCAAAAAAATTCCTACGATCACGCAAGATCTATCTAGGAGAAGCATAGCAACATGAAGGGGAGAGTGTGTCCACATACCCTCGTAGACCGAAAGTGGAAGCGTTATGTTAACGCGGTTGATGTAGTCGAACGTCTTCACGATCCAACCGATCTAGTACCGAGCGTACGACACCTCCGAGTTCTGCACATGTTCAGCTCGATGAAGTCCCTCGAACTCTTGATCCAGCAGAGGGTCGAGGGAGAGTTTCGTCGAGATGACGGCGTGGCGACGATGATAGTGATGTGATCCGCGCAGGGCTTCGCCTAAGCACTACGACGCTATGACCGGAGGAGTAAACAGTGGAGGGGGGCACCGCACACGGCTAAGAGAATAACTGTTATGCTATGGGGTGCCCCCTTCCCCCGTATATAAAGGAGGGGAGGAGGAGGCGGCCGGCCAAGAGGGGTGCGCCATGGGGGGAGTCCTACTAGGACTCCACTCCTAGTAGGATTCCCCCCCCCCCCTTTTCCTTTCTTCACCGGAGGGGAAAAGGAAGGAGTGGGAGAGGGAGAGGGAAAGGGGGGCGCCACCCCCTCCCCTAGTCCTATTCGGACTCCCATTGGGGGGGGCGGCCACCCCTTGTGGGCTGTCCTCTCTCTCTCCCGTGGCCTATGAGGCCCATGACTTCCCCCGGGGGGTTTCGCTAACCCCTCAGTGCTCCAGTAAAATATCCGAACCACTCGAAACCATTCCGATGTCCGAATACCACCTTCCAATATATCAATCTTTACCTCTCGACTATTTCGAGACTCCTCGTCATGTACGTGATCTCATCCGGGACTCCGAACAAACTTCAGTCACCAAAACACATAACTCATAATACAAATCGTCATCGAACATTAAGCGTGCGGACACTACGGGTTCGAGAACTATGTAGACATGACCGAGACACATCTCCGGTCAATAACCAACAGCGGAACCTGGATGCTCATATTAGTTCCTACATATTCTACGAAGATCTTTATCGGTCAAATCGCAACAACAACATACGTTATTCCCTTTGTCATCGGTATGTTACTTGCTCGAGATTCGATCATTGGTATCATTATACTGATACGTCTCCAACGTATCTATAATTTTTGATTGTTCCATGCTATTATATTATCTGTTTTGGATGTTTAATAGGCTTTATTATGCACTTTTTATATTATTTTTGGGACTAACCTACTGACCGGAGGCCCAGTGCAAATTGCTGTTTTTTTGCCTATTTCAGTGTTTCGCAGAAAAGGAATATCAAACGGAATGAAACCTTCGGGAGAATCGTTTTTGGAACAAACACAATCCAGGAGATTTGGAGTGGACGTCAAGGAAGCAACGAGGCGGCCACGAGGAGGGCGCGCCCCCACCCTCGTGGGCCCCTCGTGGCTCCACCGACCTACTTCCTTCGCCTATATATACTCTTATACCCCGAAAACATCCAGGAGCACCATGAAACCCTATTTCCACCACCGCAACCTTCTGTACCCGTGAGCTCCCATCTTGGGGCCTTTTCCGGCGCTCCGCCGGAGGGGGAATCGATCACGGAGAGCTTCTACATCAACACCATGGCCTCTCAGATGATGTGTGAGTAGTTTACCACAGACCTTCGGGTCCATAGTTATTAGCTAGATGGCTTCTTCTCTCTCTTTGGATCTCAATACAAAGTTCTCCTCGATTCTCTTGGAGATCTATTCGATGCAATTCTTTTTGCGGTGTGTTTGTCGAGATCCGATCAATTGTGGGTTTATGATCAAGATTATCTAAGAACAATATTTGATTCTTCTCTCAATTCTTATATGTATGATTTGATATCTTTGCAAGTCTCTTCGAATTATCAATTTGGTTTGGCCTAATAGATTGATCTTTCTTGCAATGGGAGACGTCCTTAGCTTTGGGTTCAATCTTGCGGTGTCCTTTCCCAGTGACAACAGGGGCAGCAAGGCACGTATTGTATTGTTGCCATCGAGGATAAAAAGATGGGGTTTATCCCTCTACATCATGTCATCTTTCTTAATGCGTTACTCTGTTCTTATGAACTTAATACTCTAGATGCATGCTGGATAGCGGCCGGTGTGTGGAGTAATAGTAGTAGATGCAGAATCGTTTCGGTCTACTTGTCACGGACGTGATGCCTATATACATGATCATGCCTAGATATTCTCATAACTATGCGCTTTTCCATCAATTTCTCGACAGTAATTTGTTCACCCACCATAGAATTTGCTATCTTGAGAGAAGCCACTAGTGAAACATATGGCCCCCGGGTCTATTTTCTATCATATTAATCTCCCGTCAACAAGCAATTTCTGGCGTCGTTTATTTTGCAATTTTTACTTTCCAATCTATATCATAAAAATACCAAAAATATTTATCTTATTATCTCTATCAGATCTCACTTTTGAAAGTGGCCGTGAAGGGATTGACAACCCCTTTATCGCGTTGGTTGCAAGGTTCTTATTTGTTTGTGCAGGTACGAGGTATTTGCATGTAGTCTCCTACTGGATTGATACCTTGGTTCTCAAAAACTAAGGGAAATACTTATGCTACTTTGCTGCATCACCCTTTCCTCTTCAAGGGAAAACCAACGCATGCTCAAGAGGTAGCAAGAAGGATTTCTGGCTCCGTTGCCGGGGAGATCTACGCACAAGTCAAGACATACCAAGTACCCATCACAAACTCTTATCCCTCGCATTACATTATTTGCCATTTGCCTCTCGTTTTCCTCTCCCCCACTTCACCTTTGCCTTTTCTTTGCCTTCTTCCCGTATGTCTTTTTGCTTGTGTTTCCATGTGCCTTCTATTTGCTTGCATCTTTGCTTGCTAAAAATCTATTGATATGGATCCACTTAAAGTGTTCTACTTGGATCATCTTTGATCCTTATGAGCTCGTGCTGAAACCCCAACTAGCCTAGTTGATGGGAAGTCTTTAGATGAGCATGCTCATTTTGTGCGTCATCGTTTGTCTGAAAAGGGGAAGCTCTTATGGTATCAAATAAATAGTTTGCTTTGCTATGCTTGGAATCTTTGAGAAATTTATGATTTTACTTGTTGCTCTAAGAACCCTAAAAAACACCTTCCCTACCTATGTGAGTTTAATGATAATGAAATCTTATATTCTTATGGAAAGGGTGTTTATAGTTACTATGATATCGAACAAATTGAAGAATTTGTCGTTTCTAAGGGTGCTCATGAAGTTGCTTCTTTGATTGAAAAGTATGGTATTACTCTCTACAAATCTGAAAATTCTGACATACTTAAATATTGCTATGAAAACTATGCTCATAATGCCTATGTTAAGGAATTTATTGAGAGAATGGCCGTTTCTTTGGAAGAAAATAATTATATGCACGAATCTATAGATAATTATGATTCCGATGATTTGATTGAAATATCCCTTGATGAACATGATGCTTGCTATTCTTATGGCCATGATGCCAATATTTATGGAGATGAATTTGCTATAGTTCCTTATGTTAAACATGAGATTATTGCTATTGCACCCATACTTGATAGTTCCTTGAATCAAAAGCATGATTGCAAAGATTTTACTATAAATTCTTGATACGTCTCCAACGTATCTATAATTTTTGATTGTTCCATGCTATTATATTATCTGTTTTGGATGTTTAATGGGCTTTACTAAGCACTTTTATATTATTTTTGGGACTAACCTACTAACCAAAGGCCCAGTGCAAATTGCTGGTTTTTTGCCTATTTCAGTGTTTCGCAGAAAAGGAATATCAAATGGAATCCAAACGGAATGAAACCTTCAGGAGAGTTATTTCTGGAACAAACATGATCCAGAGGACTTGGAGTGGACGTCAAGAAAGAAGCGAGGAGGCCACGAGGCAGGGAGGCGCGCCTGCACCCCCTGGGCACGCCCCCACCCTCGTGGGCCCCTCGCAGCTCCACCGACCTACTTCTTCCTCCTATATATATCCATATACCCCGAAAACATCCGGGAGCACCACGAAACCCTATTTCCACCGCCGCAACCTTCTGTACCTGTGAGATCCCATCTTGGGGCCTTTTCCGGCGCTCCGCCGGAGGGGGAATCGACCACGGAGCGCTTCTACATCAACACCATGGCCTCTCCGATGATGTGTGAGTAGTTTGCCACAGACCTTCGGGTCCATAGTTATTAGCTAGATGGCTTCTTCTCTCTCTTTGGATCTCAATACAAAGTTCTCCTTGATTCTCTTGGAGATCTACTCGATGTAATTCTTTTTGTGGTGTGTTTGTCGAGATCCGATGAACTGTGGGTTTATGATCAAGATTATCTATGAACAATATTTGAATCCCCTCTGAATTCTTTTATGTATGATTTAATATCTTTACAAGTCTCTTCGAATTATCAGTTTGGTTTGGCATAGTAGATTGATCTTTCTTGCAATGGGAGAAGTGCTTAGATTTGGGTTCAATCTTGCGTTGCTCGATCCCAGTGACAGAAGGGGAAACGACACGTATTTTATTGTTGCCATCGAGGATAAAAAGATGGGGTTTATATCATATTGCTTGAGTTTATCCCTCTACATCATGTCATCTTGCCTAATGTGTTACTCTGTTCTTATGAACTTAATACTCTAGATGCATGCTGGATAGCGGTCGATGTGTGGAGTAATAGTAGTAGATGCAGAATCGTTTCGATCTACTTGTCACGGACGTGATGCCTATATACATGATCATGCCTAGATATTCTCATAACTATGCACTTTTCTATCAATTGCTCGACAGTAATTTGTTCACCCACCGTAAAACTTATGCTATCTTGAGAGAAGCCACTAGTGAAACCTATGCCCCCCGGGTCTATTTTCCATCATATTAATCTCCCGTCAACTAGCTATTTCTGGCGCCGTTTATTTTGCAATCTTTACTTTTCAATCTATACAACAAAGATACCAAAAATATTTATCTTATTATCTCTATCAGATCTCACTTTTGCAAGTGGCCGTGAAGGGATTGACAACCCCTTTATCGCGTTGGTTGCAAGGTTCTTATTTGTTTGTGCAGGTACGAGGGATTTGCGTGTAGTCTCCTACTGGATTGATACCTTGGTTCTCAAAAACTTAGGAAAATACTTACGCTACTTTGCTGCATCAGCCTTTCCTCTTCAAGGGAAAAACCAACGCACGCTCAAGAGGTAGCAAGAAGGATTTCTGGCGCCGTTGCCAGGGAGTCTACGACAAGTCAAGACATACCAAGTACCCATCACAAACTCTTATCCCTCGCATTACATTATTTGCCATTTGCCTCTCGTTTTCCTCCCTCCCACTTCACCTTTGCCGTTTTATTCGCCCTCTTTTTCCGTTTCTTTTCGCTTGCCCCTTGTGTGTTTGTGTGTTGGATTGTTTGTCATAATGGCTCAAGACAATACTAAATTGTGTGACTTTTCCAATACCAACAACAATGATTTTCTTAGCACTCCGATTTCTCCTATTACCGATGTTGAATCTTGTGAAATTAATGCTGCTTTGCTGAATCTTGTCATGAAAGATCAATTCTCCGGCCTTCCTAGTGAAGATGCCGCTACCCATCTAAACAACTTTGTTTATTTGTGTGATATGCAAAAGAAGAAAGACGTGGATAATGATATTGTTATTGAGGCTATTTCTTTTTTCGCTTAGAGATCGTGCTAAAACTTGGTTTTCGCCTTTGCCCAAAAATAGTATTGATTCTTGGAATAAGTGCAAAGATGCTTTTATCTCTAAGTATTTTCCTCCCGCTAAGATCATCTCTCTTAGAAACGATATTATGAATATTAAGCAACTTGATCGTGAGCATGTTGCACAAGCTTGGGAGAGGATGAAATTAATGATACGTAATTGCCCCACACATGGCTTGAATTTATGGATGATTATACAAAAAAATTATGCCGGATTGAATTTTGCTTCTAGAAATCTTTTAGATTCGGCCGCGGGAGGCACTTTTATGGAAATCACTTTAGGAGAAGCTACTAAACTCCTAGATAATATTATGGTTAATTATTCTCAATGGCACACTGAAAGATCTACTAGTAGAAAGGTTCATGCGATTGAAGAGATTAATGTGTTGAGTGGAAAGATGGATGAACTTATGAAATTGTTTGCTAATAAGAGTGTTTCTTCTGATCCTAATGATATGCCTTTGTCCGCCTTGATTGAGAATAATAATGAATCTATGGATGTGAATTTTGTTGGTAGGAACAATTTTGGTAACAACGCTTATAGAGGAAACTTTAATCCTAGGCCGTTTCCTAGTAATTCCTCCAATAATTATGGTAATTCCTACAACAACTCTTATGGAAATTTTAATAAGATGCCCTCTGATTTTGAGACTAGTGTTAAAGAATTTATGATTTCTCAAAAGAATTTCAATGCTTTGCTTGAAGAAAAATTGCCTAAGATTGATGAGTTGGCTAGGAACGTGGATAGAATTTCTCTTGATGTTGATTCCTTGAAACTTAGATCTATTCCACCTAAGCATGATATCAATGAGTCCCTCAAAGCCATGAGAATTTCCATTGATGAGTGCAAAGAAAGAACCGCTAGGATGCGTGCTAAAAAAGATTGCTTTGTGAAAGCGTGTTCTTCTGGTTTTCATGATAATAAGGATGAAGATCTAAAAGTGATTGATGTATCTCCTATTAAATCTTTGTTTTCCAATATGAATCTTGATAATGATGGGACTGGAGATGAGTCAACTTTAGTTAGAAGTCGTCCCAATGATTTGGAGTTTTTAGATCTTGATGCAAAAATTGGTAAAAGTGGGATTAAAGAGGTCAAAACTTTACATAGCAATGAACCCACTATTTTGGATTTCAAGGAATTTAATTATGATAATTGTTCTTTGATAGATTGTATTTCCTTGTTGCAATCCATGTTAAATTCTCCTCATGCTTATAGTCAAAATAAAGCTTTTACCAAACAAATCGTTGATGCTTTAATGCAATCTTATGAAGAAGCTTGAATTAGAAGTTTCTATCCCTAGAAAACTTCACGATGAGTGGGAACCTACTATTAAAATTAAGATTAAGGATCATGAATGCTATGCTTTATGTGATTTGGGTCCTAGTGTTTCCACGATTCCAAAAACTTTGTGTGATGTGTTAGGTTTCCGTGAATTTGATGATTGTTCTTTAAATTTACATCTTGCGGATTCCACCATTAAGAAACCTATGGGAAGAATTAATGATGTTCTTATTGTTGCAAATAGGAATTATGTGCCCGTAGATTTCATCGTTCTTGATATAGATTGCAATCCTACATGTCCTATTATTCTTGGTAGACCTTTCCTTAGAACGATTGGTGCAATTATTGATATGAAAGAAGGAAATATTAGATTCCAATTTCTGTTAAGGAAAGGCATGGAACACTTTCCTAGAAAGAAAATTAAATTACCTTATGAATCAATTGTGAGAGCCACTTACGGATTGCATACCAAAGATGATAATACCTAGATCTATTCTCGCTTTTATGCCTAGCTAGGGGCGTTAAACGATAGCGCTTGTTGGGAGGCAACCCAATTTTATTTTTGTTTCTTGCTTTTTGGTTCTGTTTAGTAATAAATATTTGATCTATCCTCTGGTTAGATGTGGTTTTATGTTTTAATTAGTGTTTTTCCAAGTAAAACCTATAGGATCTTCTTGGATGATAGTTATTTGATCTTGCTGAAAAAATCAGAAACTTTCTGCTCACGAAAACAATTGTTAAAAATCACCAGAACGTGATAAAATACTGATTCCAATTGAAGTATATCAATAAACAAATTATTTAGGTCTTCCTATTTTGGTAGAATTTTTGAGTTACAGAAAGTTTGTGTTTGATCCAGATTACTACAGACTGTTCTGTTTTTGACAGATTCTGTTTTTCGTGTGTTGTTTGCTTATTTTGATGAATCTATGAGTAGTATCGGAGGGTATGAACCATAGAGAAGTTGGAATACAGTAGGTTTAACACCAATATAAATAAAGAATGAGTTCATTACAGTACTTTATGGTGGTGATTTCTTTTCTTATACTATCGGAGCTCATGAGATTTTCTGTTGAGTTTTGTGTTGTGAAGTTTTCAAGTTTTGGGTAAAGATTTGATGGATTATGGAATAAGGAGTGGCAAGAGCCTAATCTTGGGGATTCCCAAGGCACCCCAAGGTAAAATTCAAGCACAACCAAAAGCCTAAGCTTGGGGATGCCCCGGAAGGCATCCCCTCTTTCGTCTTCGTCTATCGGTAACTTTACTTGAGGCTATATTTTTATTCACCACATGATATGTGTTTTGCTTGGAGCGTCTTGTATGATTTGAGTCTTTGATTTTTAGTTTACCACAATCATCCTTGCTGTACACACATTTTGGGAGAGACACACATGAATCGGAATTTATTAGAATACTCTATGTGCTTCACTTATATCTTTTGAGCTAGATAGTTTTGCTCTAGTGCTTCGCTTATATCTTTTAGAGCACGGTGGTGGTTTTATTTTATAGAAATTATTGATCTCTCATGCTTCACTTATATTATTTTGAGAGTATTTTAGAACAGCATGGTAGTTTGCTTTGGCTATAAAATTAGTCCTAAGATGATGAACATCCAATATGAGTATAATAAAAACTATCATATAAAGTGCATTGAATACTATGAGAAGTTTGATACTTGATAATTGTTTTGAGATATGAAGATGGTGATATTAGAGTCATGCTAGTTGAGTAGTTGTGAATTTGAGAAATACTTGTTCTAAAGTTTGTGATTCCCGTAGCATGCACGTATGGTGAACCGTTGTGTGATGAAATCGGAGCATGATTTAATTATTGATTGTCTTCCTTAAGAGTGGCGGTCGGGGACGAGCGTTGGTCTTTTCCTACCAATCTATCTCCCTAGGAGCATGCGCGTAGTACTTCGTTTCGATAACTAATAGATCTTTGCAACAAGTATGTGAGTTCTTTATGACTAATGTTGAGTCCATGGATTATACGCACTCTCACCCTTCCACCATTGCTAGCCTCTCTAATACCGCACACCTTTCACCGGTATCATACACCCACCATATACCTTCCTCAAAACAGCCACCATACCTACCAATTATGGCATTTCCATAGCCATTCCGAGATATATTGCCATGCAACTTACCACCGTTCCGTTTATTATGACACGTTCCATCATTGTCATATTGCTTTGCATGATCATGTAGTTGACATCGTATTTGTGGCAAAGCCACCTTTATAATTCTTTTCATACATGTCACTGTTGATTCATTGCATATACCGGTACACCGCCGGAGGCATTCACATAGAGTCATATTTTGTTCTAAGTATTGAGTTGTAATTTTTGAGTTGTAAGTAAATAAAAGTGTGATGATCATCATTATTAGAGCATTGTCCCAAGTGAGGAAAGGATGATGGAGACTATGATTCCCCCACAAGTCAGGATGAGACTTTGGACGAACAAAAAGAGGCAAAAAAAAGAGAAAAAGGCCCAAATAAAAAATAAAAAATGAGAGAAAAAGAGAGAAGGGACAATGTTACTATCCTTTTACCACACTTGTGCTTCAAAGTAGCACCATGATCTTCATGATAGAGAGTCCCCTATGTTATCACTTTCATATACTAGTGGGAATTTTACATCATTGAACTTGGCTTGTATATTCCAATGATGGGCTTCCTCAAAGTGCCCTAGGTCTTCGTGAGCAAGCGAGTTGTATGCAACCCACTTAGTTTCTTTTGTTGAGCTTTCATACACTTATAGCTCTTGTGCATCCGTTGCATGGCAATCCCTACTCACTCACATTGATATCTATTGATGGGCATCTCCATAGCCCGTTGATACGTCTAGTTGATGTGAGACTATCTTCTCCTTTTTGTCTTCTCCACAACCACCATTCTATTTCACCTATAGTGCTATGTCCATGGCTCACGCTCATGTATTGTGTGAAGATTGAAAAAGTTTGAGAACATCAAAAGTATGAAACAATTGCTTGGCTTGTCATCGGGTTGTGCATGATTTAAATATTTTGTGTGATGAAGATAGAGCATAGCCAGACTATATGATTTTGTAGGGATAACTTTCTTTGGCCATGTTATTTTGAGAAGACATGATTGCTTTGTTAGTATGCTTGAAGTATTATTATTTTTGTGTCAATATTAAACTTTTGTCTTGAATCTTTCGGACCTGAACATTCATGCCACAATAAAGGAAATTACATTGAGAAATATGCTAGGTAGCATTCCACATCAAAAAATTTGTTTTTATCATTTACCTACTCGAGGACGAGCAGGAATTAAGCTTGGGGATGCTTGCTACGTCTCCAACGTATCTATAATTTTTGATTGTTCCATGCTATTATATTATCTGTTTTGGATGTTTAATGGGCTTTACTAAGCACTTTTATATTATTTTTGGGACTAACCTACTAACCAAAGGCCCAGTGCAAATTGCTATTTTTTTTGCCTATTTCAGTGTTTCACAAAAAAGGAATATCAAACGGAATCCAAACAGAATGAAGCCTTCGGGAGAGTTACTTTTGGAACAAACATGATCGAGAGAACTTGGAGTGGACATCAAGAAAGAAGCAAGGAGGCCACGAGGCAGGGAGGCGCGCCTGCCCCCCTGAGCGTGCCCCCCACCCTCGTGGGCCCCTCGCAGCTCCACCGACCTACTTCATCCTCCTATATATATATCCATATACCTCGAAAACATCCGGGAGCACCACGAAACCCTATTTCCACCGCCGCAACCTTCTGTACCTGTGAGATCCCATCTTGGGGCCTTTTCCGGTGCTCCGCCGGAGGGGGAATCGACCATGGAGGGCTTCTACATCAACACCATGGCCTCTCCGATGATGTGTGAGTAGTTTACCACAGACCTTCGGGTCCATAGTTATTAGCTAGATGTATTCTTCTCTCTCTTTGTATCTCAATACAAAGTTCTCCTTGATTCTCTTGGAGATCTATTTGATGTAATTCTTTTTGCGGTGTGTTTGTCGAGATCCGATGAATTGTGGGTTTATGATGAAGATTATCTATGAACAATATTTGAATCTCCTCTGACTCCTTTAATGTATGATTTAATATCTTTGCAAGTCTCTTTGAATTATCAGTTTGGTTTGGCCTACTAGATTGATCTTTCATGCAATGGGAGAAGTGCTTAGCTTTGGGTTCAATCTTGCGTTGCTCGATCCCAGTGACAGAAGGGGAAACGACACGTATTGTATTGTTGCCATCGAGGATAAAAAGATGGGGTTTATATCATATTGCTTGAGTTTATCCCTCTACATCATGTCATCTTGCCTAATGCGTTACTCTATTCTTATGAACTTAATACTCTAGATGCATGCTGGATAGCAGTCGATGTGTGGAGTAATAGTAGTAGATGCAGGATCATTTCGATCTACTTGTCGCAGACGTGATGCCTATATACATGATCATGCCTAGATATTCTCATAACTATGCACTTTTCTATCAATTGCTCGACAGTAATTTGTTCACCCACCATAATACTTATGCTATCTTGAGAGAAGCCACTAGTAAAACCTATGGCCCTGGGTCTATTTTCCATCATATTAATCTCCCGTCAACTTGCTATTTCTGGCGCCGTTTATTTTGCAATCTTTACTTTTTCAATCTATACAACAAAAATACGAAAAATATTTATCTTATTATCTCTATCAGATCTCACTTTTGCAAGTGGCCGTGAAGGGATTGACAACACCTTTATCGCGTTGGTTGCAAGGTTCTTATTTGTTTGTGTAGGTACGAGGGATTTCCGTGTAGTCTCCTACTGGATTGATACCTTGGTTCTCAGAAACTGAGGGAAATACTTACACTACTTTGCTGCATCACCCTTTCCTCTTCAAGGGAAAAACCAACGCATGCTCAAGAGGTAGCAATTCTCTTGATGTCAATTGTGCTAATAATATGCAAAACCCTAAGCTTGGGGATGCTAGTTTTTCTATGTCTAGTACTTGTTGCAATGATCATGATTGGGGTGATTCTTCTTATGATCTTGAAAATTTATTTAAGCCCCATGATGAATATGAGATTGATAATAGTGTTTGCAATAATATTGAAAGTGGGTTTGGAAGAGTGTCAACTTTAGATCCCACATATTTGGAGAATGTTCAATCTTTTGGTATTTTTGATAAAAGTCGGTTTGGAGAGGTCATGACTCTAGTTAATGTTAATCCCACTATTTTGGAAGAGTGTCAACTTTGCATGCATGTGGATCGTGTTGAAAATATTTTATGTGATAGCTATTTTGTTGAATTTTTTATGATCCCACATATAATTATTATGAGAGAGGAAAATATGATCGTAGAAATTTTCATGTTACTAAATTACCTCTCTTCATGTTGAGAATGCTATCGTCTCTTTCTTCTTCCTTGCATATGCTAGTTTTTGCTTGCCTTGAAAATTTGTTTGCTTACAAAATGCCTATGCATAGGAAGTATGTTAGATTTAGATGTGTTTGTCACGTGTTTTATGATGCTCTCTTTGCGATTAAATTCTTGTCTTTCATGTCAGCATCATTAAAATTATCAATGCCTAGCTAGGGGCGTTAAACGATAGCGCTTGTTGGGAGGCAACCCAATTTTATTTTTGTTCCTTGATTTTTGTTGCTGTTTAGTAATAAATAATTCATCTAGCCTCTGTCTAGATGTGGTTTTGTGTTTTAATTAGTGTTTGTGCCAAGTAGTACCTTTAGGATAACCTACGGTGATAGTTATTTGATCTTGCTGTAAAAAAAAACAGAAATTTTGTGCGCACGAGATTAGTTTTCATAAATCACAGAAATGTGCTTTTCAGTTGATTCTTTTTGCAGCAGATTAATAAACAAATTACCCAGGACTTCCTAATTTGGTAGAAGTTTTGGAGTTCCAGAAGTATGCGTTTGATACAGATTTCTGCAGACTGTTTTGTTTTTGACAGATTCTGTTTTTCGTGTGTTGTTTGCTTATTTTAATGAATCTATGGCTAGTATTGGGGGGTATGAACCATAGAGAAGTTGGAATACAGTAGATTTAACACCAATATAAATAAAGAATGAGTTCATTACAGTACCTTAAGGTGGTGGTTTGTTTTCTTATACTAACAAAGCTCACGAGATTTTCTGTTAAGTTTTGTGTTGTGAAGTTTTCAAGTTTTTGGGTAAAGATTTGATGGATTTTGGAACAAGGATTGGCAAGAGCCTAAGCTTGGGGATGCCCAAGGCACCCCAAGGTAAAATTCAAGGACAACCAAAAGCCTAAGCTTGGGGATTCCCCGGAAGGCATCCCCTCTTTCGTCTTCGTCTATCGGTAACTTTACTCGATGCTATATTTTTATTCACCACATGATATGTGTTTTGCTTGGAGCGTCTTGTATGATTTGAGTCTTTGATTTTTAGTTTACCACAATCATCCTTGATGTACACACCTTTTGAGAGAGTCACACATGAATCAGAATTTATTAGAATACTCTATGTGCTTCACTTATATCTTTTGAGCTATACAATTTTGCTCTAGTGCTTCACTTATATCTTTTTAGAGCACGGTGGTGGTTTTATTTTATAGAAATTATTGGTCTCTCATGCTTCACTTATATTATTTTGAGAGTCCTTTAGAACAGCATGGTAATTTGCTTTGGCTATATAATTAGTCCTAATATGATAGGCATCCAAGATGGGTATAATAAAAACTTTCATAAAAAGTGCATTGAATACTATGAGAAGTTTGATACTTGATGATTGTTTTGAGATATGAAGATGGTAATATTAAAGTTGTGCTAGTTGAGTAATTGTGAATTTGAGAAATACTTGTGTTGAGGTTTGAAAGTCCCGTAGCATGCACGTATGGTAACCGTTGTGTAACAAATTTGAAGCATGAGGTATTTCTTTGATTGTCATCCTTTGTGTGGAGGTAGGGATCACGCGATGGTTAACTCCTACCAACCCTTCCCCTAGGAGCATGCGTGTAGTGCTTGGTTTTGATGACTTGTAGATTTTTGCAATAAGTATGTGAGTTCTTTATGACTAATGTTGAGTCCATGGATTATACGCACTCTCACCTTTCCATCATTGCTAGCCTCTTCGGTACCGTGCATTGCCCTTTCTCACCTTGAGAGTTGGTTCAAACTTCACCGGTGCATCCAAACCCCGTGATATGATATGCTCTATCACACATAAACCTCCTTATATCTTCCTCAAAACAGCCACCATACCTACCTATTATAGCATTTCCATAGCCATTCCGAGATATATTGCCATGCAACTTTCCACCATTTCATTTATTATGACACGCTTCATCATTGTCATATTGCCTTGCATAATCATGTAGTTGACATCGTATTTGTGGCAAAGCCACCATGCATAGTTTATCATACATGTCACTCTTGATTCATTGCCCATCCCGGTACACCACCGGAGGCACTCATATAGAGTAATATTTTGTTCTAGTATCGAGTTGTAATCATTGAGTTGTAAATAAATAGAAGTGTGATGATCATCATTAATAGAGCATTGCCCCCCCCCCCCCCCCGCAAAAAGGGGAGAAAGGCCAAAAAAAAGGATTTTTACATCTGTGCCCCTGGTTCCTTAGCTCTACTCATTCGTCCCCGTGCTCATAACTTTTGCTCAATTTTCCCCACTCCCTTGCCAGAAACCCTCATAACTGGGCACAACGGATGTTGCCGTCGGGTCAAAGGCTTGACCGTTAACTCTGACTAGTGGGGCCATGCTGGACTGTGTCGTCCGTTCGACCTGACAAGTGGGGCCGCATTGGGTGGTGTCCCTGTTCGACCGTTGGGCAGTGGTTTCGTTGGGCCGTCCCTTGCATTAAACGTCTGCGCGCGCCACCAGGACAGAAGCCTGCTATGCATGCACCCAGCAAACCCTGCCTGCATGCGTCGATCGAGCCTGCATGCGCCGATGCCATGATCCCACGATGCGCCAACGGAGCCTGCATGCGCCGACCGAGCCTGCATCCGCCGATGCGTTCGCCACGATGCACTGACCGAGCAGCTTTTCGCACGCCAGCCGCCACGGATGCAGCGATGGTCACTGCCGCTGGTTCCTCCCTTCTAGCTAGGTGGCTACATATTTGTGGCCTGTGTAAAAAAAGAGCCACTCCCTTGCTTCATTGTACTCATTCATCCCTACTAACAAAGCTTGCTTGCATGCACTAGGTGGTTACTAACAAGGGAACCCTACTAACAAGCCGAGCTCTCTAAGAAAATAATCAACAAATATGTAGTCCCAATATGTTGATAGGGCCAACAAGCCCATAGCACGATCACATAGCTCAAACTAGGAAGAACTTAATAATAGAATAGATAGAAAACTTAATAATAGAATTTAAGAAAAGGGCCAACAAGACCAAAGCAACTCCAACATAGTTCAATTACAACTCATAACATAGACTAAAAAAAGATAGAGGGTTTAGAACCCTAGCCGCCGCCTTCTCCACCTCGCTCCTCCTCTAGGCGCCCTTTTCACTTCTCCTCCGGGGCGTTGTCGATGGGGTGCGGAAGAGTGTGCATGCGCGTCGCGGTGGGGAAGATGTTGTCGTACTCCATGAACCTGTTGTGGGTGGTGAAAGCGATGAACTCGGAGCCACACCAAAACACCTGGCCGAGGAGGTAGAAGGCGTCGAATGTGTTGGTGAAGTGGGCAAGGAGAGCAACCACCACCCGGTTTTCGATGACCTCCTCGACGCGGAACATTGTTGGAGATCCCCTCGGGAGGTGTGTTGGAAATATGCCCTAGAGGCAATAATAAAATGGTTATTATTGTATTTCCTTGTTCATGATAATTGTCTATTGTTCATGCTATAATTTTATTAACTGGAAACCGTAATACATGTGTGAATACATAGACCACAACATGTCCCTAGTAAGCCTCTAGTTGACTAGCTCGTTGATCAATAGATGGTTATGGTTTCCTGACCATGGACATTGGATGTCATTGATAACGGGATCACATCATTAGGAGAATGATGTGATGGACAAGACCCAATCCTAAGCATAGCACAAGATCGTGTACTTCGTTTGCTAAGAGCTTTTCTAATGTCAAATATCGTTTCCTTAGACCATGAGATTGTGCAACTCCCGGATACCGTAGGAATGCTTTGGGTGTACCAAACGTCACAACGTAACTGGGTGGCTATAAAGGTGCACTACAGGTATCTCCGAAAGTGTCTGTTGGGTTGGCACGAATCGAGACTGGGATATGTCACTCCATATGACGGAGAGGTATCTCTGAGCCCACTCGGTAATGCATCATCATAATGAGCTCAATGTGACTAATGAGTTAGCCACAGGATCATGCGTTACGGAACGAGTAAAGAGACTTGCCGGTAACGAGATTGAATGAGGTATTGGGATACCGACGATCGAATCTCGGGCAAGTAACATACCGATAGAGAAAGGGAATTGTATACTTGATTGATTGAATCCCCGACATCGTGGTTCATCCGATGAGATCATCGTGGAACATGTGGGAGCCAATATGGGTATCCAGAACCAGCTATTGGTTATTGGCTGGAGAGATGTCTCGGTCATGTCTGCATGGTTCCCGAACCCGTAGGGTCTACACATTTAAGGTTCGGTGACGCTAGAGTTGTTATGGGAAATAGTATGTGGTTACCGAAGGTTGTTTGGAGTCCCGGATAGGATCCCGGACGTCACGAGGAGTTCCGGAATGGTCCGGAGGTAAATATTTATATATGGGAAGTCATCATACGGTCACCGGAAGTATTCGGGAGTATGCTGGTATTGTACCGGGGCCACCGAAGGGGTTCCGGAGGTCCACCGGGAGGGTCCACCTACCCCGGAGGGCCTTATGGGCTGTAGGTGGAAGGGAACCAGCCCCTAAGTGGGCTGGGCACCAACCTCCCCCTAGGGCCCATGCGCCTAGGGTTGGGGGGAACCTTGGAGGGGGCGCCTCCCTTGACTTGGGGGGCAAGTCACCCTCCCTGGCCGCTGCCCCTCCCACCAGATGGGATCTAAGGGGCCGGCCCCCCTCTCCCTTGCCCCTATATATAGTGGAGGGGTGGGAGGGCAGTCGCACCCCTGGCCTGGCGCAGCCCTCTCCTCCTCCAACTCCTCCTCCTCCTCCTCCGTAGTGCTTAGCGAAGCTCTGCCGGAGAACCACGAGCTCCATTGCCACCACGCCGTCGTGCTGCTGGAGTTCTCCCTCAACTTCTCCTCTCCCCTTGCAGGATCAAGAAGGAGGAGACGTCCCCGGGCTGTACGTGTGTTGAACGCGGAGGCGCCGTCCGTTCGGCGCTAGATCGGATCTTCCGCGATTTGAATCGCCGCGAGTACGACTCCATCAACCGTGTTCTTGTAACGCTTCCGCTTAGCGATCTTCAAGGGTATGAAGATGCACTCCCTCTCTCTCGTTGCTAGCATCTCCTAGATTGATCTTGGTGACATGTAGGAAAATTTTGAATTATTGCTACGTTCCCCAACAGTGGCATCATGAGCTAGGTCTATGCGTAGATTCTATGCACGAGTAGAACACAAAGTAGTTGTGGGAGATGATTTGTCCAATTTGCTTGCCGTTACTAGTCTTATCTTGATTCAGCGGCATTGTGGGATGAAGCGGCCCGGACCGACCTTACACGTACACTTACGTGAGACAGGTTCCACCGACTGACATGCACTTGATGCATAAGGTGGCTAGCGGGTGTCTGTCTCTCCCACTTTAGTCGGATCGGATTCGATGAAGAGGGTCCTTATGAAGGGTAAATAGAAATTGGCATATCACCGTTGTGGCTTTTGCGTAGGTAAGAAACGTTCTTGCTAGAAACCCATAGCAGCCACGTAAAACATGCAACAACAATTAGAGGACGTCTAACTTGTTTTTGCAGGGTATGCTATGTGATGTGATATGGCCAAAAGGATGTGATGAGTTATATATATGTGATGTATGAGATTGATCATGTTCTTGTAATAGGAATCACGACTTGCATGTCGATGAGTATGACAACCGGCAGGAGCCATAGGAGTTGTCTTAATTTATTGTATGACCTGCATGTCAATGAAAAACACCATGTAATTACTTTACTTTATTGCTAACCGTTAGCCATAGTAGTAGAAGTAATAGTTGGCGAGACAACTTCATGAAGACACGATGATGGAGATCATGATGATGGAGATCATGGTGTCATGCCGGTGACGAAGGTGATCATGCCGCGCCTCGAAGATGGAGATCAAAGGCGCAAGATGATATTGGCCATATCATGTCACTGTATGATTTGCATGTGATGTTTGTCATGTTTACATCTTATTTGCTTAGAACGACGGTAGCATAAATAAGATGATCCCTCACTAAAATTTCAAGAGATGTGTTCCCCCTAACTGTGCACCGTTGCGAAGGTTCGTTGTTTTGAAGCACCACGTGATGATCGGGTGTGATAGATTCTAACGTTCGCATACAACGGGTGTAAGCCAGATTTACACATGCGAAACACTTAGGTTGACTTGACGAGCCTAGCATGTACAGACATGGCCTCGGAACACGGAAGACCGAAAGGTCGAACATGAGTCGTATAGTAGATATGATCAACATGAAGATGTTCACCGATGATAACTAGTCCGTCTCACGTGATGATCGGACACGGCCTAGTTGACTCGGATCATGTATCACTTAGATGACTAGAGGGATGTCTATCTAAGTGCGAGTTCATTAAATAATCAGATGAACTTAATTATCATGAACATAGTCAAAAGGTCTTTGCAAATTATGTCATAGCTAACACTTTGGTTCTACTGTTTAAGATATGTTCCTAGAGAAAATTTAGTTGAAAGTTGATAGTAGAAATTATGCGGACTGGGTCCGTAAACTGAGGATTATCCTCATTGCTGCGCAGAAGGCTTATGTCCTTAATGCACCGCTCGGTGTGTGAACCTCGAGCGTCGTTTGTGGATGTTGTGAACATCTGACATACATGTTTTGATGACTACGTGATAGTTTAGTGCGTAATGTTAAAACGGTATAGAATTGAGGCACCGAAGACGTTTTTGAAACGTCGCAGAACATATGAGATGTTCCAAAGACTGAAATTGGGATTTCAGACTAGTGCCCATGTCAAGAGGTATGAGACCTCTGACAAGTTTCTTAACCTGCAAACTAAGGGAGAAAAGCTCAATCGTTGAGCATGTGCTCAGATTGTCTGAGTACTACAATCGCTTGAATCGAGTGGGAGTTAATCTTCTAGATGAGATAGTGATGGTTCTCCATAGTCACTGCCACCAAGCTATTAGAGCTTCGTGATGAAATATAACATATCAGGGATAGACATGATGATCCTTGAGCAACTCGCGATGTTTGACACCGCGAAAGTAGAAATCAAGTAGGAGCATCAATTGTTGATGGTTAGTAAAACCACTAGTTTCAAGAAGGGCAAGGGAAAGAAGGGATACTTCATGAAACGGCAAATCAGTTGCTGCTCTAGTGAAGAAACCCAAGGTTGAACCCAAACCCGAGACTAAGTGCTTCTGTAATGAGGGGAACGGTCACTGAAGCAGAACTACCCTAGATACTTGGTAGATGAGAAGGCAGGCAAGGTCGACAGAAGTATATTGGATATACATTATATTAATGTGTACTTTACTAGTACTCCTAGTAGCACCAGGGTATTAGATACCGGTTCAGTTGCTAAGTGTTGGTAACTCGAAATAAAAGGCTACGGAATAAACGGAGACTAGCTAAAGGTGAGATGACGATATGTGTTGGAAGTGTTTCCAATGTTGATGTGATCAAGCATCGCATGCTCCCTCTACCATCGAGATTGGTGTTAAACCTAAATAATCGTTATTTGGTGTTTGCGTTGAGCATAGACATGATTGGATTATGTTTATCGCAATACGATTATTCATTTAAGGAGAATAATGGTTACTCTGTCTATTTGAATAATACCTTCAATAGTCTTGCACCTAAAATGAATGGTTTATTGAATCTCGATCGTAGTGATACACATGTTCATGCCAAAAGATATAAAATAGTAATGATAGTACCACATACTTGTGGCACTGCCATTTGAGTCATATTGGTATAAAACGCATGATTAAGCTCCATGTTGATGGATCTTTGGACTCACTCGTTTTTGAAAAGATTGAGACATGCGAACCATGTCTATTAGTATATATGCATGAAGAAAGTCAATACAGATGGATCATTTGGACTCACTTGATTTTGAATCACTTGAGACATGCAAATCATACCACATGGGCAAGATGACTGAAAGGCCTCGTTTTCAGTAAGATGGAACAAGAAAGCAACTTGTTGGAAGTAATACATTTTGATGTGTGCAGTCCAATGAGTGTTGAGGCACGCAGTGGATATCGTTATGTTCTTACTTCACAGATGATTTGAGTAGATGCTGAGAATATTTACTTGATGAAACACAAGTCTGAATTATTGAAAGGTTCAAGTAATTTTAGAGTGAAGTTGAAGATCGTCGTGACAACTGGATAAAATGTCTATGATATTATCATAGAGATATCTGAGTTACGGGTTTGGCACACAATTAAGACATTGTGGAAATTGTTTCACAGCTAATACCGCCTGAACACCATAGTGTGATGGTGTGTCCGAACATCATAACTGCACCCTATTAGATATGGTGCATACCATGATGAATCTTATCGAATTACCACTATCGTTTATGGGTTAGGCATTAGAGACAACCGCATTCACTTTAAATAGGGCACCACACAATTCCGTTGAGATGACACCGTATGAACTATGGTTTAGAGAAACCTAAGCTGTAGTTTCTTAAAAGTTTGGGGCTGCGACGCTTATGTGAAAAAGTTTCAGGCTGATAAGCTCAAACCCAAAGCGGATAAATGCATCTTCATAGAATACCCAAAATAGTTGGGTATACCTCCTATTTCAGATCTGGAAGCAAAAGTGATTGTTTCCAGAAATGAGTCCTTTCTCGAGGAAAAGTTTCTCTCGAAAGAATTGAGTGGGAGGATGGTGGAGACTTGATGAGGTTATTGAACCGTCACTTCAACCAGTGTGTGTAGCAGGGCACAGGAAGTTGTTCCTGTGGCACCTACAGCAATTGAAGTGGAAGCTTATGATAGTGATCATGAAACTTTGGATCAAGTCACTACCAAACCTCGTAGGTCGACAAGGATGCGTACTACTTCAGAGTGGTACGTAATCATGTCTTTGAAGTCATGTTGCTAGACAACAATGAACCTACGAGCTATGGAGAAGCGATGGTGGGCCCGGATTCCGACGAATGGCTCGAGGCCATAAAATCCGAGAGAGGATCCATGTATAAAACCAAAGTATAGACTTTGGAAGAACTACTTGATGGTCGATGGACAATGATGGTAAGTGTCACCATTAAGAAAGCTCGACTTGTCGTTAAGATGTTTTCCGACAAGTTCAAGGAGTTGACTACGATGAGATTTTCTCACTCATAGCGATGCTAAGAGTCTGTTGGAATTATATTAGCAGTTACTGCATTATTTATGAAATCTTGCAGATAGGATGTCAAAAAAAACATTGTTTCCTCGACGATTTTCTTGAGGAAAGGTTGTATGTGATACAACCAGAAGGTTTTGTCAATCCTGAAATATGCTAACAAGTATGCAAAGCTCCAGCAATCCTTCTAAGGACTGGAGTAACAATCTCGAAGATGGAATGTACGCTTTGATGAGATAATCAAAGATTTTGGGTTTTTACAAAGTTTATGAGAAACTTGTATTTTCAAAGAAGTGAGTGGGAGCACTATAGAATTTTTGATGAGTATATGTTGTTAACATATTGTTGATCAGAAATGATGTAGAATTTCTGGAAAGCATACAGGGTTATTTGAAAAGTGTTTTTCAATGGAAAACCTGGATTAAGCTACTTGAACATTGAGCATCAAGATCTATAATGATAGATCAAAACGCTTAATTGTACTTTCAAATGAATACATACCGTGACAAGATTTTGAAGGAGTTCAAAATAGATCAGCCAAGAAGGAGTTCTTGGCTGTGTTACAGGGTGTGAGTATTGAGTAAGACTCAAGACCTGACCACGACAGAAGAGAGAGAAAGGATGAAGGTCGTCCCCTATGCTTTAGACGTAGGCTCTATAGTATGCTATGCTGTGTACCGCACCTGAAGTGTGCCTTGCCATGAGTTAGTCAAGGGGTACAAGAGTGATCCGGGAATGGATCACATGACAGCGGTCGAACTTATCCTTAGTATCTAGTGGACTAAGGAATTTTCTCGATTATGGAGGTGGTAAAAGAGTTCGTCGTAAAAGGGTTACGTCGATGCAAACTTTGACACTAATCCGGATGACTCTGAGTAGTAAACCGGATTCGTATAGTAGAGCAATTATTTGGAACAGCTCCAAGTAGCGCGTGGTAGCTGCATCTACAAGATGACATAGAGATTTGTAAAGCACACACGAATCTGAAAGGTTCAGACCCGTTGACTAGTAACCCCTCTCACAAGCGAGATATGAACAAACCCCATGGGTGTTGGATTCATTACAATCACATAGTGATGTGAACTAGATTATTGACTCTAGTGCAAGTGGGAGACTGTTGGAAATATGCCCTAGAGGCAATAATAAAATGGTTATTATTGTATTTCCTTGTTCATGATAATTGTCTATTGTTCATGCTATAATTGTATTAACAGGAAACCGTAATACATGTGTGAATACATAGACCACAACATGTCCCTAGTAAGCCTCTAGTTGACTAGCTCGTTGATCAATAGATGGCTATGGTTTCCTGACCATGGACATTGGATGTCATTGATAACGGGATCACATCATTAGGAGAATGATGTGATGGACAAGACCCAATCCTAAGCATAGCACAAGATCGTGTAGTTCGTTTGCTAAGAGCTTTTCTAATGTCAAGTATCGTTTCCTTAGACCATGAGATTGTGCAACTCCCGGATACCATAGGAATGCTTTGGGTGTACCAAACGTCACAACGTAACTGGGTGGCTATAAAGGTGCACTACAGGTATCTCTGAAAGTGTCTGTTGGGTTGGCACAAATCGAGACTGGGATTTGTCACTCCATATGATGGAGAGGTATCTCTAGGCCCACTCGGTAATGCATCATCATAATGAGCTCAATGTGACTAATGAGTTAGCCACGGGATCATGCGTTACGGAACGAGTAAAGAGACTTGCCGGTAACGAGATTGAACGAGGTATTGGGATACCGACGATCGAATCTCAGGCAAGTAACATACCGATAGACAAAGGGAATTGTATACGGGATTGATTGAATCCCGGACATCGTGGTTCATCCGATGAGATCATCGTTGAACATGTGGGAGCCAATATGGGTATCCAGATCCCGCTATTGGTTATTGGCCGGAGAGATGTCTCGGTCATGTCTGCATGGTTCCCGAACCCGTAGGGTCTACACACTTAAGGTTCGGTGACGCTAGAGTTGTTATGGGAAATAGTATGTGGTTACCGAAGGTTGTTCGGAGTCCCGGATAGGATCCCGGACGTCACGAGGAGTTCCGGAATGGTCCGAAGGTAAAGATTTATATATGGGAAGTCATCATACGGTCACCGGAAGTATTTGGGAGTATGCCGGTATTGTACCGGGGCCACCGAAGGGGTTCCGGAGGTCCACCGGGAGGGTCCACCTGCCCCGGAGGGCCTTATGGGCTGTAGGTGGAAGGGAACCAGCCCCTAAGTGGGCTGGGCACCAACCTCCCCCTAGGGCCCATGCGCCTAGGGTTGGGGGAAACCCTGGAGGGGGCGCCCCCTTGACTTGGGGGGCAAGCCACCCTCCCTGGCCGCCGCCCCTCCCACCAGATGGGATCTAAGGGGCCGGCCCCCCTCTCCCTTGCCCCTATATATAGTGGAGGGGTGCGAGGGCAGCCGCACCCCTGGCCTGGCGCAGCCCTCTCCTCCTCCAACTCCTCCTCCTCCTCCTCCTCCTCCTCCTCCGTAGTGCTTAGCGAAGCTCTGCCGGAGAACCACGAGCTCCATTGCCACCACGCCGTCGTGCTGCTAGAGTTCTCCCTCAACTTCTCCTCTCCCCTTGCTGGATCAAGAAGGAGGAGACGTCCCCGGGCTGTACGTGTGTTGAACGCGGAGGCGCCGTCCGTTCGGCGCTAGATCGGATCTTCCGCGATTTGAATCGCCGCGAGTACGACTCCATCAACCGCGTTCTTGTAAAGCTTCCGCTTAGCAATCTTCAAGGGTATGAAGATGCACTCCCTCTCTCTCGTTGCTAGCATCTCCTAGATTGATCTTGGTGACACGTAGGAAAATTTTGGATTATTGCTACGTTCCCCAACAAGGTGGTGGTAGCCGGACGCGAGGAAGAACTCGGTGAAGTTCCTTGCGGTCCTCAGCCTTGATATCGCCCGCACACGATCAACGTACACGCCGGTAGGGTAGAGCCTCTCCGGCACGGTGGGTGGGAAGCGGTACGTTGGTCTGGTGTACTGCATGGCTGAGGGATGTGCAGAAGACGGAGAAGGGGTCGAAGAGCAAGAAGGACAGATGGATGAGGGATGGCAGAGGCAGAGGGTGGCTTAAATAGCCGTAGTGCTACGTGTTATTTGGCCGTGGCAATAACGGGGTCAAATATGAAGTTAGTAGCCCATTTTCAAACCCACCGCAGCATCGGGAGTGTACACGTGTGGGAAAAGGTGGTTTGAAAAGAAGAAGAAAAACAAGCTAATTGCACGCGTGGGAATCCGTGGTCAAATCCTATATTATATGAACAAAAAGAGACAATTTTTGAAGAGCTTGTGGCCATTTTGAATGATAAAAATAATTTGGCCCTTAAATTTGGTCATTTTGCATGATAAAAAGAGATAGAGGGATTGTGGCCATTATACAAATGCAAAATGACCCTTTTTTGATAGTTTGTGGCCATTTTACATGATAAAAATAAATTTAGCCCTTATAAATTTGGTCATTTTACATTTGTATAGAACAAAAAGGACGATGCAAAAATAGAGTAAACGATGCAAAAATACAGAGCCAGCACGTTCACAAAAAACAGAGCAAACAATGCAAAAAAAACGACGCAATTCGACGGCCCAACCAGAGCTTGGTTTCCTTTTGGGCCCAATAACAATGTTTTTTTTCATGGAGTCAGTGGTGGGCGAGCAGCCGAGCACAACCAATAGGATCGCCTCTCGCGGATCGCCCCACGATCCAACAATGCGGAGCCGTCCTTGTGATCCAACGGCGCGAAGCCTGCACACAGCGAGCCCACCTAGTTCCTTCTAGAAGGCCAGATCTGAGGGTTGTTGCTTGGCGCGAGCGTATGATCGGACGGCTGACGTTGGGAGCTAGGGTTAGACGAAACCCCGCAGGGTTTAGAGTGGTTTTGAGCTGGTCAACGGGGTTTCGAAGGCTTTGACTGAGCATAACTAATTTAAAAAAAATCGAAAAAATATGAAACCTTCGTCGTTCGTCGTTTTATAAGACAAACTAATGAGGAAAAATACTAAACTTGGTCTATGGTCATTTTCAT
This sequence comes from Triticum aestivum, assembly GCF_018294505.1. Taxonomy (NCBI): domain Eukaryota; kingdom Viridiplantae; phylum Streptophyta; class Magnoliopsida; order Poales; family Poaceae; genus Triticum; species Triticum aestivum. The sequence continues at coordinate 82,640,253 of NC_057811.1, forward strand.
GAAAAAAAACCCTAGCTGGCACGATCGAGGTCAAATGAGCACCATTAGTTTAAAAAAATCAAAAAATTATAAAACCTGCTCACAATGTTGTCTTATGTGACATGTTACCAACCAAAAATCATAAACTTGCTCTATGGTCATTTTCATGAGAAAACCTTCACACATATGAGCTATCATGTACATGATTTCATAGAGTTCAAGGAGAGGAGGTGGTGTTACCTTCTGTTTTTGAAAAAAAAATCACTAAAGTTTTATATTAAAGTGAATAAGAAGGATCTGAAGTTAGTTTTCCATTTTAATATTTCAAAACATGTTTTTAATAGTTTTTATATTAAAGCATATGTTTTCAAAAGAAAATGTAAAAATGTGAAGATTAATTCAAAAATAGTAAACTTGGCCTATAGTTTTATATTAATGTTGTCTTATGTGACATGTTACCAACCAAAAATCATAAACTTGTCCTATGGTCATTTTCATGAGAAAACCTTCACACATATGAGCTATCACCTACAAGATTTTGTAGAGTTCAAATTTCTTTGACCTCCTCTAAATCACCTCAAATTTTGCACACATGATCTCCTACACAAACATAGATAGTTGATAATACATCTTCATTAAAATGTTGTTTTTTGCTCTGTTATTGGAATATTTGATAAAAGGGAACCCTTGATAAAATGATGGATTGCAGCATATGTGTGATCATTGCAGCACCTGAACTTTCAAAACACTGAAACAAATCATAGCAGATAAATTTAAAAACACAAAAATACCCAACATAGATAGCCACATGCATATAAAATTCATCCAACCACCAAAAGGTAACCCACATCCTGTTCACAAACATAGTTCACCCACATAGTTCAGCAAACAACCTAAAGTGCTTAAAACACATCATAACATCATAACATCAGGGAAGGGGGGAGACAGGACTTTGGCTAGGGCAGCATGCTGCCCCATGAGCTTGTAGTCCTCGTCGTGGATGGCCACATCTTCTGCATGAGCTAGAAGGTGAATGAAGCGGCCGGACTTTGGCTTTGGCTTTGTGGTGCAGTAGGGGCAGCGCCAAGTTTTGGTCTTGCTCTTGTAGTAGTAATCCACGTCCTTGATCCTGATCTTCTCCTCTTCCTTCTCTTTGAAGGAGGCGAAGTTGCCGCGGTCCATATCCATATCTTCCCCAGAGACATACTGCACACACGAATGAATTACATTAGTATATTATAGATTCATGGGAATACACCATGTCAAACGAACTAAATGAAAAATCTATATTTCAAGTAGGCTTACCTCATACTCTTCGTCGTCACCATACGCTGGATCGTACGGGTCGTCGAAAGTATAGTCTATCTTCCTCCTCTTTCCCCTACCATCATCCTCCTGAACATACAATTACATCCATCACTAGTAAATACATAAGCCAATTGAAAATTGAGATATGCACAGATGACACATTGATCATAGGGCTAATATACTATGATCCTATTTGCATTTTGCATTGTCATGCACACACATTGAACAAAAGAGCTAATATAACTACATATTGAAATTTAGATATGCACACTTGATCATAGGGCTAATATACTATGATCCTATTTGCATTTTCCATTGTCATGCACACACATTGAACAACAGAGCTAATATAACTACATATTGTGGACATATTGTGAACAACAGAGCTAATATAACTTGAAGCAAATAACTTGAGTAGCATTAAAAAACCCAATCTGTGAGCACTAAAAACAAATCTAATAAGCATCATAGCATTAAAAACCCCAATCTGTTCACAACATCTAGCATTTTTGCAACGAATTTATCCAAATCTAAAAACAAATCTGAAAACCCCAATCATTGCAGCACCTAAAATCATAGTTCACAACATCTAGCTAGCATTTTTGCAACCAATTTATCCAACAAACCCTAGTCCAAAAAACCCCATCCCCCCAACCCATACAAAAAACCTGGCCCATCCGTCAAACCAACTACTCTAACCATCTGAACTACTGTACGAATCACAATCGAACTAACTCTACAAGCTAAGCAAGTGCAAATGGGTGCCCAGTGCAAATACCTGCTCCTCCACGGCAGGCGGCGCAACGGGGGCATCTGGATGGACTGCGCCGCTCGACACCGTCATCTTCTGTAGCGATGAGGCGGAGCCCGCCACATCCGCAGTGGTTGCGAGTTTTCCCGCACCGCCGTGGATGCCGCCGACATCCGCGGTCACCGCGCCCTGACCCTGCAGCTCCACCACATCTCCGGCCGCTGCGCCGGCGTCACCACGAGCGTCGGCCATCTGACAGATGGAGGCGATGAAGGTGAGGAAGAGGATGCGGTGGGGGAGAGCGAGACGGTGCGGTGGAGGCAGTGGAGGAGAGCAAGACGACGACGGCGTGCAGTGGAAGACGATGCGGCAGTGTTGGTGAACGTAGCAGAAATTCAAAATTTTCTACGCATCACCAAGATCAATCTATGGAGTAATCTAGCAACGAGGGAAGGGGAGTGCATCTACATACCCTTGTAGATCGCGAGCGGAAGCGTTCAAGAGAACGGGGTTGATGGAGTCGTACTCGTCGTGATCCAAATCACCGATGATCCTAGCGCCGAACGGACGGCACCTCCGCATTCAACACACGTACGGAGCAGCGACGTCTCCTCCTTCTTGATCCAGCAAGGGGGGAGGAGAGGTTGATGGAGATCCAGCAGCACGACGGCGTGGTGGTGGAAGTAGCGGGATCCCGGCAGGGCTTCGCCAAGCGCAAGCGGGGAGGAAGAGGTGTCACGGGAGGGAGAGGGAGGCGCCAGGGCTTAGGTATTGCTGCCCTCCCTTCCCCCCACTATATATAGGGCCAAGGGAGAGGGGGGCGCAGCCTTGGCCCTTCCTCCAAGGAAGGGTGCGGCCAGGGGGGAGTCCTTCCCCCCCAAGGCACCTCGGAGGTGCCTTCCCCCTTTAGGACTCTCCGTTTATCTTATCTCTTGGCGCATGGGCCTCTTGGGGCTGGTTCCCTTGGCCCATATAGGCCAAGGCGCAGCCCCCACAGCCCATGTGTCCCCCCCCCCGGGGCTGGTGGACCCCTTGGTGGACCCCCGGACCCCTTTCGGCACTCCCGGTACAATACCGATAAAGTGCGAAACTTTTCCGGCGGCCAAAATAAGACTTCCCATATATAAATATTTACCTCCGGACCATTCCGGAACTCCTCGTGACGTCCGGGATCTCATCCAGGACTCCGAACAACTTTCGGGTTACCGCATACTAATATCTCTACAACCCTAGCGTCACCGAACCTTAAGTGTGTAGACCCTACGGGTTCGGGAGACATGCAGACATGACCGAGACGACTCTCCGGTCAATAACCAACAGCGGGATCTGGATACCCATGTTGGCTCCCACGGGCTCCTCGATGATCTCATCGGATGAACCACGATGTCGAGGATTCAATCAATCCCGTATACAATTCCCTTTGTCTACCGGTATGTTACTTGCCCGAGATTCGATCGTCGGTATCCCGATACCTTGTTCAATCTCGTTACCGGCAAGTCTCTTTACTCGTTCCGTAACTCACATCATCCCGTGATCAACTCCTTGGTCACATTGTGCACATTATGATGATGTCCTACCGAGTGGGCCCAGAGATACCTCTCCGTTTACACGGAGTGACAAATCCCAGTCTCGATTCGTGCCAACCCAACAGACACTTTCGGAGATACCTGTAGTGTACCTTTATAGCCACCCAGTTACGTTGTGACGTTTGGTACACCCAAAGCATTCCTACGGTATCCGGGAGTTGCACAATCTCATGGTCTAAGGAAATGATACTTGACATTAGAAAAGCTCTGAGCAAACGAACTACACGATCTTGTGCTAGGCTTAGGATTGGGTCTTGTCCATCACATCATTTTCCTAATGATGTGATCCCGTTATCAACGACATCCAATGTCCATGGTCAGGAAACCGTAACCATCTATTGATCAACGAGCTAGTCAACTAGAGGCTTACTAGGGACATGGTGTTGTCTATGTATCCACACATGTATCTGAGTTTCCTATCAATACAATTCTAGCATGGATAATAAACGATTATCATGAACAAGGAAATATAATAATAACCAATTTATTATTGCTTCTAGGGCATATTTCCAACAGTCTCCCACTTGCACTAGAGTCAATAATCTAGTCCACATCACCATGTGATTAACACTCACAGGTCACATCACCATGTGACCAACACCCAAGAGTTTACTAGAGTCAACAATCTAGTTCACATCACCATGTGATTAACACTCAATGAGTTCTGGTTTGATCATGTTATGCTTGTGAGAGAGGTTATTAGTCAACGGGTCTGAACCTTTCAGATCCGTGTGTGCTTTACGAATATCTATGTCATCTTGTGGATGCTACCACGCGCTATTTGGAGCCATTTCAAATAATTGCTCTACTATACGAATCCGGTTTACTACTCAGAGTCATCCGGATTAGTGTCAAAGTTCGCATCGACGTAACCCTTTACGACGAACTCCTTTTCACCTCCATAATCGAGAAAATTCCTTAGTCCACCACATACTAAGGATAAGTTCGACCGCTTTCACGTGCTCCATTCCCGGATCACTATTGTACGCCTTGACCAACTCATGGCAAGGCACACTTCATGTGCGGTACACAGCATAGCATACTGTAGAGCCTACGTCTAAAGCATAGGGGATGACCTTCGTCCTTTCTCTCTCTTCTGCTGTGGTCAGGTCTTGAGTCTTACTCAATACTCACACCTTGTAACACAGCCAAGAACTCCTTCTTTGCTGATCTATTTTGAACTCTTTCAAAATCATGTCAAGGTGTGCGTTCTTTGAAAGTATCATCAGGCGTCTTGATCTATCTCTATAGATCTTGATGCCCAATACATAAGCAGCTTAATCCAGGTCTTCCTTTGAAAAACTCCTTTCAAACAACCCTTTATGCCTTCCAAAAATTTTACATCATTTCGGATCAACAATATGTCATTCACATATACTTATCAGAAATGTTGTAACGCTCCCACTCACTTTATTGCAAATACAAGTTTCTAACAAACTTTGTATAAACCCAAAATCTTTGATCATCTCATCAAAGCGTACATTCCAACTCCGAGATGCTTACTCCAGTCCTTAGAAGGATCGCTGGAGCTAGCATACCTTTTAGCATCCTTAGGATCGACAAAACCTTTCTGATCGTATCACATACAACCTTTCCTTACGAAAACTGGTAAGGAAACTTGTTTTGACATCCATCTACCAGATTTCATAAATGCAGCTAATGCTAACATGATTCCGACGGACTTAAGCATCGCTACGGATGAGAAAATCTCATCGTAGTCAACTCCTTGAACTTGTGGAAAAACACTCTTTGCCACAAGTCGAGCTTCATAGACGGTAACATTCCCGTCCATGTCCGTCTTCTTCTTAAAGATCCATTTATCTCAATGGATCCTCTCTCGGATTTCATGGCCTCGAGCCATTTGTCGGAGTATGGGCCCACCATCGCTTCTCCATAGCTCGTAGGTTCATTGTTGTCTAGCAACATGACTTCCAAGACAGGATCACGTACTACTCTGAAGTATTACGCATCCTCGTCGTCCTACGAGGTTTGGTAGTGACTTGATCCGAAGTTTCATGATCACCATCATAAGCTTCCACTTCAATTGGTGTAGGTGCCACAGGAACAACGTCCTGTGCCCTGCTACACACTAGTTGAAGTGATGGTTCAATAACCTTATCAAGTCTCCACCATCCTCCCACTCAATTCTTTCGAGAGAAACTTTTTCCTCGAGAAAGGACCTGTTTCTAGAAGCAATTACTTTTGCTTCCAGATCTGAAATAGGAGGTATACCCAACTATTTTTGGGTATTCTATGAAGACGCATTTATCCGCTTTGGGTTCGAGCTTATCAGCCTGAGACTTTTTCACATAAGCATCGCAGCCCCAAACTTTTAAGAAACGACAACTTAGGTTTCTCTAAACGGTGTCGTCTCAACGGAATTGCGTGGTGCCCCTTTTAAAGTGAATGCAGTTGTCTCTAATGCCTAACCCATAAACGATAGTGGTATCGATAAGAGACATCATGGTATGCACCATATCCAATAGGGTGCAGTTATGATGTTCGGACACACCATCACACTATGGTGTTCCAGGCGGTATAAATTGTGAAACACTTTCCACAATGTCTTAATTGTGTGCCAAACTCGTAACTCAGATACTCATCTCTATGATCATATCACAGACATTTTATCCTCTTGTCACGACGATCTTCAACTTCACTCTGAAATTACTTGAACCATTCAATAATCCAAACTTGTGTTTCATCAAGTAAATACACTCAGCATCTACTCAAATCATCTGTGAAGTAAGAACTTAACGATATCCACCGCATGCCTCAGCACTCATTGGACTGCACACATCAAAATGTATTACATCCAACAAGTTGCTCTCTTGTTCCATCTTACTGAAAACGAGGCCTTTCAGTCATCTTGCCCATGTGGTATGATTTGCATGTCTCAAGTGATTCAAAATCAAGTGAGTCCAAACGATCCATCTGCATGGAGTTTCTTCCTGCATATATACCAATAGTCATGGTTCGCATGTCTCATTCTTTTGAAAACGAGTGAGTCCAAAGATCCATCTACATGGAGCTTCTTCATGCGTTTCTATACCAATATGACTCAAGTGGCAGTGCCACAAGTATGTGGTACTATCATTACTATCATATATCTTTTGGCATGAACATGTGTATCACTACGATCGAGATTCATTTTAGGTGCAAGACCATTGAAGGTATTATTCAAATAAACAGAGTAACCATTATTCTCCTTAAATGAATAACCGTATTGTGATAAACATAATCCAATCATGCTCAACGCAAACACCAAATCTCGATGGTAGAGGGAGCATGCGATGCTTGATCACATCAACCTTGGAAACATTTCCAACACATATCGTCATCTCACCTTTAGCTAGTCTCCGTTTATTCCGCAGCTTTTATTTCGAGTTACTAACACTTAGCACCCGAACCGGTATCTAATACCCTGGTGCTGCTAGGAGTACTAGTAAAGTACACATGTATATCCAATATACTTCTGTCGACCTTGCCTGCCTTCTCATCTACCAAGTATCTAGGGTAGTTCCGCTTCAGTGACCGTTCCCCTCATTACAGAAGCACTTAGTCTCGGGTTTGGGTTCAACCTTGGGATTCTTCACTAGAGCAGCAACTGATTTGTTGTTTCATGAAGTATCCCTTCTTCCCTTGCCCTTCTTGAAACTAGTGGTTTTACTAACCATCAACAATTGATGCTCCTACTTGATTTCTACTTTCGCGGTGTCAAACATCGCGAGTTGCTCAAGGATCATCATAACTGTCCCTGATATGTTATAGTTCATCACGAAGCTCTACTAGCTTGGTGGCAGTGACTATGGAGAACCATCACTATCTCATCTGGGACATTAACTCCCACTCGATTCAAGTGATTGTAGTACTCAGACAATCTGAGCACATGCTCAATGATTGAGCTTTTCTCCCTTAGTTTGCAGGCTTAAGAAACTTGTCAGAGGTCTCATACCTCTTGACGTGGGCACTAGTCTGAAATCCCAATTTCAGTCTTCGGAACATCTCACATGTTCTGCGACGTTTCAAAAACGTCTCTGGTGCCACAATTCTAAACCGTTAGCATTACGCACTGAACTATCACGTAGTCGTCAAAACGTGTATGTCAGATGTTCGCAACATCCACAAACGACGCTCGAGGTTCAGCACACCGAGCGGTGCATTAAGGACATAAGCCTTCTGTGCAGCAATGAGGACAATCCTCAGTTCACGGACCCAGTCCGCATAATTGCTACTATCAACTTTCAACTAAATTTTCTCTAGGAACATATCTTAAACAGTAGAACTAAAGCGTATGACATAATTTGCAAAGACCTTTCGACTTTGTTCTTGATAATGAAGTTCATCTGATTATTTAATGAACTCCCACTCAGATAGACATCCCTCTAGTCATCTAAGTGATACATGATCCGAGTCAAACTAGGCCGTGTCCGATCATCACGTGAGACGGACTAGTCATCATCGGTGAACATCTCCATGTTGATCGTATCTGCTATACGACTCATGTTCGACCTTTCGGTCTCTTGTGTTCCGAGGCCATGTCTGTACATGCTAGGCTCGTCAAGTCAACCTAAGTGTTTCGCATGTGTTCCGAGGCCATGTCTGTACATGCTAGGCTCGTCAACACCCGTTGTATTCGAACGTTAGAATCTATCACACCCGATCATCACGTGGTGCTTCGAAACAACGAACCTTCACAACGGTGCACAGTTAGGCGGAACACGTCTCTTGAAATTTTAGTGAGGGATCATCTTACTTACTACCGTCATTCTAAGCAAATAAGATGCATAACATGATAAACATTACATGCAATCAAATAGTGACATGATATGGCCAATATCATTTTGCTCCTTTGATCTCCATCTTCGGGGCACCATGATCATCTTTGTCACCGGCATGACACCATGATCTCCATCATCATGATCTCCATCATTGTGTCTTCATGAAGTTGTCACGCCAATGATTACTTCTACTTCTATGGCTAACACGCTTAGCAATAAAGTAAAGTAATTTACATGGCGTTATTCAATGACACGCAGGTCATACAAAAATAAAGACAACTCCTATGGCTCCTGCCGGTTGTCATACTCATCGGCATGCAAGTCGTGATTCCTATTACAAGAATATGATCAATCTCATACATCACATATATCATTCATCACATCTTCTGGCCATATCACATCACATAGCACATGCTGCAAAAACAAGTTAGACGTCCTCTAATTGTTGTTGCAAGTTTTTACGTGGCTTGTATAGGTTTCTAGCAAGAACGTTTCTTACCTACGTAAAACCACAACGTGATATGCCAATTTCTATTTACCCTTCATAAGGACCCTTTTCATCGAATCCGTTCCGACTAAAGTGGGAGAGACAGACACCCGCTAGCCACCTTATGCAACTAGTGCATGTCAGTCGGTGGAACCTGTCTCACGTAAGCGTACGTGTAAGGTTGGTCCGGGCCGCTTCATCCCACAATGCCGCCGAAACAAGATAAGACTAGTAACGGCAAGAAGAATTGGCAACATCTACGCCCACAACTACTTTGTGTTCTACTCGTGCATAGAAACTACGCATAGACCTAGCTCATGATGCCACTGTTGGGGAACATAGCAGAAATTCAAATTTTTCTACGCATCACCAAGATCAATCTATGGAGTAATCTAGCAATGAGGGAAGGGGAGTGCATCTACATACCCTTGTAGATCGCGAGCGGAAGCGTTCAAGAGAACGGGGTTGATGGAGTCGTACTCGTCGTGATCCAAATCACCGATGATCCTAGCGCCGAACGGACGGCACCTCCGCGTTCAACACACGTACGGAGCAGCGACGTCTCCTCCTTCTAGATCCAGCAAGGGGGGAGGAGAGGTTGATGGAGATCCAGCAGCACGACCGCGTGGTGGTGGAAGTAGCGGGATCCCGGGAGGGCTTCGCCAAGCGCAAGCGGGGAGGAAGAGGTGTCACGGGAGGGAGAGGCAGGCGCCAGGGCTTAGGTATTGCTGCCCTCCGTTCCCCCCACTATATATAGGGCCAAGGGAGAGGGGGGCGCAGCCTTGGCCCTTCCTCCAAGGAAGGGTGCGGCCAGGGGGGAGTCCTTCCCCCCCAAGGCACCACGGAGGTGCCTTCCCCCTTTAGGACTCTCCGTTTATCTTATCTCTTGGCGCATGGGCCTCTTGGGGCTAGTTCCCTTGGCCCATATAGGCCAAGGCACACCCCCCACAGCCCATGTGCCCCCCCCCGGGGCTGGTGGACCCCTTGGTGGACCCCCGGACCCCTTTCGGCACTCCCGGTACAATACCGATAAAGTGCGAAACTTTTCCGGCGACCAAAATAAGACTTCCCATATTTAAATCTTTACCTCCGGACCATTCCGGAACTCCTCGTGACATCCGGGATCTCATCCGGGACTCCGAACAACTTTCGGGTTACCGCATACTAATATCTCTACAACCCTAGCGTCACCGAACCTTAAGTGTATAGACCCTACGGGTTCGGGAGACATGCAGACATGACCGAGACGACTCTCCGGTCAATAACCAACAGCGGGATCTGGATACCCATGTTGGCTCCCACATGCTCCTCGATGATCTCATCGGATGAACCACGATGTCGAGGATTCAGTCAATCCCGTATATAATTCCCTTTGTCTACCGGTATGTTACTTGCCCGAGATTCGATCGTCGGTATCCCGATACCTTGTTCAATCTCGTTACCGGCAAGTCTCTTTACTCGTTGCGTAACTCACATCATCCCGTGATCAACTCCTTGGTCACATTGTGCACATTATGATGATGTCCTACCGAGTGGGCCCAGAGATACCTCTCCGTTTACACAGAGTGACAAATCCCAGTCTCGATTCGTGCCAACCCAACAGACACTTTCGGAGATACCTGTAGTGTACCTTTATAGCCACCCAGTTACGTTGTGACGTTTGTTACACCCAAAGCATTCCTACGGTATCCGGGAGTTGCACAATCTCATGGTCTAAGGAAATGATACTTGATATTAGAAAAGCTCTGAGCAAACGAACTACACGATCTTGTGCTAGGCTTAGGATTGGGTCTTGTCCATCACATCATTCTCCTAATGATGTGATCCCGTTATCAACGACATCCAATGTCCATGATCAGGAAACGGTAACCATCTATTGATCAACGAGCTAGTCAACTAGAGGCTTACTAGGGACATGGTGTTGTCTATGTATCCACACATGTATCTGAGTTTCCTATCAATACAATTCTAGCATGGATAATAAACGATTATCATGAACAAGGAAATATAATAATAACCAATTTATTATTGCTTCTAGGGCATATTTCCAACAGGCAGTGCTACCTCTTGAGCACTGCATTGGTTTCCCCTTGAAGAGGAAAGGGTGATGCAGCAAAGTAGCGTAAGTATTTCCCTCAGTTTTTGAGAACCAAGGTATCAATCCAGTAGGAGGCCACACTCAAGTCCCTTGTACCTACACAAACAAATAAGAACCTGTTGGAGAACGTAGCAGAAATTCAAAATTTTCTACGCATCACCAAGATCAATCAATGGAGTAACTAGCAACGAGAGAGGAGTGCATCTTCATACCTTTGAAGATCGCGATGCGGAAGCGTTGCAAGAACGCCGTCGGTGGAGTCATACACGAAGCGATTCAGATCACGGCCGAATCCGATCTAAGCACCAAACAACGGTGCCTCCGCGTTCAACACACGTGCAGCCCGGTGACGTCTCCCGCGCCTTGATCCAGCAAGGGAGAGGGAGAGGTTGGGGAAGACTCCGTCCAGCAGTAGCACGACGGCGTGGTGGTGGTGGAGGAGCATGGCACTCCAGCTGGGCTTCGCCAAGCACTGCGAGAGACGAGGAAGGAGAGGGGTAGGGCTGCGCCAAGAGAGAGGGAGACTCGTGTCTTCTGCAGCCCCAAAACCCCCACTATTTATAGGAAGAGGGGAGGAGGGTGCGCCCCCTCTAGGGTTCCCACCCCTAGGGGGGCGGCAGCCCTAGATGGGATGGAGGGGGCGGCCAAGAGGGGGAGAGGGGGGGCGCGCCCTAGGGTGGGCCTTAGGCCCATCTGCGCCTAGGGTTTCCCCCTTTCCCCTCCAAGCTGCGCCTTGGGCCCTGGCGGGAGGCGCACCAGCCCACTCAGGGGCTGGTCCCTTCCCACTCTTGGCCCATGCAAGCCTCCGGGGCTGGTGGCCCCTCCCGGTGGACCCCCGGAACCCTCCGGTGGTCCCGTTACATTACCGGTGACGCCCGAAACTCTTCCGGTGGCCAAAACCTCACTTCCTATATATTATTCTTTACCTCCAGACCATTCCGGAACTCCTCGTGACGTCTGGGATCTCATCCGGGACTCCGAACAACATTCAGTAACCACGTATATCTATTCCCTATAACCCTAGAGTCATCGAACCTTAAGTGTGTAGACCCTACGGGTTCGGGAACCATGCAGACATGACCGAGACGTTCTCCGGCCAATAACCAACAACGGGATCTGGATACCCATGTTGGCTCCCACATGTTCCATGATGATCTCATCGGATGAACCACGATGTCGGGGATTCAATCAATCCCATATACAATTCCCTTCGTCAATCGGTATGTTACTTGCCCGAGATTCGATCGTCGGTATCCCAATACCTCGTTCAATCTCATTACCGGCAAGTCACTTTACTCGTTCCATAATGCATGATCCCGTGACTAACTACTTAGTCACATTGAGCTCATTATGATGATGCATTACCGAGTGGGCCCAGAGATACCTCTCCGTCATACGGAGTGACAAATCCCAGTCTCGATTCGTGCCAACCCAACAGACACTTTCGGAGATACCCGTAGTGTGCCTTTATAGCCACCCAGTTATGTTGTGATGTTTGGCACACCCAAAGCATTCCTACGGCATCCGGGAGTTGCACAATCTCATGGTCTAAGGAAATGATACTTGACATTAGAAAAGCTTTAGCAAAGGCACTACACGATCTTGTGCTATGCTTAGGATTGGGTCTTGTCCATGACATCATTCTCCTAATGATGTGATCCCGTTATCAATGGCATCCAATGTCCATGGTCAAGAAACCATAACCATCCATTGATTAACGAGCTAGTCAACTAGAGGCTCACTAGGGACATGTTGTGGTCTATGCATTCACACATGTATTACGGTTTCCGGTCAATACAATTATAGCATGAACAATAGACAATTATCATGAACAAGGAAATATAATAATAACCATTTTATTATTGCCTCTAGTTCACATCACTATGTGATTGTAATGAATCCAACACCCATTGGGTTTGATCATATCTCGCTTGTGAGAGAGGTTATTAGTCAACGGGTCTGAATCTTTTCAGATCCGTGTGTGCTTTACAAATCTCCATGTCATCTCCTAGATGCAGCTACCACGCTCTATTTGGAACTATTCCAAATAACTGCTCTACTATATGAATCCGGTTTACTACTCAGAGTCATCCAGATTAGTGTCAAAGTTTGCATCGACGTAAACCTTTACGACGAACTCTTTTACCACCTCCATAATCGAGAAAATTCCTTAGTCCACTAGTTACTAAGGACAACTTTGATCGCTGTCTTGTGATCCATTCCTGGATCACTCTTGTACCCCTTGACTAACTCAGGGCAAGGCACACTTCAGGTGCGGTACACATCATAGCATACTGTAGAGCCTACGTCTAAAGCATAGGGGACGACCTTCGTCCTTTCTCTCTCTTCTGCCGTGGTCAGGTCTTGAGTCTTACTCAATACTCACACCTTATAACACAGCCAAGAACTCCTTCTTTGCCGATCTATTTTGAACTCCTTCAAAATCTTGTCACGGTATGTGTTCATTTGAAAGTACTATTAAGCGTTTTTGATCTATCCTTATAGATCTTGATGCTCAATGTTCAAGTAGCTTAATCCAGGTTTTCCATTGAAAAACACTTTTCAAATAACCCTATATGCTTTCCAGAAATTCTACATCATTTCTGATCAACAATATGTCAACAACATATACTCATCAGAAATTCTATAGTGCTCCCACTCACTTCTTTGGAAATACAAGTTTCTCATAAACTTTGTATAAACCCAAAATCTTTGATCATCTCATCAAAGCGTATATTCCAACTCCGAGATGCTTACTCCAGTCCTTAGAAGGATTGCTGGAACTTTGCATACTTGTTAGCATCTTTCAGGATTGACAAAACCTTCTGGTTGTATCACATACAACCTTTCCTCAAGAAAATCGAAAAGGAAACAATGTTTTGACATCCTATCTGCAAGATTTCATAAATAATGCAGTAACTGCTAACATAATTCCAACAGACTCTTAGCATTGCTATGAGTGAGAAAGTCTCATCGTAGTCAACTCCTTGTACTTGTCAGAAAACATCTTAACAACAAGTCGAGCTTTCTTAATGGTGATACTTACCATCATTGTCCGTTTTCCCTTTTAAAATCCATCTGTACCCAACAGCCTTACGACCATCAAGTAGTTCTTCCAAAGTCTATACTTTGTTTTCATACATGGATCCTCTCGGATTTTATGGCCTCGAGCCATTCGTCGGAATCCGGGCCCACCATCGCTTCTCCATAGTTCGTAGGTTCATTCTTGTCTAGCAACATGACTTCCAAGACATGATTACCGTACCACGTAGTACACATCCTTGTCAACCTACGAGGTTTGGTAGTGACTTGATCTGAAGTTTCATGATCACTATCATCAACTTCCACTTCAATTGGTGTAGCCTCCACAGGAACAACTTCATGTGCCCTGCTGCACACTAGTTGAAGTGACGGTTCAATAACCTCATCAAGTCTCCACCATCCTCCCACTCAATTCTTTCGAGAGAAACTTTTCCTCGAGAAAGGACCCGATTCTAGAAACAATCCCTTTTGCTTCCGGATCTGAGACAGGAGGTATACTCAACTGTTTTTGGGTGTCCTATGAAGATGCATTTATCCGCTTTGGGTTCGAGCTTATCAGCCTGAAACTATTCACATAAGCATCATAGCCCCAAACTCTTAAGAAACGACAGCTTAGGTTTCTCTAAACCATAGTTCATACGGTGTCGTCTCAACGGAATTGCATGGTGCCCTATTTAAAGTGAATGCGGTTGTCTCTAATGCCTAACCCATAAACGATAGTGGTAATTCGATAAGAGACATCATGGTATGCACTATATCCAATAGGGTGCAGTTATGATGTTCGGACACACCATCACACTATGGTGTTCCAGGCGGTATTAGTCGTGAAACAATTTCCACAATGTCTTAATTGTCTGCCAAACTCGTAACTCAGATATTCATCTCTATGATCATATCATAGACATTTTATCCTCTTGTCACGACGATCTTCAACTTCACTCTGAAATTACTTGAACCTTTCAATAATTCAGACTTGTGTTATCAAGTAAATATACTTAGCATCTACTCAAATCATCTGTGAAGTAAGAACATAACGATATCCACTGCGTGCCTCAGCACTCATTGGACTGCACACATCAAAATGTATTACTTCCAACAAGTTGCTCTCTTGTTCCATCTCACTGAAACGAGGCCTTTCAGTCATCTTGCCCATGTGGTATGATTTGCATGTCTCAAGTGATTCAAAATCAAGTGAGTCCAAATGATCCATCTGTATGGAGTTTCTTCATGCATATATACCAATAGACATGGTTCGCATGTCTCAATCTTTTCAAAAACGAGTGAGTCCAAAGATCCATCAACATGGAGCTTCTTCATGCGTTTTATACCAATATGACTCAAATAGCAGTGCCACAAGTATGTGGTACTATCATTACTATCTTATATCTTTTGGCATGAACATGTGTATCACTACGATCGAGATTCAATAAACCATTCATTTTAGGTGCAAGACCATTGAAGGTATTATTCAAATAAAAAGAGTAACCATTATTCTCCTTAAATGAATAACCGTATTGCGATAAACATAATCCAATCATGTCTATGCTCAATGCAAACACCAAATAACAATTATTTAGGTTTAACACCAATCTCGATGGTAGAGGGAGCATGCGATGCTTGATCACATCAACCTTGGAAACACTTCCAACACATATCGTCATCTCATCTTTAGCTAGTCTCCGTTTATTCCGCAGCTTTTATTTCGAGTTACTAACACTTAGCAACCGAACCGGTATCTAATACCCTGGTGCTACTAGGAGTACTAGTAAAGTACACATTAATATAATGTATATCCAATATACTTCTGTCGACCTTGCCAGCCTTCTCATCTACGAAGTATCTAGGGCAGTTCTGCTTCAGTGACCGTTCCCCTCATTTCAGAAGCACTTAGTCTCGGGTTTGGGTTCAACCTTGGGTTTCTTCACTAGAGCAGCAACTGATTTGCCGTTTCATGAAGTATCCCTTCTTGCCCTTGCCCTTCTTGAAACTAGTGGTTTTACTAACCATCAACAATTGATGCTCCTACTTGATTTCTACTTTCGCGGTGTCAAACATCGCGAATAGCTCAAGGATCATCATATCTATCCCTGATATGTTATAGTTCATCACGAAGCTCTAGTAGCTTGGTGGCAGTGACTTTGGAGAACCATCACTATCTCATCTGGAAGACAACTCCCACTCGATTCAAGCGATTGTAGTACTCAGACAATCTGAGCACATGCTCAACGATTGAGCTTTTCTCCCTTAGTTTGTAGGCTTAAGAAACTTGTCGGAGGTCTCACACCTCTTGACGTGGGCACGAGCCTAAAATCCCAATTTCATCCCTTGAAACATCTCATATGTTCCGCGACGTTTCAAAATGTCTTCGGTGCCTCAATTCTATACCGTTTTAACATTACGCACTGAACTATTACGTAGTCATCAAAATGTGTATGTCAGATGTTAGCAACATCCACAAACGACGCTCGAGGTTCAGCACACCGAGTGGTGCATTAAGGACATAAGCCTTCTGTGCAGCAATGAGGACAATCCTCAGTTTACGGACCCAGTCCGCATAATTGCTACTATCAACTTTCAACTAAATTTTCTCTAGGAACATATCTTAAACAGTAGAACTGAAGCGTAAGCTACGACATAATTTGCAAAGACCTTTTGACTATGTTCATGATAATTAAGTTCATCTATCTAATTAATGAACTCCCACTCAGATAGACATCCCTCTAGTCATCTAAGTGATACATGATCCGAGTCAACTAGGTCGTGTCCGATCATCACGTGAGACGGACTAGTCATCATCGGTGAACATCTTCATGTTGATCGTATCTTCTATACGACTCATGTTCGACCTTTCGGTCTCCCGTGTTCCGAGGCCATGTTTGTACATGCTAGGCTCGTCAAGTCAACCTAAGTGTATTGCGTGTGTAAATCTGGCTTACACCCGTTGTATGCGAACGTTAGAACCTATCACACCCGATCATCACGTGGTGCTTCAGAACAACGAACCTTCGCAACGGTGCATAGTTAGGGGGAACACTTTCTTGAAATTTTAGCGGGGGATCATCTTATTTATGCTACCGTCGTTCTAAGCAAATAAGATGTAAAAACATGATAAACATCACATGCAATCAAATAGTGACATGGTATGGCCAATATCATTTTGCTCCTTTTGATCTCCATCTTCGGGGCGCCATGATCATCATCGTCACCGGCATGACACCATGATCTCCATCATCATGATCTCCATCATCGTGTCTTCATGAAGTTGTCTCACCAACTATTACTTCTACTACTATGGCTAACGGTTTAGCAATAAAGTAAAGTAATTACATGGCGTTATTCAATGACACGCAGGTCATACAATAAATTAAGACAACTCCTATGGCTCCTGCCGGTTGTCATACTCATCGACATGCAAGTCATGATTCCTATTACAAGAACATGATCAATCTCATACATCACATATATTTCATTCATCACATCCTTTGGCCATATCACATCGCACGACACATGCTGCAAGAACAAGTTAGACGTCCTCTAATTGTTGTTGCAAATTTTTATCTGGCTGCTATAGGTTTCTAGCAAGAACGTTTCTTACCTACGCCAAAAACACAACGTGATATGCCAATTTTTGTTTACCCTTCATAAGGACCCTTTACATCGAATCCGATCCGACTAAAGTGGGAGAGACAGACACCCGCTAGCCACCTTATGCAACTAGTGCATGTCAGTCGGTGGAACCTGTCTCACGTAAGCGTACGTGTAAGGTCGGTCCGGGCCGCTTCATCCCACGATGCCGCCGAATCAAGATAAGACTAGTAACGGCAAGTAAATTGACAAAATCAACGCCCACAACAACTTGTGTTCTACTCGTGCATAGAAACTACGCATAGACCTAGCTCATGATGCCACTGTTGGAGAACGTAGAAGAAATTCAAAATTTTCTACGCACCACCAAGATCAATCTATGGAGTAACTAGCAACAAGAGAGGAGTGCATCTTCATACGTTTGAAGATCGCGATGCGGAAGCGTTGCAAGAACGCGGTCGGTGGAGTCGTACACGAAGCGATTCAGATCGCGGCCGAATCCGATCTAAGCACCGAACAACGGTGCCTCCGCGTTCAACACACTTGCAGCCCGGTGACGTCTCCCGCGCCTTGATCCAGCAAGGGAGAGGGAGAGGTTGGGGAAGACTCCGTCCAGCAGCAGCATGACGGCGTGGTGGTGGTGGAGGAGCGTGGCACTCCAGCAGGGCTTCGCCAAGCACTGCGAGAGACGAGGAGGGAGAGGGGTAGGGCTGCGCCAAGAGAGAGGGAGACTCGTGTCTTCTGCAGCCCCAAAACCCCCACTATTTATAGGAGGAGGGGAGGAGGGTGCGCCCCCTCTAGGGTTCCCACCCCTAGGGGGGCAGCAGCACTAGATGGGATGGAGGGGGGCGGCCAAGAGGGGGAGAGAGGGGGGCGAGCCCTAGGGTGGGCCTTAGGCCCATCTGCGCCTAGGGTTTCCCCCTTTCCCCTTCAAGTTGTGCCTTGGGCCCTGGTGGGAGGCACACCAGCCCACTCAGGGGCTGGTCCCTTCCACTCTTGGACCATGCAAGCCTCCGGGGCTGGTGGCCCCTCCCGGTGGACCCCCGGAACCCTCCGGTGGTCCCGGTACATTACCGGTGACGCCCAAAACTCTTCCGGTGGCCAAAACCTCACTTCCTATATATTATTCTTTACCTCCGGACCATTCCGAAACTCCTCGTGACGTCCGGGATCTCATCCGGGACTCCGAACAACATTCAGTAACCACATATATCTATTCCCTATAACCCTAGCGTCATCGAACCATAAGTGTGTAGACCCTACGGGTTCGGGAACCATGCAGACATGACCGAGACGTTCTCCGGCCAATAACCAACAGCGCGATCTGGATACCCATGTTGGCTCCCACATGTTCTACGATAACCTCATCGGATGAACCACGATGTCGGGGATTCAATCAATCCCGGATACAATTCCCTTTGTCAATCGGTATGTTACTTGCCCGAGATTCGATCGTCGGTATCCCAATACCTCGTTCAATCTCGTTACCGGCAAGTCACTTTACTCGTTCCGTAATGCATGATCCCGTGACTAATTAATTAGTCACATTGAGCTCATTATGATGATGCATTACCGAGAGGGCCCAGAGATACCTCTCCATCATATGGAGTGACAAATCCCAGTCTCGATTCGTGCCAACCCCTACAGACACTTTTGGAGATACCCGTAGTGTGCCTTTATAGCCACCCAGTTACGTTGTGACGTTTGGCACACCCAAAGCATTCCTACGGCATCCGGGAGTTGCACAATCTCATGGTCTAAGGAAATGATACTTGACATTAGAAAAGCTTTAGCAAATGAACTACACGATCTTGTGCTATGCTTAGGATTGGGTCGTGTCCATCACATCATTCTCCTAATGATGTGATCCCGTTATCAATGACATCCAATGTCCATGGTCAGGAAACCATAACCATCTATTGATCAACGGGCTAGTCAACTAGAGGCTCACTAGGGACATGTTGTGGTCTATGCATTAACACATGTATTACGGTTTCCGGTCAATACAATTATAGCATGAACAATAGACAATTATCATGAACAAGGAAATATAATAATAACCATTTTATTATTGCCTCTAGGGGATATTTCCAACAGAACCTTGCAACCAACGTGATAAAGGGGTTGTCAATCCCTTCACGGCCACTTGCAAAAGTGAGATATGATAGAGATGATAAGATAATATTTTTAGTATTTTGATGATAAAGACTAAAAGTAAAGAAAGCAAAATAAACGGCGCCAGAAATAGCTCGTTGATGGGAGATTAATATGATGGAGAATAGACCCGGGGCCATAGGTTTCACTAGTGGCTTCTCTCAAGATAGCATAAGTATTACGGTGGGTAAACGAATTACTGTCGAGCAATTGATAGAATTGAGCATAGTTATGAGAATATCTAGGTATGATCATGTATATAGGCATCACGTCCGCGACAAGTAGACCGACTCCTGCCTGCATCTACTACTATTACTCCACACATCGACCGCTATCCAGCATGCATCTAGAGTATTAAGTTCATAAGAATGGAGTAACGCCTTAAGCAAGATGACATGATGTAGGGATAAACTCATGCAATATGATATAAACCCCATCTTGTTATCCTCGATGGCAACAATACAATACGTGTCGTTTCCCCTGCTGTCACTGGGATCGAGCACCGCAAGATTGAACCCAAAGCTAAGCACTTCTCCTATTGCAAGAAAGATCAATCTAGTCGGCCAAACCAAACTGATAATTCGAAGAGACTTGCAAAGATAACCAATCATACATAAAAGAATTCAGAGGTGATTCAAATATTGTTCATAGATAATCTTGATCATAAACCCACAATTCATCAGATCTCGACAAACACACCGCAAAAGAAGAGTTACATCAAATAGATCTCCAAGAGAATCAAGGAGAACTTTGTATTGAGATCCAAAGAGAGAGAAGAAGCCATCTAGATAATAACTATGGACCCGAAGGTCTGAGGTAAACTACTCACACATCATCGGAGAGGCTATGGTGTTGATGTAGAAGCCCTCCGTGATCGATGCCCCCTCCGGCGGAGCACGGGAAAGGCCCCAAGATGGGATCTCACGGGTACAGAAGGTTGCGGCGGTGGAAATAGGGTTTTGGCTCCGTATCTGATGTTTCCAGGGTATATGAGTATATATAGGCGAAGGAGGTCGGTTAGGAGAGCTACGAGGGGCCCATGAGGGTGGAGGGCGCGCCCCCTGCCTCGTGGCTTCCTCGTTCGTTTCTTGACGTCCACTCCAAGTCCTCTGGATCGCGTTTGTTCCGAAAATCACGTCCACGAAGGTTTCATTCCGTTTGGACTCCGTTTGATATTCCTTTCCTTCGAAACACTGAAATAGGCAAAAAAAACAGCAATTTGGGCTGGGCCTCCGGTTAATAGGTTAGTCCCAAAAATAATATAAAAGTGTATAATAAAGCCCATTAAACATCCAAAACAGAATATATAATAGCATGGAACAATAGAAAATTATAGATACGTTGGAGACGTATCAGGAAGCGAGTGGATTTGGGGGAAAATGGTAGGGGCGATGGAGGTGGTTGCTCTCTTTATATGATGGGACGTTTCGGGCATGTCCATCGACACGTGCTACCCCACGACCGCGGTCTTGCATGCGCCCATGTATACACGGCCCCACTCGTCAGCTAACGGTCAAAGGCATTGACCCGACGGCAACGTCCGTTATAACCAGTTATGAGGGTTTCGGGCAAGGGAGTGGGGAAAAGTGAGCAAAAGTTAACAGAGTGGGGATGAATGAGTAGAGCTAAGGAACCAGGGGCACAGAAATAAAAATACCAAAAAAAGGCCAAAAAAAGAAATAAAAGGGACAATGCTACTGTCCTTTTTCCACACTTGTGCTTCAAAGTAGCACCATGATCTTCATGATAGAGAGTCTCTTATTTTGTCACTTTCATATACTAGTGGGAATTTTTCATTATAGAACTTAGCTTGTATATTCCAACAATGGGCTTCCTCAAATGCCCCAGGTCTTCGTGAGCAAGCAAGTTGGATGCACACCCACTTAGTTTCTTTTGTTGAGCTTTCATACATTTATAGCTCTAGTGCATCCGTTGCATGGCAATCCCTACTCCTTGCATTTACATCAATTGATGGGCATCTCCCTAGCCCGTTGATTAGCCGCGTCAATGTGAGACTTTTTCCTTTTTTGTCTTCTCCACATAACCCCCATCATTATATTCTATTCCACCCATAGTGCTATGTCCATGGCTCACGCTCATGTATTGTGTGAAAGTTGAAAAAGTTTGAGAATACTAAAGTATGAAACAATTGCTTGGCTGAAACCGAGGTTGTGCATGATTTGGATATTTTGTGTGACGAAGATGGAAACATAGCCAAACTATATGATTTTGTAGGGATGAGCTTTCTTTGGCCATGTTATTTTGAGAAGACATAATTGCTTTAGTATGCTTGAAGTATTATTATTTTTATGTCAATATTAAACTTTTGTCTTGAATCTTTCAGATCTGAACATTCATGCCACAATAAAGAAAATTACATTGAAAATTATGTTAGGTAGCATTCCACATCAAAAATTCTGTTTTTATCATTTACCTACTCGAGGACGAGCAGGAATTAAGCTTGGGGATGCTTGATACGTCTCCAACGTATCTATAATTTTTTATTGTTCCATGTTATTATATTATTTGTTTTGGATGTTTAATGGGATTTATTATGCACTTTTATATTATTTTGGGACTAACCTACTAACCGGAGGCCCAGTGCAAATTGCTGTTTTTTGCCTATTTCAGTGTTTCGCAGAAAAGAAATATCAAACGGAATCCAAACGGAATGAAACCTTCGGGAGAATCGTTTTTGGAACAAACACAATCCAGGAGACTTGGAGTGGACGTCAAGGAAGCAACGAGGCGGCCACGAGGTAGGAGGGCGTGCCCAAGGGGGTAGGCGCGCCCCCCACCCTCGTGGGCCCCTCATGGCTCCACTGACCTACTTCCTTCGCCTATATATACTCTTATACCCCGAAAACATCCAGGAGCACCACGAAACCCTATTTCCACCGCCGCAACTTTCTGTACCCGTGAGATCCCATCTTGGGGCCTTTTCCGGCGCTCCGTCGGAGGGGGAATCGATCATGGAGGGCTTCTACATCAACACCATGGCCTCTCCAATGATGCGTGAGTAGTTACCACAAACCTTCGGGTCCATAGTTATTAGTTAGATGGCTTGTTCTCTCTCTTTGGATCTCAATACAAAGTTCTCCTCGATTCTCTTGGAGATTTATTCGATGTAATTCTTTTTGCGGTGCGTTTGTCGAGATCCGATGAATTGTGGGTTTATGATCAAGATTATCTATGAACAATATTTGATTCTCCTCTGAATTCTTATATGTATGATTTGATATCTTTGCAAGTCTCTTCGAATTATCAGTTTGGTTTGGCCTACTAGATTGATCTTTCTTGCAATGGGAGAAGTGCTTAGCTTTGGGTTCAATCTTGCGGTGTCCTTTCCCAGTGACAGCAGGGGCAGCAAGGCACGTATTGTATTGTTGCCATCGAGGATAAAACGATGGGGTTTATATCATATTGCTTGAGTTTATCCCTCTACATCATGTCATCTTTCTTAATGCGTTACTCTGTTCTTATGAACTTAATACTCTAGATGCATGCTGGATAGCGGTCGATGTGTGGAGTAATAGTAGTAGATGCGGAATCGTTTCGGTCTACTTGTCACGGACGTGATGCCTATATACATGATCATGCCTAGATATTCTCATAACTACGCGCTTTTCTATCAATTGCTCGACAGTAATTTGTTCACCCACCGTAGAATTTGCTATCTTGAGAGAAGCTACTAGTGAAACCTATGGCTCCCGGGTCTATTTTCTATCATATTAGTCTCCCGTCAACAAGCAATTTCTGGCACCATTTATTTTGCAATTTTTACGTTCCAATCTATATCATTAAAATACCAAAAATATTTATCTCATATCTCACTTTTGCAAGTGGCCGTGAAGGGATTGACAACCCCTTTATCGCGTTGGTTGCAAGGTTCTTATTTGTTTGTGCAGGTACGAGGGATTTGCGTGTAGTCTCCTACTGGATTGATAACTTGGTTCTCAAAAACTGAGGGAAATACTTACGCTACTTTGTTGCATCACCCTTTCCCCTTCAAGGGAAAACCAATGCATGCTCAAGAGGTAGCATATACCTAGTTCAATCTCGTTACCGGCAAGTCTCTTTACTCGTTCCGTAATGCATCATCCCGTAACTAACTCATTAGTCACATTGCTTGCAATGCTTATAGTGATGTGCATTACCGAGAGGGCCCAGAGATACCTCTCCGATACACGGAGTGACAAATCCTAATCTTGATCTATGCCAACCCAACAAACACCTTCGGAGACACCTATAGAGCATCTTTATAATCACCCAGTTACGTTGTGATGTTTGATAGCACACAAGGTGTTCCTCCGGTATTCGGGAGTTGCACAATCTCATAGTCGGAGGAATATGTATAAGTCAAGAAGAAAGCAATAGCAATAAAACTTAACGATCATTATGCTAAGCTAACGGATGGGTCTTGTCCATCACATCATTCTCCTAATGATGTGATCCCCTTCATCAAATGACAACACATGTCTATGGTTAGGAAACTTAACCATCTTTGATTAACGAGCTAGTCTAGTAGAGGCTTACTAGGGATACAGTGTTTCGTCTATGTATCCACACATGTATCAAGTTTCCGGTTAATACAATTCTAGCATGAATAATAAACATTTATCATGATATAAGGAAATATAAATAACAACTTTATTATTGCCTCTAGGGCATATTTCTTTCAGTCTCCCACTTGCACTAGAGTCAATAATATACTAGTTCACATCGCCATGTGATTTAACACCAATAGTTCACATCACCATGTGATTAACACCCATATTTCACATCGCCATGTATAATATAAATTACAAATCATAGAAGTTATACCATTTAAAAGCAGAACATTCAAAATTTCTAATAGTATACTTTTTGTAGTAAACAACTGGTATTATGCTGATGGATGTGGTTAGGTCTCAGTCGACTAAGACTTAACCAAGTCTCAGTCAAGTGATATAGTATAAGAAGAAGAAAAGAAAAACTGAAAAGAAAATTTGGATAAGAGTCTCCATGCAAGATCAAAGGAATATAACGCCAACTCCAGCGCGCGACCCCATCCCGTCCGGCCCCGTCCAGTTGGGGCAAAACGTACAGACCCCACGACCCAACATGTGACGGTCTGGACCCATCTTGTCTGTTTTGTGTCCAGCCCGACCCATCTCGAGCGCAAACATGCGCCCGGTTTGGGTCCAGGCGGACAGCAAACGGACACGCCGCTCGCCCGCATCGGGGCCGCGTGGCAGGCGGCCACCTACCTCCGACCGCCCAACATAAATGCGCACGCGTGGTCGGGCCCACCTGTCATTTGCCCAGGCGCGCGGTAGGCATCCTTCTTAAATGGGAAGCCGTGGACCGGTCGTAGTCCATGCTCCCACTCTAGTCGCTGCGGCCTCCTCGAAACCCGACACCCAAACCCTAGCTCTCCCTTCCCCTCTCTCGAGCTCGCCGGCCTCCGACAGCCATGGTGTGGTGGAGCACCGGCCACAAGGGGCGCACGACCACGAGGCCGGTTCGTCCTCAGGTCGCTGTCGCCGTGGCGTCAAAGCAGAGCCCGCATCACCCCCACGGAGGGCCCCCACGCCTCCCCATTCAGCATCGCCCCTGCGGCCGCCGGCGAGCATGACCGACACTACATCCATGCGGATATTTGCCGCCGTTATTGGGAGACCAGGACGCCGCTCCCCTGGAGCGACGTTCACCTGCCCAATAACTGGCACCTGTCCGCGGATCGGATGCCGATCCGCCGGTCCCGATGAGCGGCCGTGCCCGCCGCGAGGAGATCGAACGCCGTCGCCGCCTCCTGCCTAACGACCTGTACTACGACGCCAGGTGCGCCGTCGACTCCCTCCTGTGGGACACATGGTTTCGGGACGAGCACGATGTGCGGCGCGCGGCCTTCTTTGCCGGCACCTCATCGAGGCCGTGGCGGCCATGTACAGAGCGTCGCGCGCGTGCTCCGAGCCCTCCCCAGGTGCGCAGCATCACGCCGACGCCGTCGCCTTCGCCCTCTCCGTCACCACCACCACCTCCTTGCATGACAGAGGAGGAGGAGGCCCGGTTCCTTCAACGTTTCATGGAAGACTCCATGAACACGCACGATGAGCGCCAATGGGAGGGCCTGGACACCATGATTGCCCTCTCTGCGGCCGGAGACGTGGCCGTGCTGGAGCTGGAGATGAGGGAGGAGGTGCTGGAGGAATAGCCCGTCGCCGCGTTCCACCCGGGCCTGGTGGGCCAGCGGTGGAGCTGGTCGTGTACGGCCACGGACATGGCCGACGTCGTGGGGGCCGTGAACTGGTGCCCTACGCCGCCACGGTCACCGGAGCGCGAGACGTCGCCACAGGGTGAGGTGGTGCAGGCGCCTCCCACCTTCTAGGAGCCTCCCGCCTTCCAGGGACCGGCCCACCTCTGGACGCAGCCGCCCTTCATCGACCTCACTGGCGACGAGGACGACAATGGCGATGCGTGAGTAGACGGCGACGGGCACGGCAGCAACGCGCGGGCGACGCTTTTCTTTTGTTTTTTTATGTTAATTATGTTTATGTTAGGAACTGTGGAACAGGGCCGTTCTGGGGCCGTAAAGACTGTTTAATTATGTTTTTATGTTTGCGTTTATTTTAATTTTTTGATTTATTTTTTAGTTTTTGCGCCTTTTTTATATCACGTTCACCCTGGATATGATATGGGGTGCGGCCGTGCGTTGGGCGCACCGACACGGCAACGGCCCCAAGGGGGCATGGGCGACCGCTTTGTCGCCCCAAACGGACAAAAACAGGTCAAAACGGACGTTCGTTTGAGGTCGTGCGCTGGAGTTGGCCTAAAATCGACTAAGACATAATAAAGTCTCAGTTGAATGAGACTTATCAAAACTGTATGCTGGTAGATCATTGATCTAGGAACATGTGTGGACCAAATAAACCGGAAAGCAGGTAGCAGACAACCCAGCCCATGCTCCAATGATCCAATCCATCCCATCAACCAAGGCCAAGAGGACGATCCGTTTTCTGCGTTACATATCTCGGCAGTAAAACTAGACGAGCCCATGGACCAAGCACGAAAACATGCCCCAAATTGTTCCTTCTTCACTTTGCCTCCGGCACGCAACCAAGAATCTACACCGGCTTCCATTAGATATGCAAAGTTACTCCCATCTCCGATCAAGTTCATGTGTACCTCCCATTGATTGCTTGACCCCGGGGCATTCTCCGGTTGGTGCAAGTTACTGTAAAAGATTAGGCACCGGTGGTGAACAAACCCGAAATCTGTCTCGGTCGTCGAGTAACTATCTGCACCAGCAAAGGAAAAAGGTCGCCCGCAAAACAAAAGTAAAGGGAAAAGGTGCATGAGGAAGAAGATCGAGTCTATTTGTGGCGGGCGATGCTAGCTCCACCAACGACGGCGACGCGCGCGCGATACACATAAGAATCGTTGGTGAATCACGGTCCCGGCGTGGGGCGCCACCGGTCGATGTCGAGGCCACTGGTGACCACCGGTTGTCAGTGACGTTCACACGAAGCGTGCCACCTGCCACTGCCTGCTGGCATCCTTCTCCTTGTCGTTTTTGCTCTCGAGACGAGAAGATGGGATTGAGTCCAAGCACAGATCAACCAGTCCACGGACGAAAGCGAAACAAAGCAAAACCAAACCAAACCAAACCCTTGTACGTCACCCGAGAGAAAACCCTGTGCGTCATTCCTTCCGTCTCTATGGCAGAATTCTTCCGTGTTAGGACCGTCGTAGATCTAGTCTGCCACTGGCACATGCGTCAAACCAGGCGGCTTACTGTGATGTGGGGCCATGGCAGGACGCAGTCATGGAGCCACCTGCCATGGGTACCAGTACCACGGGTAGGTAAAGCAATAATGTCAATTTCTCCCCAAGAATACCAGGACTAGCTTTAGTATAAGCGTTTTAACTTTGCACTAATTTTAGTATAAAATTATACTAAAATTAAGATACTTATTATGAGACGGAGGGAGCATCAAGCAGGCAGTACAGACATCCTGAAAACAAAATACATGAAGTTCCCTGGGGTCAATCGTCTTCATACACATCGCCGCTACTTCGTCTCCATCGCAGACAGTCGTCGCTGATCTGGAACAGGAAGTCGTCAATGGCGTGAACCTACCGAACTATTGCCCTGAAAAACAAACCTTCGTTGCTGGAAGATCCACAGATTCAAGATCTAAACCTAGGAAAATAATAACACACCATGCCGGCATCGAAGGTTGCACCAACGGGATGAGGAGGAGGACGGAGGACCAAACTGCAACGAGAAGCCGCCGCCGCCGCCACTATGCCGGCCAACCCTAACCTCACTAGCCATGCATGAGTCTACCCAACGACACAATGATCTCGAGGTTACCGATGTCGTCAGAATGGAGAAAGGCTCAAGGAAAATGTATTCGCCACATCAATGAAGTCGCCACCTAACAAAGCGTTGTGGTGTAACCCGATTAAAAAAACCTCAAAATGGGAACTAGGGTTTAGAGATGAGAGAGATGTGATCATAACGCGATTGAACATAGGTGTATTTGCCTTTTATGTACTGCTTTAAAATGACATAAATCTACCGTCAAATGGGTAGGTAGAGACTCGCGTCAAACTGCAAAAGCTAGCACGAGCAGTTGCAACCACCGTTGAGGCGACCTGTGAGGTGCACGGACAGGAATTCTCAGTCAACACACGGTATCTTGTACCACTACATACAAGGACTGGGCGGCTTTGACTTAACGTGACCAACACTGGTGCCCCACCTCCGGAATAAATTTTTCTTTTTTCAACAGGGATATGTTCCGAAGGATCTAAAAAACTTCATTAAAATATACTCCCTGTGTCTCAAAAATATTTTGAGACCGAGGGAGTACATGTTACAACACCCAACTCATACAAGGACTTGCATGCAAAGAAATTAACACCTAATTAAGTCCGTGACTTTTATAAAAAACCCAAAGTGACAGATAGAATTACAATCACGTTCAAAACAGATTCTATCCGGGATGAGTCTCACCGTCACCCTGGAGGAGCCACCTGGGGCATCCTGAACGTCACAGCCACGACGCCACACTATGAACTCCGAGTAGAACCTGCAAATGCCTCCCTTAAAACACACATGCTAGGAGGAAGAAAGAGATGGATGCCCTTCAGCCAGAAGATGCAGGACACCGAAGACCAGCAGCCAACAAGCGTCATAGCTTCGCCAAAACGACCACCACTCCTGATGTGCTTTGAAACCATCTACAAAATGCACACCCCCCTCCATCTTCGACTCATTGTCTACCTCCATGACAGCACGGAGCAATGAGAGAAGGGGTTGAGTCCTTGAGTACAGGGTGTACATCACGCTTATTGAGAGATGTGTCGATGATGATCTTCCAGGTAGCAACTGGCACCAAGCCACTGCCACCAGCAAAATCGCGGCCTCTAGCCACCAAGCGCTGCTTGCTCGCGTCGGTGGCACGCTTCCCATCGGCTTCTCGCCAGACTCCCTAAAGGAAAGACAAGCCCTACAACTACTGTACACACGAGAGCACCAAGCGCCTCCCCCATCTCTACTCCGGCCTTCAGCACCAACGCAAAAGATCCAGGCTTGGGTCGACCCGAGGATTTTGGAGACGACGACTCTCAACAGTGGTAGTTTCGACAGAAAGCGACTCGTTGGAACAAGTTTTGTGAACTCATCCAAATCCATACGCGTACGACCACGGAACTGAAAGTGAAAAGTGTTAGACAATAGGCTTGAGTTGTAACATGACAATGTCACGATTGTAATTGTGTGTGTGTGTCATATCTTGTAAACCAAGGCAGGAGGTTAGAGGCGAGCCCAATCCCTTGTAGATATCTTGTATAGCTTGGATCAGGGGCCAAGCCCAAAACCACCTGTCGATCTTGTATCATGTTGATTATATAAGCACGCACGCGTCCCTGCCAGCAGGCATACGCTTCACACCAAAACCTCTTGGTTTTTACATGGTAATCAGAGCCTACCTCGGATTCATCCATGGCGAGCTCATCCGCAAATACGTTCCCTTCATCTCCTTTTGCACACATCGCCACAGAGAAGCTCTCGAGAGGGAACGAAGCCCTCTGGTGCGCCACTGTCCTCTCTGCCATCAGGGGGGCGCAGATGGCGGGCTTCCTCAATCCGGAGCAGGTGGTGCCGCCCATGACGATCGAGGTCACTAGCGACGACGGGAAGACCAAGTCAAATGCCCCCAACCCTGAGTTCGGCATCTGGTACGCTCGTGATCAGCAGGTCTTCTCCTACCTGCTGACTACGCTGCCACGTGAGATGGCCATCCAAGTGGCGACTTGCCACTCCGCAACAAAGTTGTGGAACACCGTGCAAGGGATGCTCACCTCGCATACCCGAGCGCGGTCTGTCAACGTCAAGATTGCACTGGCGAATCTTCAGAAGGGCAACTCCACCATTACAGAGTACGTTGGTAAGATCAGAACCCTTTGTGATGAGTTGGTTGCCTCAGGAAAAAAGGTGGACGAAGAAGATGTGGTCTCGCACATTCTTGCCGGGCTGGAGGAAGAATTCGATCCTGTGATGTCTGCCATGTGCTCACGGGTCGAACCTGTGACTGTCCCGGAGCTGTACTCACAGCTTCTGAGCTTCGAGACGCGTATGAATCTTCACAGGGGAGCCTCTCAGTCCTCCGCCAATGCTGCATCACGCGGGCGCTTCAACAACTCCAACAGCAAGCAGAACGGCAACGGCGGCGGCGGTGGTGACCGCGGTCGCGTCTTCAACAACAAACAAGGTGGCGGCGGTGGTGACCGCGGCCGGAACTTCAACAACAAGCCCAACGGCGGTGGCGGCCGTGGCAACCCAGGAGGAAACGGCAGCGGCTTCAACAACAATTTCGCCGCCAAACCAACGTGCCAGATCTGTGGCAAAGTTGGGCACATGGCGTGGAAGTGCTGGAAGCGCTACGACTCCTCCTACCAGGGAGGGGAAGAGCGCTCGGCGAACATTGCTGCTCCTCAATATGGGATAGATACTAACTGGTATATGGACAGTGGTGCAACTGACCATATCACCGGTGACTTGGAGAAGCTCACAGTCCGAGAGAGGTACACCGGCGATGAGCATATTCACACCACCAACGGATCAGGTATGGCAATTAATCATATTGGTCATACAACTATCTCTACCCCAGATCGTGGTCTTCACCTAAATGATGTTCTTCATGTTCCGGAGGCCACTAAAAGTTTGATCTCAGCAAGTAAACTTGCCATTGATAATGACACTTTCGTTGAAATTCACCCTCATTTTTTTCTTGTCAAGGATCTGGAAACAAAGAGGGTTCTACTTCACGGCAGGGGTAAGACAGGTCCCTATCCCATCAAACACATTGGGAGAAACGTCAAGAAGCAAGTGCTAAGTGTCACCAAACCATCTTCGGATTGGTGGCACCGACGTTTAGGTCACCCATCTTCCACTGTTGTTAGTAAGATCATTAGTCAGAATAGAAAGAAATATTGTGTGAGTTTTATAGATGATTTCAGTAAATTCACATGGATCTACCTTATCAAACATAAGTCTGAAGTTTTCTAAAAATTTCATGACTTCCAAAATCTTGTTGAAAGACAATTTGATCGAAAAATCTTAGCTCTCCAAACAGATTGGGGAGGGGAGTACGAAAAGTTGAATTCCTTTTTCACCAAAATAGGAATTTCTCACCATGTTTCCTGTCCCCATGCTCATCAGCAAAACGGGCCAGCTGAACGTAAACATCGTCACATCGTTGAAGTTGGTCTATCTTTACTTGCTCAAGCCTCCATGCCCTTAAAATTTTGGGATGAGGCCTTCATTGCTGCTACCTATTTAATTAATAGGATGCCAAGCAAAGTCATAAGCTTTGAGACTCCCCTCACTAGGTTATTCGGTGAAACACCAAATTATTCCTCTCTGCGCATATTTGGTTGTGCATGTTGGCCGAATCTAAGACCCTACAATATGTTGGGGAACGTAGCGGAAATTCAAAATTTTCTACGCTTCACCAAGATCAATCTATGGAGTAATCTAGCAACGAGAGGAAGGGGAGTGCATCTACATACCCTTGTAGATCGCGATGCGGAAGCGTTGCAAGAACGCGGATGAAGGAGTCGTACTCGTAGCGATTCAGATCGCGGTTGATTCCGATCTAAGCACCGAAGAACGGTGCCTCCGCGTTCAACACATGTGCAGCCCGGTGACGTCTCCCACGCCTTGATCCAGCAAGGAGAGAGGGAGAGGTTGGGGAAGACTCCGTCCAGCAGCAGCACAACGACATGGTGGTGATGGAGGAGCGTGGCAATCCCGCAGGGCTTCGCCAAGCACCGCGGGAGAGGAGGAGGAGGGAGAGGGGTAGGGCTGCGCCGAAAGAGAGACGTTCTCATGTCTTGGGCAGCCCCAAACCTCAACTATATATAGGGGGGGAGGGGGCTGCGCCCCCTCTAGGGTTCCCACCCCAAGGGGAGGCGGCCAGCCCTAGATCCCATCTAAGGGGGGCGGCCAAGGGGAGGAGAGGGGGGCGCCACTAGGGTGGGCCTTAAGGCCCATCTGGACCTAGGGTTTGCCCCCTCCCACTCTCCCATGCGCTTGGGCCTTGGTGGGGGGCGCACCAGCCCACCTGGGGCTGGTCCCCTCCCACACTTGGCCCACGCAGCCTTCTGGGGCTGGTGGCCCCACTTGGTGGACCCCCGGGACCCTCCCGGTGGTCCCGGTACATTACCGATATCACCCGAAACTTTTCCGGTGACCAAAACAGGACTTCCCATATATAAATCTTTACCTCCGGACCATTCCGGAACTCCTCGTGACGTCCGGGATCTCATCCGGGACTCCGAACAACATTCGGTAACCACGTACATACTTTCCCTATAACCCTAGCGTCATCGAACCTTAAGTGTGTAGACCCTACGGGTTCGGGAACCATGCAGACATGACCGAGACGTTCTCCGGTCAATAACCAACAGCGGGATCTGGATACCCATGTTGGCTCCCACATGTTCCACGATGATCTCATCGGATGAACCACGATGTCGGGGATTCAATCAATCCCGTATGCAATTCCCTTTGTCCATCGATATGTTACTTGCCCGAGATTCGATCGTCGGTATCCCGATACCTTGTTCAATCTCGTTACCGGCAAGTCTCTTTACTCGTTCCGTAACTCACATCATCCCGTGATCAACTCCTTGGTCACATTGTGCACATTATGATGATGTCCTACCGAGTGGGCCCAGAGATACCTCTCCGTTTACACAGAGTGACAAATCCCAGTCTCGATTCGTGCCAACCCAACAGACACTTTCGGAGATACCTGTAGTGCACCTTTATAGCCACCCAGTTATGTTGTGACGTTTGGTACACCCAAAGCATTCCTACGGTATCCGGGAGTTGCACAATCTCATGGTCTAAGGAAGTGATACTTGACATTAGAAAAGCTTTGAGCAAACGAACTACACGATCTTGTGCTAGGCTTAGGATTGGGTCTTGTCCATCACATCATTCTCCTAATGATGTGATCCCGTTATCAACGACATCCAATGTCCATGGTCAAGAAACCGTAACCATCCATTGATCAACGAGCTAGTCAACTAGAGGCTTACTAGGGACATGGTGTTGTCTATGTATCCACACATGTATCTGAGTTTCCTATCAATACAATTCTAGCATGGATAATAAACGATTATCATGAACAAGGAAATATAATAAAAACCTATTTATTATTGCCTCTAGGGCATATTTCCAACAGTCTCCCACTTGCACTAGAGTCAATAATCTAGTTCACATCACCATGTGATTAACACTGACAGGTCACATCACCATGTGACCAACATCCAAAGAGTTTACTAGAGTCAACAATCTAGTTCACATCACTATGTGATTAACACTCAATGAGTTCTGGTTTGATCATGTTATGCTTGTGAGAGAGGTTATTAGTCAACGGGTCTGAACCTTTCAGATCCGTGTGTGCTTTACGAATATCTATGTCATCTTGTGGATGCTACCACGCGCTACTTGGAGCCATTTCAAGTAATTGCTCTACTATACGAATCCGGTTTACTACTCAGAGTCATCCGGATTAGTGTCAAAGTTCGCATCGACGTAACCCTTTACGACGAACTCCTTTTCACCTCCATAATCGAGAAAATCCTTAGTCCACTGGATACTAAGGATAAGTTCGACCGCTGTCATGTGATCCATTCCCGGATCACTATTGTACCCCTTGACCAACTCATGGCAAGGCACACTTCATGTGCGGTACACAGCATAGCATACTGTAGAGCCTACGTCTGAAGCATAGGGGACGACCTTCGTCCTTTCTCTCTCTTCTGTTGTGGTCAGGTCTTGAGTCTTATTCAATACTCACACCTTGTAACACAGCCAAGAACTCCTTCTTTGCTGATCTATTTTGAACTCTTTCAAAATCATGTCAAGGTGTGCATTCTTTGAAAGTATCATCGGGCGTTTTGATCTATCTCTATAGATCTTGATGCCCAATATGTAAGCAGCTTTATCCAGGTCTTCCTTTGAAAAACTCCTTTCAAACAACCCTTTATGCTTTCCAGAAATATTACATCATTTCGGATCAACAATATGTCATTCACATATACTTATCAGAAATGTTGTAGCGCTCCCACTCACTTTATTGTAAATACAAGTTTCTAACAAACTTTGTATAAACCCAAAAGCTTTTATCACTCCGTCAAAGCGTATATTCTGACTCCGAGATGCTTGCTCTAGTCCATGGAAGGATCGCTGGAGCTAGCATACCTTTTAGCATCCTTAGGATCGGCAAAACCTTTCTGATTGTATCACATACAACCTTTCCTTACGAAAACTGGTAAGGAAACTTGTTTTGACATCCATCTGCCAGATTTCATAAATGCAGCTAATGCTAACATGATTCCGACGGACTTAAGCATCGCTACGGATGAGAAAATCTCATCGTAGTCAACTCCTTGAACTTGTGAAAATACTCTTTGCCACAAGTCGAGCTTCATAGACGGCAACCTTACCGTCCACGTTCATCTTCTTCTTAAAGATCCATTTATCTCGGAATTCATGGCTTCTAACCATTTGTCGGAATATGGGCCCACCATCGCTTCTCCATAGCTCATAGGTTCATCTTTGTCCACCAACATGACTTCCAAGACAGGATCACGTACTACTCTGAAGTATTACGCATCCTCGTCGTCCTACGAGGTTTGGTAGTGACTTGATCCGAAGTTTCATGATCACCATCATAAGCTTCCACTTCAATTGGTGTAGGTGCCACAGGAACAACTTCCTGTGCCCTGCTACACACTAGTTGAAGTGACGGTTCAATAACCTTATCAAGTCTCCACCATCCTCCCACTCAATTCTTTCGAGAGAAACTTTTCCTCGAGAAAGGACCCGTTTCTAGAAGCTATTACTTTTGCTTCCAGATCTAAAATAGGAGGTATACCCAACTGTTTTGGGTTTTCTATGAAGATGCATTTATCCGCTTTGGGTTCGAGCTTATCAGCCTGAAACTTTTTCACATAAGCATCGCAGCCCCAAACTTTTAAGAAACGACAACTTAGGTTTCTCTAAACGGTGTCGTCTCAACGGAATTGCGTGGTGCCCCTTTTAAAGTGAATGCGGTTGTCTCTAATGCCTAACCCATAAACGATAGTGGTAATTCGATAAGAGACATCATGGTATGCACCATATCCAATAGGGTGCAGTTATGATGTTCGGACACACCATCACACTGTGGTGTTCCAGGCGGTATTAATTGTGAAACACTTTCCACAATATCTTAATTGTGTGCCAAACTCGTAACTCAGATACTCATCTCTATGATCATATCACAGACATTTTATCCTCTTGTCACGACGATCTTCAACTTCACTCTGAAATTACTTGAACCTTTCAATAATTCAGACTTGTGTTTCATCAAGTAAATACACTCAGCATCTACTCAAATCATCTGTGAAGTAAGAACATAACGATATCCACTGCATGCCTCAGCACTCATTGGACTGCATACATCAAAATGTATTACTTCCAATAAGTTGCTCTCTTGTTCCATATTACTGAAAACGAGGCCTTTCAGTCATCTTGCCCATGTGGTATGATTTGCATGTCTCAAGTGATTCAAAATCAAGTGAGTCCAAACGATCCATCTGCATGGAGTTTCTTCATGCATATATACCAATAGACATGGTTCGCATGTCTCAATCTTTTCAAAAACAACTGAGTCCAAAGATCCATCTACATGGAGCTTCTTCATGCGTTCTATACCAATATGACTCAAATGGCAGTGCCACAAGTATGTGGAACTATCATTACTATTTTATATCTTTTGGCACGAACATGTGTATCACTACGATCGAGATTCATTTTAGGTGCAAGACCATTGAAGGTATTATTCAAATAAATAGAGTAACCATTATTCTCCTTAAATGAGTAACCGTATTGCGATAAACATAATCCAATCATGCTCAACGCAAACACCAAATCTCGATGGTAGAGGCAGCACGCGATGCTTGATCACATCAACCTTGGAAACACTTCCAACACATATCGTCATCTCACCTTTAGCCAGTCTCCATTTATTCCGCAGCTTTTAATTCGAGTTACTAACACTTAGCAACCGAACCGGTATCCAATACCCTGGTGCTGCTAGGAGTACTAGTAAAGTACACATTCATATAAAGTATATCCAATATACTTCTGTCGACCTTGCCCGCCTTCTCATCTACCAAGTATCTAGGGTAGTACTGCTTCAGTGACCGTTCCCCTCATTACAGAAGCACTAAGTCTCGGGTTTGGGTTCAACCTTGGGATTCTTCACTAGAGCAGCAAGCGATTTGCTGTTTCATGAAGTATCCCTTTTTGCCCTTGCCCTTCTAGAAACTAGTGGTTTTACTAACCATCAACAATTGATGCTAATTCTTGATTTATACTTTCGCGGTGTCAAACATTGCGAATAGCTCAAGGATCATCATAACTATCCCTGATATGTTATAGTTCATCACGAAGCTCTACTAGCTTGGTGGCAGTGACTATGGAGAACCATCACTATCTCATCTGGGAGATTAAGTCCCACTCGATTCAAGCGATTGTGGTACTCAGACAATCTCAGCACATGCTCAACGATTGAGCTTTTCTCCCTTAGTTTGCAGGCTTAAGAAGCTTGTCAGAGGTCTCATACCTCTTGACGTGGGCACTAGTCCGAAATCCCAATTTCAGTCTTCGGAACATCTCATATGTTCTGCGACGTTTCAAAAAACCGTCTTTGGTGCCTCAATTCTAAACCGTTAGCATTATTCACTGAACTATCACGTAGTCATCAAAAACGTGTATGTCAGATGTTTCGCAACATCTACAGACGACGCTGACGTTCAGCACACCGAGCGGTGCATTAAGGACATAAGCCTTCTGTGCAGCAATGAGGACAATCCTCAGTTTACGGACCCAGTCCGCATAATTGCTACTACCAACTTTCAACTAAATTTTCTCTAGGAACATATCTTAACCAGTAGAACTAAAGCGCAAGCTATGACATAATTTGCAAAGACCTTTTTGACTATGTTCATGATAATGAAGTTCATCTGATTATGAATGAACTCCCACTATGATAGACATCCCTCTAGTCATCTAAGTGATACATGATCCGAGTCAAACTAGGCCGTGTTCGATCATCACGTGAGACGGACTAGTCATCATCGGTGAACATCTCCATGTTGATCGTATCTTCTATACGACTCATGCTCGACCTTTCGGTCTCTTGTGTTCCGAGGCCATGTCTGTACATGCTAGGCTCGTCAAGTCAACCTAAGTGTTTTGCATGTGTTCCGAGGCCATGTCTGTACATGCTAGGCTCGTCAACACCCGTTGTATTCGAACGTTAGAATCTATCACACCCGATCATCACGTGGTGCTTCGAAACAACGAACCTTCGCAACGGTGCACGGTTAGGGGGAACACGTCTCTTGAAATTTTTAGTGAGGGATCATCTTATTTATGCTATCGTCGTTCTAAGCAAATAAGATGTAAAAATGATAAACATCACATGCAATCAAATAGTGACATGATATGGCCAATATCATTTTGCTCCTTTGATCTCCATCTTCGGGGCACCATGATCATCTTTGTCACCGGCATGACACCATGATCTCCATCATCATTATCTCCATCATTGTGTCTTCATGAAGTTGTCACGCCAACGATTACTTCTACTTCTATGGCTAACGCGCTTAGCAATAAAGTAAAGTAATTTACATGGCGTTTATTCAATGACACGCAGGTCATACAAAAAAATAAAGACAACTCCTATGGCTCCTGCCGGTTGTCATACTCATCGACATGCAAGTCGTGATTCCTATTACAAGAATATGATCAATCTCATACATCACATATATCATTCATCACATCTTCTGGCCATATCACATCACATAGCACATGCTGCAAAAACAAGTTAGACGTCCTCTAATTGTTGTTGCAAGTTTTTACGTGGCTTGTATAGATTTCTAGCAAGAACGTTTCTTACCTACGTAAAACCACAACGTGATATGCCAATTTCTATTTACCCTTCATAAGGACCCTTTTCATCGAATCCGTTCCGACTAAAGTGGGAGAGACACACACCCGCTAGCCACCTTATGCAACTAGTGCATGTCAGTAGGTGGAACCTGTCTCACGTAAGCGTACGTGTAAGGTCGGTCCGGGCCGCTTCATCCCACAATGCCGCCGAAACAAGATAAGACTAGTAGCGGCAAGAAGAATTGGCAACATCTACGCCCACAAGTACTTTGTGTTCTACTCGTGCATAGAAACTACGCATAGACCTAGCTCATGATGCCACTGTAGGGGAACGTAGCAGAAATTCAAAATTTTCTACGCTGCACCAAGATCAATCTATGGAGTAATCTAGCAACGAGGGGAAGGGGAGTTGAAAGGATCTAGATGACGACTAGAGGGGGGTGAATAGGCGTTTTAAAACTGTTACGGATTTGGCTTTATCCTAATGCGGAATTAAACTAAACGGATACCTTTCAAGCACAAATCCTAAATATGCTAGGCTCAACTAAGTGCACCAACAACCTATGCTAAACAAGATACGCACTTAAGGAAACTAGCAAGCACAAATTATATCACAAGATATGGAAATGTAGGAACAACTAAGCAATTCAACTAGCACAAGATATATCAATATGAGCAAGTATGAATTGCGGTAAGTAAAGGGTGTGGGTAAGAGATAACCACAAGTGAGTCGGAGACGCGGATTTATCCCGAAGTTCACACTCGTGAGAGTGCTAATCTCTGTTAGAGCGGTGCCGAAGCCAAAGCTCCGGGGCGTCACCAAGTGACTCACCGTATTCTCCTTTTCGAGTCACCCCCAACGGATGAGCCTCGATTCACTCGGGGTTGGTCTTGAAGGCGACCACCACACCTTTACAAACTTCTCCTGAGCACACCACAAACAAGGAAGCTTCCGGAGGAACTTGACCACCTAGGCCACTTCAACACCCTTCCCCGGAGCACACCACAAGAGGAAGCTTCCGGGGGAACCTTGGCCACATAGGCCTCTTCACAATCTTCACAATGAATATCACCAAACCGTCTAGGAGGCCGAAACCTCCAAGAGTAATAAACTCACGGACTCTCACTCGAACTAATCGATGTGGGGAGCTCAAACCAATGCAACAAATGCAATGCAAGGTCAAGCAACAAATGCTCAACTCACTCTCTCAATCTCATAAGATGCACTCTTGAAAGTAGGAGATTGAAGAGAGGGGATGCTTTGGATATGATCAACAAATGGCTCACTAATCCATCCACAAATCCCCCTTCACATAGAGGGAGATAGGGGTTTGGGAGAGGTGGAGAGAGGCTCAAAATGGTGTTTAGAATGTGTGTGAACCAACCCCCAACCGGTGGGAGGAAAGGGCCCTTAAATAGCCAAACTCAGAAACTAGCCGTTGGGGCTCCAACGGGCATTTCCTGGGCACCCCGTGCGCACGGGGGTTGAGACCCCTTGTGCACGGGGTCCCGTGTGCACGGTACGAGCCCGTGTGCACGGAGTACCCAGAATTCTGGACACCCCGTGCGCACGGGGGTCAAAGACCCCGAGCACACAGGGTCCCCAAGACAGGCATATGTCGCACCAACCACCCGACAGTACGGCTATCAAACCTATAATCCGGTCTCCCACCAAGCACTATGAGACCGGCAAAACTAGGAAAACCTAGCTAAGGTATACCTTTGCCTTGCACATTCAACTTGAGCTTGATGATGACTTTAATGCTTGCCTCAAGTTGGAATCCCTTTCTTGTCCACGACCACTTGGTGAAGATACTCGAATTGCTTCCTCATGATGCAATGAGGGAAGCCTTATCTCAAGCCCATCTTCACATGCACATTATCATGATGTGGACCGCAAGCTTCAAAGCATATAACCTCCGGCTTCTCATCTTGCACCTGGACTCCCCGAACTCGATGACCATCACCACTTGATGTCATCTCATCTTGCACTTGGACTCCTTGAATCCGATGACCATCACCACTTGATGTCATCCACACATAGGCTACACGAGATCTTCCCTTTTGATGCAAGCCTATGAGAAACACCTAACCCACATAGACATAACAAACATATAGCATGGGTTAGGTAACAAAGCACAATTCACAATTACTTACCATACCACTAGATCACTTGATCTCACGTGGTACATTGTTTGTGCTTTTTGAGTTGACCACTTAGATATACTCTTCGAGCTTCATCTTGGTCAACCAACATCTTTACTTCAAGCTCCATCTTGGTTTCTTGAAAGCCACAATGAACTCTTCATTTCACTTCATTGCTTCAAGACAATATCACCAAAGACTCTTTCATGACCATATAAAGTTCCACTATGAATATCATCTTGGTCACCACTTGCCCTTCTAAAAACTCCATCCCAAACTCTTGAGAGGCATAATGAAT
Organism: Triticum aestivum; assembly: GCF_018294505.1. Classification (NCBI taxonomy): domain Eukaryota; kingdom Viridiplantae; phylum Streptophyta; class Magnoliopsida; order Poales; family Poaceae; genus Triticum; species Triticum aestivum. The sequence continues at coordinate 82,680,975 of NC_057811.1, forward strand.
TCGTCACTCTAGTTGCTTGCTTCAAGACTTGATCAACATGATCTTGTCTTGAGAGGCATAATGAATTCTTTACTCTAGTTGCTTGCTTCAAGGCTTGATCAACCGAAACCCAACACATGAGCTCACCATGATCTTGTCTTGAAACCATAACTCGAATTCTTCTCTTTGGTTATTCTCTCAAGCCTTGATCCTCAGAAGACCAACTTGAAACCTCGCTGGATATGGAATCTCGAGAGCCAACACCTAGGCCCCGTGAGCACGGGGTATCCAGAGAGTTGACACTCGACCCCGTGCGCATGGTATAAGCCCGTGTGCATGGGGTATCCAGAGAGGGATACCATGAGGACTTCTTCGGATGCTTTGATGGCAATCTTCACATAACAACCCAAAGAACTTCAAGCATCACTATGGAACATATCTTCATATAAGATCCAATGCACTTGATGCTCCATAGGAATTGTCATTTAATACCAAAGCTTAGAGCAAATATAACTTCATCTATATGGACTTCATCCTTGATTCCATCCAATATCCTTGAGGCATTATCTTCATATATATGGACTTCATCCTTGATTCCATCCAATATCCTTGAGGCACCATCTATGGACAAAACCTTCAAATATATCTCACTGAAAACATTAGTCCGTAGAGATTGTCATTCAATTACCAAAACCACACTTAGGGGCTACATGCCCTTTCAATCTCCCCCATTTTGGTAATTGATGACAATCTCAACAAGAGGGTTTATATAATGAATTTAAAACAAGTATGCAATCTATCCGAGAATAAATTGAATACTTGAGGTGGTTTTGATAGCCTCAAATATCACAAAGATAGTTGATGTTATCAAAACCGATTGTACTAGCATCGAAATACTACACAAGAATTTGATGCTAGTAGAACCACACTATATAGAGCAAACTCCCCCACAATATATGCATGGAAGAACTTGGTGGAGTTTCCTCTATATACACATCCATGCAACAACCACAACAAATGTAGATATGCATGAACCAACCTACTTCACCTAAACCCTCTAAACTTCTCCCCCATTGGCAACAAGTGCCAAAATGGAGAAAAAATCTAGAAGACCAATATAGTATGAGTTCCTCCTTAATTTGTGCATTTCTCATATTGTGAGTGGAATCAAATGCACATATCCAGTTACGAACAAATGAAGAAATTCACACTATATTGAGGATCCATAAAATGCACCAAAAAGATATTATGATATGAGCATAGGAGTGTTCTAAACAACATAGAGAAGCTCCCCATGATTTGTGCATTATTAAGTTTTGTACTTGGATACAACGTGCACAAAATAGGATCATCACTTGACTAAACAAGGGTCCAAAATATATCCAACAACTCATGAGCGCAATGATATATGCAATACATACAAGCACTCACTACTCAACCTCTTACCGGATCCACCAAAGAATAAAAAGAGACAATTCCAAGGACCGGCAAGGAAACGAAAGGATATCAAAGAGGGATATGCACTTTCTCATGTGTATAAGTTTCTTACGTGGCCAATAATCATCAAGATGAGCATCCACAAAGAAACTTGCACACACAAAAAGATACAAAAGATAAGAACATGATATCCAAGAATGAATCCATTATTTATACAAACTTGATCTTAGCATAGGGCTTTGTCACATGGCACAAGGCACAAGGCACATGGCGCAAACTGATCTCATTTGCATAAAAATGAATTACTAAGCATGAGAGCAAATACCACAACCAAAAAGATTGTTTCTTGCAATTTTATCAATATTGCACATAAGAGCACTTTGAGGAATTGGTATGCAATAAATTGCTTAATTGGCATATTTGGGATAAGTGAACCATGAGCATGGTTTTATAGATCCCCATGATATGCTTCTTCTCAAAAGTCTCATAGATGCAATAAGGAGGTTTAAGCTGTTGCAAGAAACACAAACTCAACAAGTACTAAACATGCCATGATGCAACATACACAATGTTGACTCTAATTCAAACAAACGCATGAAGTAAGTACTTGTTACCGAGAGAGCATTGGTTCAAGGAGCCCTTGATCTAGCCCATGAACATGAGGGACTTGATCTTGTTCTTGGATAGGTAAATGATCTCCCATAGCATCTTGCTCTTGTGTTGGGGGTGATGACTTCCCTTGTGGTGGATCCACAAGAGGGGCTCTTACTCCTTCTTCTTCTACATGGACAAGGGGTGTTTCTTGTGGAAGAATATGACCAATCCCCATTGTACTTGTAGCTTGGGAAGGAGCCTCATCACCTACAACACTTGAAACAGGTTGCTCCGCATGGAAGCTGTTATTCTCATCACACTCCACATTCACCATTTCCTCAATACATCCCGTGGATTTATTGAGAATACAGTAAGTGTGGGAGTTTGATGCATATCCAACAAAAAGACCCAAATTATGTGTTGAATTGATGAGAATGAAACACTTACAACCGAATCGGGTTTTCATTTATCTTCTCCCTCAAATCAAAGAATCAACCAAGCTTGGCCCTAATAATTTTCCATGGTGTCTCCACCTTCCTTGTGAATAAGCCAAGCATCCAATGCTTCTCCACAGTACCTAAAGCACATTAAGGTACAATTTGGTCCCCAAACATATTGGGTCCGAAGTAGTTAGGACAACCACAATATGTAGGGCAAACTCCACATTAAATATGTGCAAAAGGATATGAACTTGAAGTTCATGCACACTCTTAACCATTAATGATTTTATGGAGTTTACCCTACATAGAGGATCAAGTAGCAAGCAAGGCATGAAGAAGAATATAAATAAATATGCATGCTCATGCCTACCAAGATCCAGAGAGATACGATTTGGACAAAAGAACACTTAACCGAAGAATACTCCGATAATATCACAAAGTATTCAAGTTGTCCAAATTATATCAAAGTGACGAATCCACACAGGACCGCACACAAAGTACAACATATGAACTAAGCAAAAACCAAAGAGCATATAGGATATACAATACACACATGCTCAAAGGCCTATCTTACTCAAGTAGATAATAGATGGCACAAGCAGTGAGATAAGGCAAGTTGAAGCACAAGCCGAGAAGAAGATGATCATAAGGTTCTACCACATGAGGAAATACCAATTGTAAGAGAATACAAATGGTATTTGGAATTAACACTCGGGGGTAGATTACGAAGATGCACAGGATCATCAACAACTCCAAAGCAAAGAAAGATAAATAAAGCGTACTTGGCCGGGTGGACATTTCTGCCCATAGGACCCCGTGCACACGGGCTAGGTCAGCCCCGTGCGCACGGTGTGTCCAGAGAAAAAACACCACCCCGTGCGCACGGGGTCTAGGACCCCGTGTGCACGGGGTGTCCAGTGATTTTCACCCACCCCGTGCGCACGGGGGTCCAGGACCCCGTGCGCACGGGGTGTCCAGTAAGTTTCGTGGTACCCCGTGCGCACGGGGGTCAGAGACCCCGTGCACACGGGGTGTCCAGAAACTTACTGAAGAACCTCACAGGCACCGCGACGAAGCACGCAACAAAGGTAAATAACAACCAACAAGAGATAATTAGTGCATACTCTGAGAATTTGAATTTCAAATGAGCTTGACATACCACATAGTGACTAGATAAGATTGAATATCAATACTATGTGGCATTTCTCATATTCACATTTTGGGTTTGTGATGTGCACACAACAAAACACTCCCCCATAATGTGATGATCCACTAATATCTTGCAAGAGCCAATCATGATACAATACAGGCTCAAAACAGCAAACACCACTATATAATGTGCAATGCAACCTACACATGCTAGATAACACAAATCAAGCATACTAAGAAACACAACATATAGATGCACATGCTAGATACAAAACCTAAGCATGCAAGGGGCGAGCAACTTTCAATGTAAGCAATATAAATACAAGTTACCGCAAAGAGGAACATTGGATAGATAATATGAAGATAATCCACATGACTTGGCTCGAACAAATAAACGGTGGATATCCTTTTCTTTATGAACTAGCCAAATCTCCAATGTCCTCCACACACCTATTGATCAAGTTTGAGCTTGATGGTACCCAACCAAGTTGGGTCCTAAGAAGTTAGTCACAATAGGCTTGGCAACCCAAATGGCCTTTTCCATTTCCAAGCCACTTTGGGCGCCAACAAACTTGGCAAACAAATTGCCAACAACATCCTTCCTAAGCGAATAATGATCATTGACTAGAGGAGGCTTAGGGATGTTACCGTTGGGACAAGATGAGGATATGTGTCCCTTCTCACGACAATTATAGCAACATGTGCTCCCCCTTCTCTTCTTTATTTTCTCAACTTGGGGAGCATTATCTTGGTTCATCATTGGTAGTGGCCTTTCTTCAATTTGAGGTTGACCTTGAGATTGAACTTGAGGCCGCTTCCCTTGTTGCTTCACATTTGAAGCCTTCTTCTTCAATGGACAATATCTCACATGGTGTCCAACATTCTTGCACTTGAAGCATGTAATGTTGGCATCATTCTTGACTTGGTCTTGTCCCTTCTTCTTTTTCTTGGACTTCTTGTTGTTGGAGATGAAACCAAGTCCACCCTTGTCATGAGGGGATTTTTGAACACTCAAGATAGTGTTGAGAGTGGAATTTCCTTCATGACACATTTCCAAGTCTTTCTTCAAATTAGTGACTTGGGCCTTGAGCTCTTTGTTTTCCTCTACAAGGTTAGTATCAACAAAAGTACTAGAGGAAGTAGAAACTTCATTGTTAGAGCAACAAGGCAAGGAGAGCAATTCATCACAAGAATTGGGAATAATATGTCTAGATGAATCACTAGGACTAGCACATGTCAATAAAGCATTTTGAGTAGAAATAGTGCTAATGTCCACATGAGGCTCACAAGATGTTACCTTAGTCACAATAGCCTCATGAGCTAACTTTAGCCTTTCATGGGAGATTAGAAGGTCATCATGAGAGCCCGAGAGCTTTTCATGACTTTCTTCTAATTTCCCATAATTGCTAGTTAGCAAAATAAGTTGAGCCCGTAGCTCAACATTCTCCTTCAAGATAGATGCTTCACAAGAAGTAGAGTTAGTAGCACAAGCATCATTGACAATATGAGAGGAGCTAGAAGAAACTAGAGACTTCACATGAGTAGCTTGAAGTTCCTCATAAGACTTAGAGAGTTTGGCGAGCTCTCCTTTGACATTCTTGTAGCCAAGGTCAAGGTGCTGAAAATCCTCTTTAAGTTTATCATGAGAAACTTCAATCTCTTCTTTGGAAGATTCTAAGTCTCTAAGAGTTTCTGAGCATCAAGAAGGTTACAATCAAGTTTATCATTTTGTTCTTGCTCTTCGTGAAGTAAATCATTACACTTTCCAAAATGAGTAATAAGATCTTTAAATATCTCATAAGTGTTCTTATTTACTCCACGAAGAGAATTACCAATTTCATATATTTCTTGACTCATATCCCTATCACATTCATCATCACTCTCATCATTATCATTACTAAGAGTAGATGATACCTCGGTAGTACCTCTTGCCATGAGGCACATGTGAACATCGGAGGTTGATGATGATTCTTTTGGAGAGGGAGAGTCTTCATTATCAAGAGTAGGATATCCATGTCCATCCTCTTGACACTCATAGCATTTCCTCTCCAACATAGTGATTTCCTTCTTTGCTCTTCTAGCAAATTCTCCATTAGTGATGTGTGCACCATTTTCTCTTATTTCCTCTACATGGTTAGTCAAACAACAACTAGAGGAAATAGAAGCATAGGTATCATGGCAACAAGGAGAATCAAGCATATCATCACAACAAGTATTCAAGGAATATCTATATGATATGTAAGGACTATCAACACAAGAATGTATGTCATTTTTGCTAGATGTGTTCAAGTCCAAAGAAGCTACAAAATTAGCATTTATGCATGAAAGATCATCAATGTTGAGCACAACATCATCGTCACAAATTATATTTCCACTCACCATGTCATTACCTTGGGACATGTCATATGATGGTGAGGTGGAAGAAGTTGAAATGTCCAAGCACACGGAGGAAGAAGCAATATGGAGTTCTTCATGATATGAAGATGTGGAGAACTCCTCAAGAGACACCTTCGAAATATGATTGACCTCATCAAGATTGGACCCACCATATATTTCTTCAAGTTTTGTCCACATCTCATGAGCCGACGAACACGTCATAATTGACTCAAACACTTCGAGGGATATAGACCGGATTAAGGCATTCTTTGCACCATACCCACAAAGCATATCATCATTTTCCTTAATAAATGGAAAAAGTTCATCCTTCCATGGAGAAGACCCTACAAGAACAATTCGCACAAAATTTGGACCCATGGCCCAGAAATGACAAAGCATGCGAATTTTCCACAAGTGATAGTTTGTGCCACTAAAACAGAAAGTGTCATCGTGCACTATACCACTAGTCGACATCTTTACTCTCTAGGCGGTGAAGCCTAGCAAGGAGAGACCAAAGCTCTGATACCAATTGAAAGGATCTAGGTGATGACTAGAGGGGGGGGTGAATAGGTGTTTTAAAACTGTTACGGATTTGGCTTTATCCTAATGCGGAATTAAACTAAACGGATACCTTTCAAGCACAAATCCTAAATATGCTAGGCTCAACTAAGTGCACCAACAACCTATGCTAAACAAGATAGGCACTTAAGGAAACTAGCAAGCACAAATTATATCACAAGATATGGAAATGTAGGAACAACTAAGCAATTCAACTAGCACAAGATATATCAATATGAGCAAGTATGAATTGCGGTAAGTAAAGGGTGTGGGTAAGAGATAACCACAAGTGAGTCGGAGACGCGGATTTATCCCGAAGTTCACACTCGTGAGAGTGCTAATCTCCATTAGAGCGGTGCCGAAGCCAAAGCTCTGGGGCGTCACCAAGTGATCACCGTATTCTCCTTTTCGAGTCACCCCCAACGGATGAGCCTCGATTCACTCGGGGTTGGTCTTGAAGGCGACCACCACACCTTTACAAACTTCTCCTGAGCACACCACAAACAAGGAAGCTTCCGGAGGAACTTGACCACCTAGGCCACTTCAACACCCTTCCCCGGAGCACACCACAAGAGGAAGCTTCCGGGGGAACCTTGGCCACATAGGCCTCTTCACAATCTTCACAATGAATATCACCAAACCGTCTAGGAGGCCGAAACCTCCAAGAGTAATAAACTCACGGACTCTCACTCGAACTAATCGATGTGGGGAGCTCAAACCAATGCAACAAATGCAATGCAAGGTCAAGCAACAAATGCTCAACTCACTCTCTCAATCTCATAAGATGCACTCTTGAAAGTAGGAGATTGAAGAGAGGGGATGCTTTGGATATGATCAACAAATGGCTCACTAATCCATCCACAAATCCCCCTTCACATAGAGGGAGATAGGGGTTTGGGAGAGGTGGAGAGAGGCTCAAAATGGTGTTTAGAATGTGTGTGAACCAACCCCCAACCGGTGGGAGGAAAGGGCCCTTAAATAGCCAAACTCAGAAACTAGCCGTTGGGGCTCCAACGGGCATTTCCTGGGCACCCCGTGCGCACGGGGGTTGAGACCCCTTGTGCACGGGGTCCCGTGTGCACGGTACGAACCCGTGTGCACGGAGTACCCAGAATTCTGGACACCCCGTGCGCACGGGGGTCAAAGACCCCGAGCACACAGGGTCCCCAAGACAGCCAGCAGCAGCCCACTAAAAGAATGATGCAAGGAGCATGCGTTGGCGAGCTCCCGCCCTCCGACTCCAGAAGTTTTCGACCTAGGCGGCACGCCTAACCAGAGCCGGCTCCCAGCTGCCGGCTTGCTAAGATGGGAAGCTGATCGTGCTTCTCAACTCCTACACAACCTCGAAGCCCAATCAGCTTCGGGGACTACTGTCGGAGTAAATGGCCACGGGAAGCCTAACCGACTACCCCTGGCTCTTCAGAAAAATTATCAGGCCTTTGGGCCTTCAAACACTTCGAGCATTGGACCACCTTCCCTGGCCGGCTACCTCTGAAGCCGACTCACGGAAGGCGGCCCAGCCTCAAGCGACCTCCCTCCCCAAGACAACCGCGGGGTGGCCGACTCCAAGAAGCCGACCTCAAAGAGCGCCGACTCCAAGAAGCCGGCCAAGACCACAACCACCAAAGCTACTCCCACATAATGGTGACAAGACGGGGTGTGGCCACAGTGCGGCCCACTGCCCCCGAAGCCCGAGGCGGGCATGGCTACAGGAGGCCGTACGGGACGGCCGTCTCCCATGCGGCCCGGCACTGTAGCCATGCTAGCCTCAACGTCATCCACGACAGACTCCCGTACGGCCACGGGCGGCGGGCCCCTTTGGCCAGAGAGAGGCATGAAGGCGGCCCGGCGTCCCCCCAGTCGGCCAAGGGTGTGGCCGGCTCTCAGGAGCCGGCCACTCCTTCCCTCGAAGCAGGAGCCCCATTAAGGAAACAAGACGAGGTAAGCCTACAGTGAGAGCCCCCGAGGCGGCCCACTGTAGCCATGCTTACCTCGACAAAGCCCTCGTCATCAGAGGCGAGGCTACAGTAAGCAGCCGCCGACAAGACCCTAGACGGTGGGGCCGGCCTGTCGACCAAGGAGCCGGCAGCCGGCGGGACCCACCAGTCGGCGGGACCCAGCAGCCAGCGGAGAAGCCGGCGAGCGTAGACACTGACGGCTGGGACCAGTGCCCAGCCGGATTACCATTGTACCCCCGGGGGGTAGGCCTATATAAACCCCCCGGAGCACCCATGCAAAGGATTGGCCTCTGAGCATGGTTCGCTTCTAAGCATAACACACACACACACCATAGATAGAGAGAAGCAAGAGCTAGCCTTGTTCTTCTTCTCCCTTGATCTCAACAGCTCTAGGAGCGATTGTAGCTACCTTTCATCGATCTAGTGATCATGCGGAGACCCCGCAGAGCAGGACTAGGGGTGTTATCTCCCCGGAGAGCCCCGAACCTGGGTAAGATTCGCCGGCGTGCATGTCTTCGCCTCATCCCGTTTCCAGGCACCGGCGACATTTTATTGGCTCCCACAATGATAAGCCATCCCTTGGCATATGTCGCACCAACCACCCGATAGTACGGCTATCAAACCTATAATCCGGTCTCCCACCAAGCACTATGAGACCGGCAAAACTAGGAAAACCTAGCTAAGGTATACCTTTGCCTTGCACATTCAACTTGAGCTTGATGATGACTTTAATGCTTGCCTCAAGTTGGAATCCCTTTCTTGCCCACGACCACTTGGTGAAGATACTCGAATTGCTTCCTCATGATGCAATGAGGGAAGCCTTATCTCAAGCCCATCTTCACATGCACATTATCATGATGTGGACCGCAAGCTTCAAAGCATATAACCTCCGGCTTCTCATCTTGCACCTGGACTCCCCGAACTCGATGACCATCACCACTTGATGTCATCTCATCTTGCACTTGGACTCCTTGAATCCGATGACCATCACCACTTGATGTCATCCACACATAGGCTACACGAGATCTTTCCTTTTGATGCAAGCCTATGAGAAACACCTAACCCACATAGACATAACAAACATATAGCATGGGTTAGGTAACAAAGCACAATTCACAATTACTTACCATACCACTAGATCACTTGATCTCACGTGGTACATTGTTTGTGCTTTTTGAGTTGACCACTTAGATATACTCTTCGAGCTTCATCTTGGTCAACCAACATCTTTACTTCAAGCTCCATCTTGGTTTCTTGAAAGCCACAATGAACTCTTCATTTCACTTCATTGCTTCAAGACAATATCACCAAAGACTCTTTCATGACCATATAAAGTTCCACTATGAATATCATCTTGGTCACCACTTGCCCTTCTAAAAACTCCATCCCAAACTCTTGAGAGGCATAATGAATTCGTCACTCTAGTTGCTTGCTTCAAGACTTGATCAACATGATCTTGTCTTGAGAGGCATAATGAATTCTTCACTCTAGTTGCTTGCTTCAAGGCTTGATCAAGCGAAACCCAACACATGAGCTCACCATGATCTTGTCTTGAAACCATAACTCAAATTCTTCTATTTGGTTATTCTCTCAAGCCTTGATCCTCAGAAGACCAAGTTGAAACCTCGCTGGATATGGAATCTTGAGAGCCAACACCTAGGCCCCGTGAGCACGGGGTATCCAGAGAGTTGACACTCGACCCCGTGCGCACGGTATAAGCCCGTGTGCATGGGGTATCCAGAGAGGGATACCATGAGGACTTCTTCGGATGCTTTGATGGCAATCTTCACATAACAACCCAAAGAACTTCAAGCATCACTATGGAACATATCTTCATATAAGATCCAATGCACTTGATGCTCCATAGGAATTGTCATTTAATACCAAAGCTTAGAGCAAATATAACTTCATCTATATGGACTTCATCCTTGATTCCATCCAATATCCTTGAGGCATTATCTTCATATATATGGACTTCATCCTTGATTCCATCCAATATCCTTGAGGCACCATCTATGGACAAAACCTTCAAATATATCTCACTGAAAACATTAGTCCATAGAGATTGTCATTCAATTACCAAAACCACACTTAGGGGCTACATGCCCTTTTAGGAGTGCATCTACATACCCTTGTAGATCGCGATGCGGAAGCGTTGCAAGAACGCGGATGAAGGAGTTGTACTCGTAGCGATTCAGATCGCGGTTGATTCCGATCTAAGCACCGAAGAACGGTGCCTCCGCGTTCAACACATGTGCAGCCCGGTGACGTCTCCCACGCCTTGATCCAGCAAGGAGAGAGGGAGAGGTTGGGGAAAACTCCGTCCAGCAGCAGCACAACGGCATGGTGGTGATGGAGGAGCGTGGCAATCCCGCAGGGCTTCGCTAAGCACCGCGGGAGAGGAGGAGGAGGGAGAGGGGTAGGGCTGCGCCGAAAGAGAGACGTTCTCATGTCTTGGGCAGCCCCAAACCTCAACTATATATAGGGGGGGAGGGGGCTACGCCCCCTCTAGGGTTCCCACCCCAAGGGGAGGCGGCCAGCCCTAGATCCCATCTAAGGGGGGCGGCCAAGGGGAGGAGAGGGGGGCGCCACTAGGGTGGGCCTTAAGGCCCATCTGGACCTAGGGTTTGCCCCCTCCCACTCTCCCATGCGCTTGGGCCTTGGTGGGGGGCACCAGCCCACCTGGGGCTGGTCCCCTCCCACACTTGGCCCACGCAGCCTTCTGGGGCTGGTGGCCCCACTTGGTGGACCCCCGGGACCCTCCCGGTGGTCCCGGTACATTACCGATATCACCCGAAACTTTTCCGGTGACCAAAACAGGACTTCCCATATATAAATCTTTACCTTCGGACCATTCCGTAACTCCTCGTGACGTCCGGGATCTCATCCGGGACTCCGAACAACATTTGGTAACCACGTACATACTTTCCCTATAACCCTAGCGTCATCGAACCTTAAGTGTGTAGACCCTACGGGTTCGGGAACCATGCAGACATGACCGAGACGTTCTCCGGTCAATAACCAACAGCGGGATCTGGATACCCATGTTGGCTCCCACATGTTCCACGATGATCTCATCGGATGAACCACGATGTCGGGGATTCAATCAATCCCGTATGCAATTCCCTTTGTCCATCGATATGTTACTTGCCCAAGATTCGATCGTCGGTATCCCGATACCTTGTTCAATCTCGCTACCGGCAAGTCTCTTTACTCGTTTCGTAACTCACATCATCCCGTGATCAACTCCTTGGTCACATTGTGCACATTATGATGATGTCCTACCGAGTGGGCCCAGAGATACCTCTCCGTTTACACGGAGTGACAAATCCCAGTCTCGATTCGTGCCAACCCAACAGACACTTTCGGAGATACCTGTAGTGCACCTTTATAGCCACCCAGTTACGTTGTGACGTTTGGTACACCCAAAGCATTCCTACGGTATCCGGGAGTTGCACAATCTCATGGTCTAAGGAAGTGATACTTGACATTAGAAAAGCTCTGAGCAAACGAACTACACGATCTTGTGCTAGGCTTAGGATTGGGACTTGTCCATCACATCATTCTCCTAATGATGTGATCCCGTTATCAACGACATCCAATGTCCATGGTCAGGAAACCGTAACCATCCATTGATCAACGAGCTAGTCAACTAGAGGCTTACTAGGGACATGGTGTTGTCTATGTATCCACACATGTATCTGAGTTTCCTATCAATACAATTCTAGCATGGATAATAAACGATTATCATGAACAAGGAAATATAATAATAACCTATTTATTATTGCCTCTAGGGCATATTTCCAACACAATACTCATAAACTCCAATTTTGATCCAAACAGTGTGCCTTCCTAGGATACATTAATCTCCATAAGGGGTATAAATGCCTAGATATATCTACCGGAAGAGTCTATATTTCCAGAGATGTGGTGTTTGATGAGAACACATTTCCCTTTTCCACCTTGCATCCTAATGCAGGTGCGCGGCTTGGAGCCGAAATCCTTTTGTTACCACCGGAGCTTTTAAATCCTACTGATCAGGGGGATGATAGTGTTGACCATATGATTAATGGTGCTACTAATTCGAGTCATGATGCTGCAGGAAACAGTGAAAAAAATATGGCAGAAAATGGCAATTTGCAACATGATTTTATGCAGCATATCAGTCCAAACCCGACAAGCACAGAGCACGAGGACGATCCCGCTGCTGACGCCGATCCCAAGAGATCTGGCGGCGCAGGATCCTGCGCGCCTGCGGCGGCAGGCCCTGATTTGCTGCCTCCCTTGGCTAGCGGGTCCGCCGTTGGCGCCTCCACGCGTGACACGCGTCCTGGTGGAACCGGCGCGGGCGTGTCGCCTAGCCCTACCGCCTCCCCGCGCAATGATGACACTGGTGGCCCGGTCCATGGGCGTGTGTCTCCTGTCCGCCAACCCATCCTGTCGCTTGTGCGGGCGCGTGATCCCATGCCCGACCGCACCGCAGCCGAGGAGGATCGGCCCGTTGTCCCGATCGCCACACGAGGGGCTGTGTCCACTACGGCTGGTGGATCGTCTGTGGCGGCTGATCCTGTGCGTCCCAGTACACGGGCTCAAAAAGGTATTTTGAAACCGTTGGTTCCTAAAGATGGGACGGTCAAGTATGATAAAAAATTTAAATTTGCAAACCTTGTTGTTGCTCAAGAACCTAGAAGCGTGGCAAAAGCTCTAGGAGATAAAACTGGCAGCGTGCTATGGAAACAGAGTATAATGCTCTTATGAAAAATAGAACTTGGCACTTGGTTTCTGCTAAGTCAGGGAGGAATAATATAGATTGTAAGTGGGTGTACAAAATTAAAAGACACTCTGATGGCACTTTAGATAGATATAAAGCTAGGCTAGTTGCTAAAGGTTTCAAGCAATGCTATGGCATTGATTATGAGGACACATTTAGTCCAGTTGTTAAAGCTGCCACCATTAGACTTGTTTTGTCTATTGCTGTCACCAGGGGATGGAGTCTTCGCCAACTGGATGTCCAGAATGCGTTCCTACATGGCGTTCTCGAGGAAGAGGTTTATATGAAGCAACCACCTGGTTTTGTTGATGAGACTAAACCTCAACATGTTTGCAAATTGGACAAAGCTTTGTATGGTCTGAAACAGGCACCCAGGGCTTGGTACTCAAGATTGAGCACAAAGTTACAGCAACTTGGTTTTCGGCCCTCCAAAGGAGACACCTCCTTGTTCTTCTTTCGGAAAGGGAAGGTGATTATTTATATGCTCATTTATGTAGATGACATAATTGTTGCTAGTTCCTCACAAGAGGCCACCTCAGCTTTACTCAAAATTTTGAAAAATGAATTTGCACTTAAGGACTTGGGAGAGTTACATTATTTCTTAGGCATTGAGGTGAAAAAGATACCCAATGGGATTTTGTTGACTCAAGAGAAGTATGCCACTGATATTATCAGATGTGTAGGCATGAAGGGTTGTAAACCTTGTAGTACTACTTTGTCTACTACAGAAAAGTTATCCTTACATGAAGGGGAGCCATTGAGTCCAGAAGAAGGAACTAAGTATAGAAGTGTTGTTGGTGCACTTCAATATCTAACATTGACAAGACCTGATATATCTTTCTCTGTTAATAAGGTTTGTCAATTTTTGCATGCTCCTACTTCCCTGCATTGGACAGCTGTTAAAAGGATATTGCGTTATATCCAAGGGAGTGCAGGACTGAAAATATGTAAGTCATCATCAACCACAGTAAGTGCCTTTTCTGATGCAGACTGTGCAGGATGTCCTGATGACAGGAGATCTACTGGTGGATTTGCTGTTTTCCTTGGTTCTAATCTCATCTCATGGAATGCCAAGAAACAAGCAACTGTCTCTCGATCTAGTACAGAGGTAGAATATAAGTCACTAGCAAATGCAACTGCTGAGGTAATGTGGGTAGAAACTTTGCTTGATGAACTAGGAGTTGAAAGACCACATGTCTCTTGCCTATGGTGTGATAATCTTGGAGCAAAATATCTGTCTGCCAATCATGTGTTTCATGCACGGACAAAACACATAGAGATTGATTTTATTTTGTTTGAGAAAGAGTTGCAAGAAAGCTTTTGGAAATCAGGTTTATACCAACTGGAGATCAAGTTGTTGATGGCTTCACAAAACCCCTACAAGCTCGACAACTTCAAGCCTTCAAGAACAATCTTAACCTTGACATGTTTAGATTGAGGGAGGATGTTAGACAATAGGCTTGAGTTGTAACGTGACAATGTCACGATTGTAATTGTGTGCGTGTGTGTCATATCTTGTAAATCAAGGCAAGTGGTTAGAGGCGAGCCCAATCCCTTGTAGATATCTTGTATAGGTTGGATTAGGGGCCAAGCCCAAAACCACCTGCCGATCTTGTATCCTGTTGATTATATAAGCACGCACGCGTCCCTGCCAGGAGGCATACGCTTCACACCAAAACCTCTTAGTTTTTACAAAAAGCACCAACGAAACCTCACCGACAAACTAAGCTCGGATGGTTAGGTTCCTTTGGTGGAACCAGCCCATCAAGAATCAAGAATTAGACTTGACACTGATGAGAACGTGTGTCTAGCATGGTTCTCATGACCTTCTTGAGTGCGGCTACCAACCAGGGCTCTAATCCTGGTTCTCACAAAAAAAATGCCCCCTCGCTGCGCATACTTGTGTTGTGCAACTCAGCGTGTTCGCTGCGTATACTTACGCTGCGCAAGAATCAAGAATTAGACTTGACACTGATGAGAACGTGTGTCTAGCATGGTTCTCATGACCTTCTTGAGTGCGGCTACCAACCAGGGCTCTAATCCTGGTTCTCGCAAAAAAAAATGCCCCCTCGCTGCGCATACTTGTGTTGTGCAACTCAGCGTGCTCGCTGCGTATACTTACGCTGCGCAAGCCGGCTTTTGACGAAAGTGCCTTTCCGCTCCCCAGCTCATTTGAGCTCGGTGAACAGTAAAATCGAAAAAAAATCAAAAAATTCCAAAAATTTTTTGAGAGAAACATTGACAAAAGTTCTAAGTGCCTGCAAAAAATTATCATGAAATCACATTCCTGTAAGGCGTGGCAAAAAAAACAAATTCAGTGCTTCAAAATGCTTTTGAAAATAGCTTTTTCATAGTACTGTTTTTGTTTTTTTTGCCATGCCTTCTAGGAATGTGATTTCATGACGAATTTTTGCAAGCACTTAGAACTTTTGTCAATGTTTCTCCCAAAAAAATTGGATTTTTTTGAATTTGTTTTGATTTAGTTTTGATTTTACTGTTCACCCGAGCTCATTTGAGCTCGGGTGCAGAAACTCCGCGTCCGGCTTTTGAAGCCTTTTCTCGACCTTATAATGCAGCGCCTCTAGGATATCTTTCTCTTTTGGTCGACTTTTTTGTAAGACTTACATCGATGCTCGTATTTTTCTAGATTTATTTTCAGTGTTTCAGCGATGTTTGTTTAGTGAAAGAAGATATCCCGTCAACTCTCGAGACGTGACGTCGGCACAATATCTCGGAGGTACGGATAGAGATAGGATGTGCACCCGGACGCGGCTAATCTGCACCCGAGCTCAAATGAGCTCGGGTGAACAGTAAAATCGAAAAAAATTCGAAAAAAATTCGAAAAAAATTCAAAAAATTCCAAATTTTGTTTGAGAGAAACATTGACAAAAGTTTTAAGTTCCTGCAAAAATTCGTCATGAAATCACATTCCTAGAAGGCGTGGCAAAAAAAACAAAAACAATATTCTGAAAAAAGCTACTTTCAAACGCATTTTGAAGCACTGAATTTGTTTTTTTTGCCACGCCTTACAGGAATGTGATTTCATGATGAATTTTTGCAGGCACTTAGAACTTTTGTCAATGTTTCTCTAAAAAAAGGAATTTTTTGAATTTTTTTTGATTTTTTTAGATTTTACTATTCATGCGGGAGCATATGAGCTCGGGTGCAGAATGGACTTTTCGTGTGCACCCGTGCTATGATAAAGACGAGTATACGGGGGCACCTGCGATTAATTCTTTTTTTACTAAAAAAACCGAACCTCACCTAACTGCCCCATACGACGCGACGGGACGGTACCCCTCCGAGACAAAACGCACAGTCCGGTAGACGACCCAGCATACCCCGGCCGCTGGACCATGAGCTCAGCTCACAACTGTAAACTACTCCCCGATTATCTGTCGTGCCACAGCAGCACAGGCGGGCAGGCATAAATTCCAGCTGCCTCGCTCCCCCTTCTTCCCTCCCCACTCCCATCCCCCTCCTCGAGAAGAGCACGGCCATCCCCAGCCCGCCTCCAGTCGAGAAGGCCACGACCATTGGCGGTAGACAGTATACATGGAGGTGGAGACTGCGGTGCCTCCTCCGGCGGCCGGGCCGGACCGTGTGGAGACCGCCTCGCGGGAGCCGAGCCACACGGGGGCCTCCTCCTCGCCGTCGCCGGCGGCCGGAGGCGAAGCGAATGGCGCGGCCACCAAGGTGCAGAAGGTCTACCGGAGCTACCGGACCAGGCGCAAGCTCGCCGACTCCGCCGTCGTCGTCGAGGAGCTCTGGTAACCAGATCCTACCCAATTCCAGAAAAGGGAAACATTACTGCTCTGCTTCTTTTCTTCCACTTGGTGGTCTGATAATTTCGGCAAAAGAAAATCGCCCAACCCCCCTTTGTTTCTTGGGATTCCGCGCTTTTCTTGGCTGTTGACCTCTCGCGAGCCTGATTTTGGGTGTCGTCGATGCCTGATTTGCTTCATCTTGATGGTTACGGGTGCTGAAAAGTGAAAATTCACCTGTTTTCTGATTTGGATTGGTCAAGGTGGCAAGCGCTGGACTTCGCGCGGCTGAACCACAGCACCGTCTCCTTCTACGACGACCCGGAGCCGGAGACCGCCGCCTCGCGCTGGAACCGCGTCAGCCTCAACGCATCAAAGGTCTCGACACATTCCCTTCCCCTGCATCATCAGTCGCCAGCACAAGGCAGCAGCTCACCATGATGGCCTTTTCCCCACAAGAAAGCCATTTTTTTTACTGGAATTCTCCTTGATTTTAACTCCAACTCATGTTCATGAGCATGTTGCAGGTGGGGCAGGGTTTATCCAAGGACGCCAAGGCTCTCAAGCTGGCTTTCCAGCACTGGATCGAGGCTGTGAGTACAAAAATGTCCTACACATCCACTACTTTTTTTAATCTAATTTTGGCAGTAGTATTGTACTTGCTGCTCTTCTATGCTCTCCAAATGTGTGTGTGAAAAGAATAAGCTTCTCAGTATCAGCTGACTCAGACTGTCAGTCAGCGCTGAACATCGATGATAGAAGTTACACAGCTTACCCTCATCTTGACTTGGGACTTCTGTTTGCAAAATTTTGAAATCCATCTGTCATCTTGCAGATTGATCCAAGACATAGGTACGGGCATAACCTGCATTTCTACTATGATGTCTGGTGCCAGACCCAGGCTGGCCAGCCCTTCTTCTACTGGTAAGAACATGACTTCCATTGTGCATATGAAAATCTTGCTGTTCAAACGGAATCATGCAAATCAATATGTAGTCCCATTTTTCTACAAGGTTAAGTCTGATAAATTTTGCACCAAAATTGATAGGCTTTTACTCCTTTTCTTTTTGCATATGCAGGCTTGATATTGGTGAAGGAAAAGATGTAGATCTTCCAGACTGTCCAAGGGCTCGGCTGAAGAAGCAATGCATAAGATATCTTGGTCCAGTAAGATCATTTGCATAACGGATGCTATCTTTATCCTTTCTTACTGAAAATATTCAATAAGAGCTGCACTGGGACTTCAGAGTGCTGAATTCATTCAATGCTCAAGTTTCTTCAGCAAGCCTCGGTTGCGATTAAGAAATGCCACTGACTTTGTGTTTCTCATGTTCACCTTCTAGAATATGTTTTGCTCATAATAAGAACATGGGTTATGTTGGCATGGGTGCCGAATCTAGAGACAACAGTGAAGGGCAGGCACCATGCTAAGCGCTGTCACGTGCAGGAGTCACTATTGAACCTAACAATAACATGATCAATTGATAAAGGAGTTAAGATTTGTTAGGAAAGAGATAGATTAAAATAGGAAGATGTTGATATGGTTTTCTGGAAATGATGATATTTAGTTAGGCAAGAGATAGCTTATTTAGTTGGTAAGGATATCTCAGATGTCAAGTCAAAACTAAGCCGAAGAGCCTGCCTAATTTCGACAGCGATTAGGCCCTGCTCGCATCTACATGAGGGCGAGTGCCCTATCCTCGGTCTCTGCACTTTTGGGGTGTGCTGCACGTGACATATGTCTTGATGCTATTGTAAATAAATCAATATTCCCTCTGTCCAGAATTATAAGGCACAGCGCGCTTCTCAAATTTATTGATCTATGTGGATTACGTTGTACAAAAATCAGTATCGTTGGATCATACTAAATGCACTTCTCAATGGTATCAATTTGTATGAGATAATCCACATAGTTGGGCAAATCGTTGGTCAAAGAAGTTTCAGAAGTCTGGAGTTATGTTTGATACTCTATACATATGAGGTTATAGAACTCCCTAGCCTGTGCCATTAATATTTCTCTTCAATTGTTTATCTTAACCACAGCACGCCCAACATGTTCAGATTAGTCATAACAAATTGCCACATGAAAGTTTAGAAGAAAATCGTTTAGCATGAACTCTGTAACAGCTGTATGTTGTTTTGCAGCAAGAGCGCGAGTTCTATGAATACATCGTTAAAGAGGGAAAGATTATCCACAAGATATCTGGAGAGGCACTTGATACAAGCCAGGGCCCTAAAGGGACAAAGTGGATTTTCGTTATGAGCACAGCAAAGAAACTTTATGCTGGGCAGGTAGTTTGATAACTCACATAATTTTATTGCTGCTGAGCACTTACATTATGCTTTCAAAGGTTAGCTTCACTAAATGTTTAACTTGTATGCTTATTTCTATATCCAGAAAGAGAGAGGTGTATTCCAGCACTCCAGCTTTTTAGCAGGAGGTGCCACTATAGCTGCTGGAAGGTTCACTGCAGAAAATGGAGTTATCAAGGTATTATCGAGTACCACCATCGTATCAAAGTGCTACTACTATTTGTGCAAAGGTTTTACACTTGGTGAATTGTTACTTGAATATTGTATCCATATCCAAAAGATTTACTAGTCATTTCGTTATGCTAACCTTATGCTTTGATGGCCTCTTCTCATTTCAGTCCATCTGGGCTTATAGTGGACATTACAAACCGAGTGCGGAGAATCTTAGCAACTTCATGAGCTTTCTAGAAGAGAATGGAGTTGATCTGAAAGAAGTTGAGGTATACTATTTCCGGTCCAGCTGAATCTAAACACACTCCTATCCTATACCAACTTATTTTTGCATATTCAGGTACGCTCATCCACCAAGGAAGACTACTATGAAGATCCAGCACCTAATAGCAAACAGAACCCTGCTGCTGCTATCATGCCATCCAATCCTCCACAATTGATTCTCCCTTCCAACATGGTAGAAGAAGCCAAGGCATCTGGGCAATCTTCTCAGACTGAAGCTGACGAGGTCAACGATAATCTCTGCGTGGAGAAAGCAAGGCCAGCCTACCAAAGAACCTTATCAGGTGGCCTGCAAAGCCCTAGAGATGCCGTCGTCTCCCAGGATGCAATTCTTGAGAGAGTGAACTCCAAGAACAAGTCAAAATCCTATCAGCTCGGCGACAGGCTGTCCCTGAAATGGAGCACTGGAAATGGTCCAAGAATTGGGTGTGTGAAGGATTATCCAATAGAGCTCAGAATGCAAGCCCTGGAGATGGTACAGCTCTCGCCCAGAGCATCGACTCCTCCGGCCTCGTGGAGGGTGCCATCATGCATCTCCCCCACCTCGCCAACGTCGCCGCTCGTGCCAATGCAGGCCTCCCTGCCCCAGCCAAGTTAGGAACTTGAGTCTAGGCGATAGCTGTGTAGCTCTGCTACCTCATATTTGATGGGTGCTGCAAATGTCAGAAGTTTGTGCTTGCTGTTTTTCCTATGTTCCTGGAATCCATTTGTAGCTCAGATGGATCTGGTGAGGATTGTATGAGTTCGAATTCGGTTGAATTGAACTGACAATGTGTGATTGCGCTTTTTCCCCGCCAAGCGTCACTATTGCAGAAATAGCTTCAGCAGAGTTTTCTGTCTCATAGGTCATAATACGGTGCTGTAGTATGTTTGCTTACAACAATCAGAAAACATTTCAGGGACAAAACCTACAAACCACGATCGAATTTAAGGAAAATCAAGGATCGGCGAGTCAAAATCGCTAGCAAACCGGGAGTGCAAAAAGAGGGCCATGCATGCAATAATAGGATCTACTCCCGGTTGACATCAGACGAACTTTGGGGTTGAAATAGGAGTACTAGAAAAAAGAGAAGCAAATACAAACGAGAAAAACTTTCGGGTTGACATCAGAGGCTCTGATATTAACCGGACGTCATGCACCGGAGCTAACGCTGGAATCCAGGACATGCTTGAAGCTCCTTCTGGAACTTTTTTTTTTCGAAAATTTTTTCATTCAAATCACGAATCAGTACAAAGTAGGTGACCCTTACAAGCACATTGAAACGCAAACACAAAGGACCATGAACACCTAGAGTACCCTAAGACAACCATAACACAAGAAGATCTCCGGAGCCCTGTGTCATTATCACTGAATCTTGAGAGAAGACCCCTGCAGCAGAAATATCTGCAACCAGTCGCAAACAGGTCATCATCTTCGACCACGGTACAATTGCTGCCACGCTGCTTCCTCCTTTCTTGACACCAGCGCTGAGAGGGCATGGACATCAATCCAACACACCTGCAACAGCCGTCGCCATCTTTGGCTTTGAGTACCGCGAAAAGTGTCCCTTCTGGAAGGAAGAGAACTCGAGTCATCCGACCGGTCCAACACCGCGGCCGGGCCATCCGCCTGGACAAAGCAGGATCTCCCA
This sequence comes from Triticum aestivum, assembly GCF_018294505.1. Classification (NCBI taxonomy): domain Eukaryota; kingdom Viridiplantae; phylum Streptophyta; class Magnoliopsida; order Poales; family Poaceae; genus Triticum; species Triticum aestivum. Next base: position 82,702,398 of record NC_057811.1, read on the forward strand.
CCAGCATCAGCGCAGAGGAAGGAGAAGAACAGCAGCAGCAAATCATACCAACAAGGAAGAAGAAAGGTCTTCGTCTCCCTGCCTCCATCGCCCATCTGAGGATCCAAACGGCCAGTGCCGATGGACCTCCAACCACCAACGCCCACAACCTCGACGAGATCCAGGGATCCCCAACACCGCTGGCTCCTAGACGAAGGCAAAAGCCTCGCCTGACCGCGAACGAAACCCGGAGAAACTTATTCCGACGCGACACCACCGCAACGGCCTCGGCAGCGTCTCCCTCAACCCTAACCCTACCACACACCCACCTAGTGAACAGACCCGAGGTTCGCCCTTCCTCCCGCCGCCGGAGCGGCCGACGGATAGAGAGGGAACCGGCGGCGTCACCGGCGGCGCGCAAGGGATCCCTAGTCGCCTCCTTGATCGCCTCGTGCGATCCAACTTTTTCGGGCGTCCGCGGGCTTTGTGTGGGTTTGCTAAGCTCCTTCTGGAACTTACGGGACGTGTCGGGACACTCCAACAGCCAGATTTATATGTGGGCTATATAAAGCCAACTTTATCTTCCCCAAGGGTATCCTTCCCCGTTATATCGAGTTGAGCTCTTTACTCTTGCTCCATTTTTAAAAGCTCCAAAACTCTAAAAAAAAATTAACACGGTACAGACGAAGACGCTCATATATATGCACACACACTCACTTCTATGAACACATACACACAGACCTTATTCCTATGAGCACCTCCGAAAGACTGAGCTTTGAAGCTTTCATTGAATGCACATCATCTTGAGATTGACGAGATCGTCATAGATGCTTTCGTAGTCGACGAGAGCTTCTCCTTCCATTGAATGCACATCGCTGAAAGGTCTGAAATAAATCCATAAAGCTTCAAAGCTCTATTTACTCTTTATCCCTTCACCAAATCATTCCACTCCTTTCAGGGAAAAGAGAGAGGATCCCTTGATCCACACTTCCACCAAATTGATTAGAGTTCTCTGTTGATTTCTTTGAGGATTTGTTATTCATAGATATTTGGACTCTTGCTGCATGCATCATCATGATGCAGAGGCCGAAGGCATGCCTCCATTTCCAAAAAAAAGATATTTGGACTCTTAGGCGGCAGGAGTCAAGATCCGGAGGCTTTCTTACTTGTGGTGTGCTCTAAAAATATTATAGAAGTGTGTTGATCACCTTCTAGACCAACCCCGAGTGATTTAAGTCTCATCTGTTAGGGATGGCTCGAAGGGAGGATAAAATGAACCACTTGGTAGCGCTCCGAAGCTTTGGCTTCGGCACCTTTCTAGCCAGTGGCAGACCTAAAATCATGCCATTGGAGGTGCCAAGTAGTGTAATTTATTTTAAATATCATCATAATCCTAGCAAATACTCCTTAAACAACATTAAGTTGTCAAACAATTAGTGTCTAGTGTATATAATAAATTAGATTGCAATTTTAGCATTATCTCTTTCTAGTGAAGATTAGCACTCCCAAAGAGTGAACATCAGGATAAATTCCATGTTGTCGACTCACTTGTGTTTAGTTCTTTTCCGCATCTTTTACCTACTACTCCCTCCGTTCCTAAATACTTGTCTTTCTAGGCATTTCTTGAAATGCCTAGAAAGACAAGTATTTAGGAACGGAGGGAGTATGTAGGTTTGCCGGCTTGCTAATTAGCTAGTTCCTTTGCTTGTTTGCTTAACAGATACTCCTAATTGCATATCTAAAGAACCAAAATTTGTAGTCCCCTATTCATCCCTTCCCCGTGGGTGAAGGATCATTTTCTCTGTTTTCTTTCACATTTATGGACTCAATTTAATAATTGAGATCTGAAGTAGGAAGAAGTTGATTTTTAAGATGGGTGGCCAATCGCCCGCATTTGCATTCATTGAGGTAGGGCGGGGGGGCCTACAGCAATGGTATAGGCCAAAATTCTCAAAAGCCAAAGCCAAAATAGATGATTATTTTGGCTCACATAAATAGATGATTTTTGGCTCATAAGCCAAAATCCAAAATCAAAGTTAAGCCTAACCAAACACCTCCTCATTGAAGGCTCAAACTAACATCTCCACAGGACAGATAACAACATATTCTGGTGAGACATCGTAATCATCATCATCTGTGTTTCTGTTGGGTTCATGACACTAAATGTGCACAGCAACACAGAATCCAAGTCATCAACGGACATGTGGCAACCGTGTAATCTTACACTGACCGGAGAAACAAGAATAACATGACCTCGAGAGTCTTAGACAGCATAGCTTAAATCCGACACAACACAGAGAGTCCCGGCTACAAGAATGGGTAACAACACCGAAAACAGCACCTAGCACCTGCCGCCTCAGACGTTCACTACCTATCTTTCAGCTCTAGCTCGAACGTCCGCAGCTTCTCCTTTATAGGCGAAAGGAACAATTTCACATCCTTGCAGATCCGCGACTTGTCATCCCATTCGAGGGTATCGGTGAACCTAACTTCTGCCTGAAATCAGAAGGGATTGTTTGAGACAACCAATACCCAGTAATTGATTATAAATGGTACAGGCACTATAGAGAACAGTAGTGGTTATTTGTACCTCGAGGTCATCAAGCTCACCAAATGAAAACTCGGGGATGTCTATATGGCCAGTGACCTTCTTCTTCTCTTCCTTGACTAACCATTCACCTAATCAGCATTACCACAAACGAGTTAGCGACAATGGAGTAATACATATTTTAAATAAATGAAGTGCTGCAATGTTTGGCATGATATATATATGTTTTACCTTTAAATCTCAAGCTCAGTTCATAATTATAACCTACTCTCTTCTTATTACGAACCGTTACTAGAAATGCCTGTCAAACCACCAAGGATATGGTTAGTTGTTTAAATTACACATGACAGGATTACTTCATGCAAAAAGGTTATCAAGTTATGAAAAATAGTTATGAATTGATGGAATTGAACGGTCTTGTCAGACATCATGCTTACATCGCCAGAGCATTTGGACACTTCATCAATGGATGCCTTCCCTGTGGAGAAATCCAGTGAACCTAAAGAACCCAGCAAATCCTACAGTACATATGAGGCAATAACTGTCAGAGAAATTTAATACAATGGAAACATCAGTGAACTATTTTAGACAAGCATTTTGTAAACAGCTGGCTACTAAACCACGCACCTTTATCCTACCATTAGCCCATGAATTGAGGTTCTTTTCCTCCCATGTTCCAGCCTGCAAGTGCAAACATGAAAAATATCAGAAAATAGTAGATTGGCAATTAGCAGTATAACCACCCCAGAAGATAACGGTATCGAAAAAATAGGCAGCTACAGCAACTACCAAAAAAACGCCAAAGGTAATAGAACTAAAGCTGGACAGTTTGCAGATGGTATGAGTCAGCAATAGAAGTAAATTTGTCCAAACAACTAAAACCTCGGAAGCTATAAGGCTGTTCCTAAATTTCTTGAGACCGCCATAAGTGTACTCCATATCTCTATTTAACTCAAGAGAATCATAGATTATCACTAGTAAGATGCCAGCCACAGCTGTTCTAAATGTACAAGACCACCAGTATTATTATAGCTCAAGTATCGTCAGTAGTTCAAACCCCAGCATAATCAGATCTCTTTCCCCTTTGCATATTTATTCCTCTATTTATGCAATTTGTAAAATTAGTACTATGAGCTTGAGGTCAAGTAGTAGCAACTATGCCTAGAGCAGAGCTGTAGAGTACACCAAAGTTATGTGATGCAAAGCTAGTCTTTGTTGCGGAACTTCAAAGAACAGAAGAACATTCCCTTTTTTTTTAACATATTTTGATTTTTCTGTGAATCTACATCAATATTCAATAGTGTTTAACATATTTTTTTAACATATCTAGCTATATCTAGATAGAATATATTGTTGAACAGCAACACTTGTGTGTTGCAATGTGCGGCAGTAAACAAATTCCCTGCGCGTAGGGTGAATGCACCCCCACAATCCACTGGCGGCAAACGGAGATTGCAGATTTGCCGATACCAAATCGACTGGGTGGGTTCATGGTGATCGAAGGAGGTTTATGACTGCGAATCGACATTTCCAAATGTACAAACGTATGCTAATTATTATCAGATCATAGGCTCATCGCACGAACAAGACATTAGGAGCTCCCGAATCACAGTAATTCATGGTGTTCCATCCAGGCAACGCGGGAAATAGCTGCCGGTCCCCTAAGGCGGCAGCGCACATGTGTGTGGAGAGAAGGGCCTCTGACCTGGTTCCAGACGGAGCCGAGGGCGTTGGGGTTGCCGCCGCCGCCGTTGGCGGCGGAGGGGTCGAGCTTGCGGGGCACGGGGGGGGGCGCCGCCTCGCCCGTGGCCTGCCGCACCCAGTACCTGTACGACGACTTCTCCGGCGTCCCCGTCTCCGTCGCCGCCGCCGCCGCCACGGCCGCCGTCTCCTCCATCGGTGGATTGAGCTTGAGCCCTCGCTCGCTACAGATCTCTCGGCGAGGAAGGGAGATCGGCGAGGGCGCGCGCCCCTTCTCGGGGGATCGAGAGGCTTCTTCCCCGGAGAAGGAGAGGAGAGGATTGCCACCAGAAATTTCTGTGCGCGTCGCGGATCGTATGGGGTATGGGGGCGCTCCAATTTTGACTCTTTTATTCTCCCCCGCGGCGAGTGCCCACGTGCCTCGGGAAGCTTCTCGATTCTTTTCCGGTTTTCTACGCTAGCTACAGTTGGTCCCTAGTGTGGGCCCGCGTGTCAGCGTCGGTGTGGGAGAGGTTTTTCCTTATTTTGAGGAAGAGGGATAGAACATAAAAGTGGGGTGACAAAATAAGGAAAGGAAATACTACTGCCTGGCATCTCCCTCCGTTCCAAAATAGATGACCCAACTTTGTACTAACTTTGTACTAAAGTTAGTACAAAGTTGGGTCATCTATTTTGAAACGGAGGGAGTACTTTCTATTTTTGAAAAAGTTCTAAAGGAATCACACATGCACATGAATGTTGATTTTAAGTTGTAAAGTTGGCTTTGATATGCTTAACTATAGGATGTTTTAAGTTAAAACTATAGAATTTATTGGTATTTTCATCGATCGTTACATACTTTATTATTTTATTTGTTAATAATTTGAGGATTAATATTTCACTAAGGGGAACATAACATAGAGTCAGAGTAAATAAAATTTCTAATTCTGATTAGAAAAAAAAAATATCAAGCATTGTAGTATACTCCCTCTGTAAACGCTCTTATATTAGTTTACGAAGGGAGTAATTTTGAATACTATAAAAAGGTACGATGGGAGGTGGGGGAGATAAAAACTTTTGGATACATTGATTCAGATTAATTGCAAATACATCAAGGATGTTGCAAGAACATGTGATCTTCTGCAATACTAGAACAAACATGTTTTCCTCTAATTTTGGTATTTTTTTTGAAAAACACAAAGTAGCAGATATTCTGACATAAAAATGTTTGTACATAGTATACTACTGACCATGTTTTGAAATATATTTTTCCTAAATTTTTATTATTTATCTGACCAACATACTAATGTGTTGTGAGAATATACCGTTTTTCTATTTATTCTTTTTACGTATCACTTTTTTTTTGCAGGGAGGGAGAGGGGGGGGGGAGTCCATCCAGCAGCTCGAGACCTCAAGTGTGCTTGCATGTTCTGCGCACAATTGGGCCGAGAAGTTGGTAGTTTCTCGATGCATGTTGAATAAATAAATAAATAAACGATGAGGCTAGCCCTTCAATCTCAGCAAGAATAGACGCTATCGGAGAGCGCAAAAACAAGCGCAGGTGTACCACCTCTAAACAATCAACTTCAAGAACTACTCGCGTATAGCCTCGGAGTTTTTCCGTATGAAAATGCAGGGCAAACAGGGAAAGAAGGACCGTATACGGAGTACTTAATACGGTGCAACCCTGCTGCTCCACTTGAGAATGCCTTTTGCAGTTTTGCTCTGCTCTGGCCTCTGGGGGCACATAGGAGTGACAACTAAATTGTTATTTCCCAAGCATTGAGAAATATACTCCCTCTGTAAACTAATATAAGAGCGTTTAGATTACTAAAATAGTGATCTAAACGGTCTTATATTAGTTTACGGATGGAGTATTTGAGTAGCAAACCCTATGCATGTTTGTGATTCTACAGTAAAGCCACTTGCTTCGCATCCCAGACGAAAGAAACACATTTTGACTACCCTAGCACGAAACTAGATCTGCGTCTCCGCATGTTCACCTCAAGAACAGAAAAGGCAATGTCAAAACTGATAACGAGCTCAGCACCTAAAACCCTAGCACGCACAAGGATTAGCGCGGCAACAACAATAAGAAGTAAAAGATGTTACAAAGCAAAAGCTTGCGAGTTACAGCATGTGCCTGTATCCAGGTTCTAAGATCTGTTTCTTTGATCCAGGTAGCTGGACACACTCAAAAACCAAGCATATGATCGACAATTTCTTCTCTCTCAAAAAACCGACACAGAGTATTCTGATTTTCCAACTTATAGACCGACCCAATATGACCGGCCATTGCTGTTATGGATCGGGGATGGAGACGGAGCCACCAGAGCCCACTCGTACCACACCTGAAATAACAGCGGATAAGGATTCATTTATCAAAGGATCGACAGCGATGGAAACCACACTGACCTTGGTGGCACCACAGCATCGCCAAAAGTGCACTTCTATGGGCGACTCTGACGGCACGTATATGGGCTTCCTCAGTGGGAAAAAGATTGGGAACCTGGCAATGTTCATAATATGTCAGACCAAATTGCAGGATTTGGAAAAAATGTTGTTGCTGGTTTTTAAGAGCAGCAGGTTGACAGTTTGCTACTTACCAGCTAAACATGTTTGGTGTACATGTGTTCGGCTCAATTCCTAGATGGACATCTTTATATAGTACGGCATCAAAATATCCAGCGAATCCTGCCAAAATGATTGGATAAGTAGGGTTAGAGTGATATATGTACAGCTTTACAGAATAGAAATCCAATGGCAAGTACAGCATACCGTGCACAAGGCATGATCCTGTGTCTTGTGGTAGTTCAAACTGTAACTTGGTATACCTTTGGTTGGTGGCCTTTGGTGAGAAGTTTGGATGTGCGAAAGAGAAAACCTGCTCATTTAAAGGTGATCATCAGATGTCGTTATGAAAATAGTTATTGGAGGAAGGCATGATCAACGAAGGGCATATTGAGCAGAAAGTGCAGTCTCTCACCTCTTGTGGAGGTGCAAGTCTTGCTACTCGGTGTAGCTTGACAACATATGCCGTTTCAAAATGTGCAATATCTTTGTGTGCTTTAATCTGCAAAAACCAAGTCGCTTCAAGCTCTATTGAAACTTTGCAGATACCACTGAGATGGCATAAGCACTTACGTCATTGTGTAGTTTCGATGCAGTTACTGGTTGGATAAAGCTTGTGTAACTGCAGCAGAACACATGAAAACAAGCAAATAATAAGAAATATGAGGATACCTAGAATCGAAAGAATGCAGAGAAGTTCAACTATATAATAATAATGCAAAAAGGGAAAAAGGTCAGTACGATGAAGGAATAGAAATCCCATCAGGCTTCAAGAATCTTTGGGCACCATCTAGACACTCAGGAGATAACTCATTATCACCAAAGGACCCAAGCAACTCGCTGACCTGTTCATAATTGCATGTAAGATTGTTAAGACATAGTTGTGACTGCCTGGTAAGAGATTTGAAATGTCACTTTCGAACAAAAGTATCAGCATACCAAAATATCAGCTTTTTCAGGAGCATCCCAGCACCGCATGTCACTAGAAATAATAGTAACCATGCTTTCCCACCCTTCCAATTTGATCAAACTCTGCACCGGTGCCCGAAAACCAATCAGATCATCATATGATATATTTTTATTAACGCAGCAAGGCAAAAACAGACTACCAACACAATGATAGGGAAAAAGAGATGCATCAATGATCCCTAAACTGACAAGCTTGCACCCCTGTCTAATGGAATAGCTTGAAAACTGAAAATATAAGAACTCACATGAAGAGTAATAACTGCGTTAGGATTTTTCTCCACTGCATATACTTTTAGCATCCGACCAGTTTCTTCTGCAGCCTGCATTTAATATGAAAGCCTCTATAGCTTCCTGGACAATATGAACAAAGAAGTTTTCTTCGACAAAAAATACAGGCACGTTATTTAAACACCAGCAAATTTATCAAAGTTTGTGGTAACACCCCAAGTGTCAGGAGCAAAAGAACTCACCTGCAATGATGCTCTTACGAGAGGCCCTCGGCCTGCTCCAACAACCATCAAGACCTTTGTGGAACAGCGAATAATTAGACGATTAAATACTAAATATAACATTAAAATAAAAATGTAGGTTTAATATGAGTGGTGCAGGTAATAAGCTCCAGTGAGCTGTTTACAATTTCAGCCTAGGAATATTACAAATAAAACAGGCATAACGCTGGATTGGCTACAGATGCAGAAGAGGCAATGCATAAACAAGATATGAATGCATGCTTTTGCCAACTCATGGCTCTATGAATCACTGTTTAAAGAGATTCAAGTATGGAGTGCAACCATTTTATATAGGAAAAAGATTACAAAGTTCAGGGCCAATCGTACCGTCCTAGTTGTGGAAACTTCATCATCTGAGACCTTATCAACCAACGCCTTAGCGATTGCTCTTTGATACTGTTCATATGATGTAAAAAAGGAATTAGCAATGAGATCAATACTGGTATGAAGAGTGCTGTTAGACTGACCAACCAGCCAAAAAAATAGAATTCCAGACTACCTAGTTAATAAAGGGCTGGATTTTTTATCCTTGATTATTTACAAAACCTGGTTCATTAGCTATTAAGTGCTAGTGTTAAAAATGTGATAGCTGAAGCATGCATCCATAAATCTCAAGATTGATCTTGTGCCAGTTATAGTAATTCTCAAATACTTTCAGGGTGTACTAACTAGTAGAAGAACCATGATATAGTCAATAGTTTGGAAGAAATAAATGAGAACGTATTTTTAGAAACTTCAATTTAATAGCTAACTTTCTTCTCACAATGTATTGACGGAAACTATTGACATAAAGTGAAGGCAATGTTGCTTCTTCAAAATGTATAGCATTAAAGATAGACATATTCCAATTATATGACAGTAACCTGTGTATACTTCACAGTGTCTTTCTCGAAAGTCTCATACGTCTGAGCTTCCAAATTATCCATCAGAGGCTGCCAAAATAAATAAATAGACAAGTTATGAGGAAGTGAATGCCACATTCATTGTAATGGAGTTAAAAAGGAGACCCATGCCCCATAACTTCACAAGAAAGAATAATTTCTTTCAGGTGATTAGAACTTGAGAATAAGCGAAACAGTAATTACCTGGAGAGGAGATTGCAAGAAATCCCTATAGTTGATCTGGAGTAAGGCAAATAACATAAGATCAAGGAAGATGCCAGTGAATAAGATAAATAATGGGTCATGAGAGAGGAAGTCTACTAGAGTGGATACCTCAAAGCGTTCTTGCTCAGGAAGTGGATCCATCCTCTGATAGAGGTAGGCCATGTAGTCAAGGTACGGGCTCAATGCATGCTGAGTGGGGGTATCTGAAGTAACAATTTAGGCATGAGTGAGTCACATTTTAATGGAAATAAATGGTACTTTTGCAGCAAGTATCACAAGTCAAGGCATATAGTTCACAGAGCAGGAAAATAATACTTGACACATTTCCCATATTAAAAAGGAGAAATTAAGTTTGATCTCTTCGCAGAGTTTACTTTTTAGAGTACGGCAGTCACTTTAAATGTATGTAATGAAAACATTGTTTACATAATCATGTGCAAGTTAAAGACCCTCTGAACTATAACATATCTGAAAGTTCACAGGAGTTACCTTCGGTGTGGTTTTCATCACGTGAGAGCACTCCTTCAGATACTTGGGAAACATTATGATTTGATCTCCCAGAGATAATTACCTAAACAAAATCAGAATTCAGGGCTTCAGGCAGAACACGACATACACATCAATTGCCTCTCAAGCTTAGAACCATGAATGCAAAAGGAGGGCAGGTATTGCCGTATTGTATTGCGCCATTAATTCAAAAGGCTATGCTGTTATGCGAAGAAGAAAAATGCTTTAATATAAAGAAGCATAATAAAGAACCTACCTGAACTGAATGGTTAAAAAAACCAGTAAGCAGAGTCTGGTGGCGTTTGGACAAGCAAGGATAACCTCTTGCATTTGTTAGAAAAGCCTGCAGATGTAAAATTATTTAGTGCTGCAAACATGCAAGGCCTATTGTAATACCCCAGGAGGGAGGTGATTGCACATCAAGATGGATTGATTAAGTTGTATGATTACATCTGTTTGAAGAATCGCAGCTCTTACAGGCTCCCCAAACCAGCGCCCTAGAGAGTTCATTGATGGCAGCGAGCTCCTGATAAGTGAATAGACAACATTATTAAGGGATACCAAAGCTTTAGCATTATAGATGAAATTACTAAATTAGAGTGAAATCTTTATTTTGCAAGAAATTTTTTGGTGTGACAATGCAAGATCATCACTTACAAGATATCAAGTGCTACATACAGTTGACTGCTATGCTCGCATAACAGTCTGAATGAATTCCACCATTCCCACGAGTCTACTGTTTCACTCTGTAATTTAAGAAAACAAATAACAATTGAGTTACGCAGCAGTGTGTATACTTAGCCATCAACGGACTGCAGCATTTTGCTCTGGCAGACAAACGCCTAGCCAGCCTGCTAGCCTTGAATGCGCGATAGGCACCCCCTGCTAGGCTTGGTAGAGCGAACATTTACCGTGGGGTTATTATTATTTACTTTGTCATGGTCTTCATCCATAGATTCAGACTTCTCCAGAGGTATCCTAAGCCACAACTTAAGAAAGAAACAGAGCAAATAAAAGTTAGATGTCGACAAACTATTTTTAAAATATAAGGCACCTATTCAACAACTAAAAGATGAAATTGGATAGGGAGGGCGATACCTGCATATTGGTCAGGCCTTGCAAAATATTATTTACAACTCTAGCATAATTGGCACAGGTCGACCTCTTGGGAGGAGGAATAACACACGCCTGCAAGGAAATGCGCCACGAATTCACATCTTTTGTAGAACTTGTTTTCTAATAATGCATATGAACTAGATCAAGCTTAATAAAGTAATGCAGTTAAGGAATCCACGGACGGTCAACTGGACAGGAGTTATCCATGTTTCTAGTTCTTCAAAGCCGATAGACACCCCAACAATGTTAAATGGCATAACTAGATAATTCATATGTTGTTGCAGTTACCCATTTACAGCACTCAGGGTAATAATAAATGTGTTGTCGAGTGGGGATGGACCTGCAAGGAGAGATGAGTCGCCCAGGCGATCTCCTGCTTGAGCGTGAGCTCCGAGTCGAGCCGGAGCTGCTCGTCCTCGGAATCCAAATCAATCCACTCGCTGATCTTCCCGACGATGTGGCTGCTCCACTGGGACGGGCTGAGGACGAGGTCCGAGGCCGCCACCGGCAGGACGGCGCCGGGCGTGGGCCGGTAGTCGGGATCGACCTGCACAGAGCGGGGCAGATAAGCCTCCGTTTCAGAGGGAGGACGCGAGAAAACAGCGGCGGCGGTAGGAGCGGGAGAGGAGGGGGACTCACGAGCGGGGCGAGGAGGAAGTCGAAGGCGGAGGAGAGGGAGTGGGTGAGGACGGCGGGGAGGCCGTCGCCGGCGGGGAAGTCGAGCACCTCGACCCCGCAGTAGCGGGAGTCGCTCTTGTCCCCGGCGCGCTGCCCCAGCGGCATCTTCGCCTGGTGTGTGGGCTGCCGGTGGCTGGCGCCGCCGCCGGAGGAGGAGGGGGGAGGGGGTTTAGTCGGGCTAGGGTTTAGGGTTTTGGTCGGCAGAGAAGAGGAACGCCCTCTGCCCCTCTCTGTCTGGCTTCGCTTTTGTTTCTTGTTTTTTATTCGCTCTTTTTTTCCTGGATGGATGGATATGAGCACGAGCACGTGGTGTTCGATTTCTACAGTAGCGGGCGGAAAGTTCAACTGAGCGCAGTTCATTCGATTGTGAGAGCCTCAACGTTTCGAGATTTTGGAATTTTTATTGAATCTTTATGACCCCATTCGAGTAAATAGCGTAAAACTACTAGTTTACAGGCTATGGTTCCAAAAAACTACCACTTTTTAATTTTTTTCAGAAAGCTACCGAACGCGCGGTCCGTTGTTTCAAAAAACCCAAACCTACGGTGACTAGCGTTTTAACCGTTTTCCTGACGGACTGGGCCCATCTGTCAGCCCACGTGGCCACGCGCGCTCACGGCGCGGCCGTTAACGGCCGTTAGCCGACCCGGGTCCGGTCGGAACCAAAGTGGGTGGTCGGCCACACACTCTCTCACTCCCCCTCCTCTCCCCGCGGTGACCTAGGTGGGCGATGGCGGCGGCGCAGCCAAATGTCGTCGGCGGCGAGCTATTGAAGCAAGGCGGCACCGGCCAGGAGGGCGGTGGACACTCAGAGGAGGACAAATGGCTAGGCAGCTCGAGCTTCCCGGCGCAGCGGTCGCAGCAGCCATCACCGCCCGCAGCTCATGTAGATCCGGCGAGCTCAGATCTGGAAGTCCGCGCGGCTAGGGCAGTGGCGAAGCGCATCCACACTGATCCAGCAGGCGGCCACCATTGGGCGTCGTCCTTTGGTGGAGTGAGGTAAGCACTGGTCAATGTTTCTGGGTCCTTTAGTTAAAATTTCCGTGTGCTTTAGTTCAAATTAGAACTAGGGTTAGTAATTGTTTGTTCTTGGCATGCTACTGTATTTTATTGGTTAAGTCAGTGTAGAAGAAAGTGCATTTGGTTAGTTCATTTGGTCAGTGCATAGATGTTCTTGATATCTGAAGAAAGTTCAGTAATGTTCAGTGACTTAAAAAATAATTGTTTGTCAATTTAATCCTACAGCTTAGATGATGAGATTTGGGACTTGAGGCTACATTTTCAAGGAATAGATAATATGGAGAAAAAGTATTCAGTTTCCTCAGATATCAGTTATCTGACCATATTAGCATTGGTTGAGTTGGAGGGCTATGGCATGGATGCATTTCTGACTTATGTAAAGGAAGAGGGAAAGGGGCTGGAGGGTGTGGAGGCCCTGGATACTGAGGAGGCATTAGAGGAAATGCTTGACTTATTTGTTGATAAGAAGGTACTGAACATCAGTGTCAGAAAAGCTACTGATCCAAGCCCAGCTGATGAGGAACAGATCCCCATTGATCATGTTGGTGAACATGTTGTTTACAGAGTTTCACAAGAAGGTGTTCTGTACCCTGCCTCTAATGCTAGCTTGCCATCTTTAACCCCTGATGAGCCCTACATGAACACACAGCAAAGCAGCAATTTGAACAAGGGGAAAACAGTTGTGGAAGAAGAAGATGTAGAAGAAGAAGCAGATGAAGAAGAAGAAGATGTACCAGAGGACGAAGATGAAGTTGAAGATGACAAATCATCTTCAGATTTTGAGTTCTTTAGGCGTGATTACAGAGGGGGGGGATTTCTTACAAAGCTTGGTGTAGGGGTGAAGATGAGGCCGGCACTGATACTGCAGAGCACTATTGTGCAGCTAACTCAGAACCTTCTGAGTTTTGGGAGGAAGAACCAATAGTTTCTGAAGATGAAGAAGTAGTGGATCCTGCTGCTGTAACTACAAAAGCAGCCAAAAAGCTTAAGCCAGTTAGAAAACCTGGCCCAACTAGCAAGTCTCACAGTGAACCTGAGCACAACAAGTTTGAAGATTATGTCCCTGAAGCTGATGAGTAATGTTTTCCAGGTGATTTTGGCATAAGTGATGAAGAGGATGCACCAAGGCTGCCATCTGGAAGAAAGAGTAGGAAGAAGCAGAAGAAGGAGAGGAGATGGTATGATCCAAAAAGGCCTGATGCACATGAGCAGTTTTCAATGCATTTGTGCTTTGAAAATGTAGTTGAGTTCAGAGAAGCACTTAGAAATTTTCATGTGAGGACTCTTAGGAATTTTGAGTATCACAGAAATGAACCAAGTAGGGTTATTGCTTGGTGCTCTGAGAGAAAACATGGTTGTGAGTTTTACATAGTTGCCTCCAAGATAGCTCATGAGGCAACTTTCAGTATCAAGAAGATGAACCTGGATCACACTTGTGGAGCAAGTGGAGAGAACACAAAGGTGACAGTCAATTGGGTTGCTAAGGTTTGTGAGGATACAGTCAGATCCAACCCTGGAGCTGGTGTTGACACAATTATGTCATACACAAAGAAGAAGTTTGGTGTGCATGTGCCTAAAAGCTTGGCATATAGGGCAAGGAAGCAAGCAGTTGAGGTTGTGCAAGGAGATCACAAACTCCAGTATCACAGAATAAGGGACTACCTGCAGTGTGTGCTAGATACTAACCCTGGCAGTAGGTGCATAGTAACAACACATGAGGACCCACTTAACCCAGCTCCTACCCCAAGGTTTCACTATATGTTTTACTGCTTGTTTGCATGCAAGGAGGGTTTTCTGAATGGATGCAGGCCATTTATAGGTAAGTATTCAGAAATTTATATGATTTTTAAACATTGATGTACTTAGGCACTCATGTTATCATGTTAGCAGGTCTGGATGGTTGCTTCATCAAGCTAAGCACTGGTCAGCAGATATTGGCAGCTACAGGGAGGGATGGCAACAATAACATCTTCCCAATAGCTTTTGGTGTTGTTGATAAGGAAGAGACAGACAGTTGGACATGGTTTCTCACACAGTTGAGAACAGTCATTGGAACTGGCAATAAGTTTGGCAAATACACAATTATGTCTGACAGGCAGAAGGTATTTTTCTGAACCTAGTCTTTACATTTGCCATGAGTAAAATGTTATTCAGTAGTAACACTTAAGATTACACTACATTGAACAGGGATTGTTGAATGCAATAGATGATGTATTCCCTGACTCTCCACAAAGGTTTTGTCTTAGACATATTTATGCCAATTTTCAATCTGCTGGTTTCAGAGGAGAGGAACTTAAGAAACATTTAGATCAGGCTGCCTATTCCTTTACCAAACATGGACATGATTTAGGCATGGAGAATTTGAAAAAAGAAAGTTTAGAAGCTTGGCAGTGGTTGTCACAGATACCAGAGCATACATGGGCTAGGTATAAAATGGACACTGTGTGCAAAACAGACCTGTTAGTAAACAACCTTAGTGAGGTTTTCAATAGAATGATATTGGATGTTAGGAAGAAACCAATCAGGACTATGTTAGAGGGCATAAGAACAAAGCTGATGATTAAGTTTCAGAAGATCAGAGAGAAGACAGAGACATGCAGATGGGAAATCACACCTACTTATTCAGAGATTTTAGAAGAGGGGAAGAAGTGGGCTAAATATTGTGAAGCATACATGGCAGGGCCAGGCATATGGCAGGTCACTAGTAGCTCTGAAAACACATATTGTGTTAATTTGAACAATGAGACCTGTGACTGTAGGAGGTGGGACATGACAGCTGTCCCCTGTAGTCATGCCATTGCTGCAATGCAGAAAGTGAAGATACACCCTGAAGACTATGTTTCTGCTTTCTTCAAGAAACCCATGTATTGTGAAACATATAAGCACATAATATTCCCTGTGCCAGGTCCTGACCATTGGCCTCATACACCTGGTGATGATATTTCTCCCCCTGTTTTTAGAGAAAAGAAAGGTAAAAAACAAACTGCCAGGAGGAAAGGCCTGTTTGAGGTGCCAGCTAAAAAGGATACTTCTAGGATTGGTACAGTGACATGCAGCAACTGCAAGAAGCAAGGGCACAGGATCAACAATTGTGGTGTCCCTTTGAAACCTAAGTTCCAGATGAGGCTGAACAAGCACCAGGTATGTCCATTCATTCCATTGTTACATTCATTGCATTGTTACATTCATTTCATTTGTAGGAAAATAGTTCTAACTAATATTGTTGTGTAGGAAAATAGAGCAAACTACTCTGAGGCTGGTTCTTCAATGGCTGCAACTGCACAAAGGCCACCAAGGGTACCTGCTGCCTCTGCACCTGCACCAACTCCTCCTCCAATAACAAGTGTGTCAACACAGACAGCTTCTAGGTCAAGGAAAAGGGCAGCTCTAGCTACAACAGCAGTACCACCACCTCTCAAGAAGAGCAGGCCCAACACCTCTTCTTCAACACTAGTACCACCTCCCAAGAAGAAGAACACAACTATTTCTGGCAATGGATCAAGGTCTTCTCCAGCAAAGAACACAAGGTCATCAAGGTCTTCTCCAGCAAAGAACACCAGGTCAGCTACTGCCAATAGAGCTGGCAATGGATCTTTCATTGCTCCTAGACAATCTGCTACAAGTGCTGTGCAGGATGGGTCAAAGAGGGTCAGGAAGCCATCTGGGAGGCTGAAAGATTACTTTTATGCAAGTGGTAACTAGCTGAAGTGGTTGAACTACTCTGTATGCAAGTGCACTGTTTGATTTGGTTTGTCATAACACTGCCTCACTAAGTACTTGATACTGCACTGTTTGATTTGGTTTGTAATATGGTACTTTATGTGGATTCTGCACTTGTCTGCAACTTCAATTCATCTGCAACTTTTATCTATATGTGGATTCAACACTTGATAAATTGATGGTGCTGCTGACCAAGTGCATTGTAAGATACTGAGATATACATAACTGACCAAATGCATACATTTATTCAGAAACATCCAAATGTTACATAGATAGAAAGATAGTCTCATAGATTACATCCAAATCTCACAAATACTACCAAAACTATCTCTCAAATTGACTTACAGATAGCTAAAAAGATAGATTACATCCAAATCTCACAAATATCAGTCATAACGCTCAAAGAAACGGACCCACTTGGCCCTAGTTGCTGGATGAGGAGCCATGACTGCCCTCATCCTTGCCCACCTAATGATCTCCATGAATGACCTTCCCCTGCCGCCAGTGAAAACCAGCTCTAGTTCTTCATCATTGCACTTCTCCAGTACCTTGTCGGAGAGTCGGCGGTTGAACTCCTCTTGCTGCTCATCCTGGGCCGCCTCTAGTGCCCTCTGCCTGCGCCTCCTCCTCCTCCTCTGTGCTGCTGCTGCTGTCCTAACCTCCACAGCCTCCCCCTCTTCCTCTGTGACATCTCCCATGTTAGGATCCATCTGTGGTTTTCTTTTGGGTGGCGGCTGGTGGAGTAACTGGGAAAGGGTGGGGGTGGGGAGGGGTTTATATTGACAGATGGATGGGGTTGGGTTTAGTAGGCCTAGGGTTGCATTTGGTCAAAGACTAGTGGGCCAATAAGCCCAAATACCCACAGAAATAATATTAGTAGGCTAACAAATGACATATAAAAGATATAAGATCAAGTTGAACACTTAATAGCATGCATTCTACATTTCCACAACTTAGTAGCATAAGAGATCCATTTCCACTACTTAATAGGTGATCCATTACAACTTAACAACATATGAAATAAGGTTCTTGCACTAGGTTAAACTTCACATTCCCCCAAAATGTACACCCATAATCACTTGCAGTCATGCCAGGCCACATCCTTATATAAAGGCCTTTGGATGTACTTACTTCACCAAGATCAAGCTTCAAGACTCAAGGATGGCCTTGATTTGCTCTAACTTCCCCTTGCTGCCATACCCTTCTTTCAGCAGCTCAGCAACAACAAGATCAAGCTTTGCCTTCTCCTTCTTAAGAACATCTCTGTCAACTTCAACAGCCTTCATAGCCTTCCTGGTGTTCTTGATGATATCAGCTTGGCTTTGCAAAATGCACCTCTGCTCTTTTGCAAGTTTGAGCTTTTCCATCTGCACCTCCAACATAGCTTTCTCCTCTAGCTCCTTCTTCTTCTTCTCAAGTTCTTCCTCCTCCACTTGTTTCTGGTACACCTTCTTGTCCACCCTACCATCCTGCCAATCAAACATCTTGGATACATCATCAACAAGCTTGGTGTACTCAATGCAAAGCTTGTCATTTTTAGTCCTAAGCTTGGCCAACTCCCTTTCATGTTCACTCTTAAGCCTGGCCAACTCCTTCTCAAACTTCTGCTTGTCCTGTACCATTCCAAAGTTCTGCTCATGGAACATCTCCCATAGCTTGCACAGACATCTCTGAAGAACAGTTGGCCAAGGCCCATCAACCCACTCTACAACACCACAATTCACACCATTTTCCTGCATTTATAAATGTGATAAGTTATTACAAATGGACTAGGAGCTTATTTCAGTTCCATGATTAACTTGTATAGACTTCATAATTTCTAACAATGAATAACATAAATGAGATATGATAAGTTATTACATATGTGACTGTCATATCAAACAAAGTGCTGCATCATATCAAACATCAGTGAACATACATAGCAGAAATGTTTATTGGCATCTAACCTGGACTGGGCAGCCATAGAAACGCCTTCCTGTTACAGGCCCTTCAAAAGCAACATGCTTAATAGGCCTCAGTTGGTGCAGAATGCACTTGGGATGAGCAAGCTCAAGTTGGCCACAGAAAAGGGGCTCCACAGTGGTGTCTGGTTCCTCCTGCAACCATAATACCAACAAACACTGGTTTCAATCTCCACTCAATACCAGAATCTGTTGGGAATCGTAGCATAATTTTAAAATTTTCCTACGCTCACCAAGATGCATCTATGGAGTCTACTAGCAACGAGGGGAAAGGAGTGCATCTACATACCCTTGTAGATCGCGAGCGGAAGCGTTCCAATGAACGTGGATGACGGAGTCGTACTCGCCGTGATCCAAATCACCGATGACCGAGTGCCGAACGGACGGCACCTCCGCGTTCAACACACGTACGGTGCAGCGACGTCTCCTCCTTCTTGATCCAGCAAGGGGGAAGGAGAGGTTGATGGAGATCCAACAGCACGACGGCGTGGTGGTGGATGTAGCGGGTCTCCGGCAGGGCTTCGCCGAGCTTCTGCGAGAGAGAGAGGTGTTGCAGGGGAGGAGGGAGGCGCCCAAGGCTGTAGGTTGCTGCCCTCCCTCCCCCCCTTTATATAGGCCCCCTTGGGAGGGGGGGGGTGGCCAAAACCCATCTAGGGTTGGGGGGCGGCGGCCAAGGGGTGGAAAGGGGTGCCTTGCCCCCCAAGGCAAGGGGGAAGCTCCCCCTAGGGTTCCCAACCCTAGGCGCATGGGGGGAGGCCCAAGGGGGGCGCCCCAGCCCACTAAGGGCTGGTTCCCTTCCACTTTCAGCCCACGGGGCCCTCCGGGACAGGTGGCCCCACCCGGTGGACCCCCGGGACCCTTCCGGTGGTCCCGGTACAATACCGGTAACCCCCGAAACTTTCCCGGTGGCCGAAACTTGACTTCCTATATATAATTCTTCACCTCCAGACCATTCCGGAACCTCTCTTGACGTCCGGGATCTCATCCGGGACTCCGAACAACTTTCGGGTTTCCGCATACATATATCTCTACAACCCTAGCGTCACCGGACCTTAAGTGTGTAGACCCTACGGGTTCGGGAGACATGCAGACATGACCGAGACGCCTCTCCGGTCAATAACCAACAACGGGATCTGGATACCCATGTTGGCTCCCACATGTTCCACGATGATCTCATCGGATGAACCACCGTGTCGAGGATTCAATCAATCCGTATGCAATTCCCTTTGTCAATCGGTATGTTACTTGCCCGAGATTCGATCGTCGGTATCCCAATACCTTGTTCAATCTCGTTACCGGCAAGTCTCTTTACTCGTACCGCAATGCATGATCCCGTGACTAACGCCTTAGTCACATTGAGCTCATTATGATGATGCATTACCGAGTGGGCCCAAAGATACCTCTCCGTCACACGGAGTGACAAATCCCAGTCTCGATCCGTGCCAACCCAACAGACACTTTCGGAGATACCCGTAATGCACCTTTATAGTCACCCAGTTACGTTGTGACGTTTGGCACACCCAAAGCACTCCTACGGTATCCGGGAGTTGCACGATCTCATGGTCTAAGGAAAAGATACTTGACATTGGAAAAGCTCTAGCAAACGAAACTACACGATCTTTTATGCTATGCTTAGGATTGGGTCTTGTCCATCACATCATTCTCCTAATGATGTGATCCCGTTATCAATGACATCCAATGTCCATAGTCAGGAAACCATGACTATCTGTTGATCAACGAGCTAGTCAACTAGAGGCTTACTAGGGACACTTTGTGGTCTATGTATTCACACATGTATTACGATTTCCGGACAATACAATTATAGCATGAACAATAGACAATTACCATGAACAAAGAAATATAATAATAACCATTTATTATTGCCTCTAGGGCATATTTCCAACAGTCTCCCACTTGCACTAGAGTCAATAATCTAGTTACATTGTGATGAATCGAACACCCATTGCGTCCTGGTGTTGATCATGTTTTGCCCTAGGGAGAGGTTTAGTCAACGGATCTGCTACATTCAAGTCCGTGTGTACTTTACAAATATCTATGTCTCCATTTTGAACACTTTCACGAATGGAGTTGAAGCGACGCTTGATATGCCTGGTCTTCCTGTGAAACCTGGGCTCCTTCGCAAGGGCAATAGCTCCAGTGTTGTCACAGAAGAGAGTCATTGGGCCCGACGCATTGGGAATCACCCCTAGGTCGGTAATGAACTCCTTCATCCAGACTGCTTCCTGTGCTGCCTCCGAGGCTGCCATGTACTCCGCTTCACATGTAGATCCCGCCACGACGCTTTGCTTGCAACTGCACCAGCTTACTGCTCCTCCATTCAAAATATACACGTATCCGGTCTGTGACTTCGAGTCATCCAGATCTGTGTCGAAGCTAGCGTCGACGTAACCCTTTACGACGAGCTCTTCGTCACCTCCGTAAACGAGAAACATATCCTTAGTCCTCTTCAGGTACTTCAGGATATTCTTGACCGCTGTCCAGTGTTCCTTGCCGGGATTACTTTGGTACCTTCCTACCAAACTTACGGCAAGGTTTACATCAGGTCTGGTACACAGCATGGCATACATAATAGACCCTATGGCCGAGGCATAGGGGATGACACTCATCTCTTCTATATCTTCTGCCGTGGTCGGGCATTGAGCCGTGCTCAATTGCACACCTTGCAATACAGGCAAGAACCCCTTCTTGGACTGATCCATACTGAACTTCTTCAATATCTTGTCAAGGTATGTACTCTGTGAAAGACCAATGAGGCGTCTTGATCTATCTCTATAGATCTTGATGCCTAATATATAAGCAGCTTCTCCAAGGTCCTTCATTGAAAAACACTTATTCAAGTAGGCCTTTATACTTTCCAAGAATTCTATATCATTTCCCATCAATAATATGTCATCCACATATAATATGAGAAATGCTACAGAGCTCCCACTCACTTTCTTGTAAACACAGGCTTCTCCATAAGTCTGTGTAAACCCAAACGCTTTGATCATCTCATCAAAGCGAATGTTCCAACTCCGAGATGCTTGCACCAGCCCATAGATTGAGCGCTGAAGCTTGCATACTTTGTTAGCATTCTTAGGATCGACAAAACCTTCCGGCTGCATCATATACAACTCTTCCTTAAGGAATGCCGTTTTGACGTCCATCTGCCATATCTCATAATCATAGTATGCGACAATTGCTAACATGATTCGGACGGACTTCAGCTTCGCTACGGGTGAGAAAGTCTCATCGTAGTCAACCCCTTGAACTTGTCGATAACCTTAGCGACAAGTCGAGCTTTGTAGATGGTCACATTACCATCTGCGTCCGTCTTCTTCTTAAAGATCCATTTGTTTTCTATGGCTCGCCGCTCATCGGGCAAGTCAGTCAAAGTCCATACTTTGTTTTCATACATGGATTCTATCTCGGATTTCATGGCTTCTAGCCATTTGTCGAAATGCGGGCCCGCCATCGCTTCTTCATAGTTCGAAGGTTCACCGTTGTCTAACAACATTATTTCCAGGACAGGGTTGCCGTACCACTCTGGTGCGGAACGTGTCCTTGTGGACCTACGAAGTTCAGTAACTTGATCCGGAGCTTCATGATCATCATCATTAACTTCCTCCCCAGTCGGTGTAGGCACCACAGGAACATTTTCCCGCGCTGCGCTACTTTCTGGTTCGGAAGGGGTGACTATCACCTCATCAAGTTCCACTTTCCTCCCACTCAATTCTTTCGAGAGAAACTCCTTCTCCAGAAAGGACCCGTTCTTGGCAACGAAGATCTTGCCTTCGGATCTGAGGTAGAAGGTATACCCAATAGTTTCCTTAGGGTATCCTATGAAGATGCATTTTTCCGACTTGGGTTCGAGCTTTTCAGGTTGAAGTTTCTTGACATAAGCATCGCATCCCCAAACTTTTAGAAACGACAGCTTAGGTTTCTTCCCAAACCATAATTCATACGGTGTCGTCTCAACGGATTTCGACGGAGCCCTATTTAAAGTGAATGCGGCAGTCTCTAAAGCATAACCCCAAAATGAGAGCGGTAAATCGGTAAGAGACATCATAGATCGCACCATATCCAATAGAGTGCGATTACGACGTTCGGACACACCATTTCTCTGAGGTGGTCCAGGCGGCGTGAGTTGTGAAACTATTCCACATTTCCTTAAGTGTGTACCAAATTCGTGACTTAAATATTCTCCACCACGATCTGATCGTAAGAATTTTATTTTTCTGTCACGTTGATTCTCAACTTCACTCTGAAATTCCTTGAACTTTTCAAAGGTTTCAGACTTGTGTTTCATTAGGTAGACATACCCATATCTACTTAAATCATCAGTGAGAGTGAGAACATAACGATATCCTCCGCGAGCCTCAACACTCATTGGACCGCACACATCGGTATGTATGATTTCCAATAAGTTGGTTGCTCGCTCCATTGTTCCGGAGAACGGAGTCTTGGTCATCTTACCCATGAGGCATGGTTCGCACGTGTCAAATGATTCATAATCAAGAGACTCCAAAAGTCCATCTGCATGGAGCTTCTTCATGCGCTTGACACCAATGTGACCAAGGCGACAGTGCCACAAGTATGTGGGACTATCGTTATCAACTTTACATCTTTTGGTATTCACACTATGAACATGTGTAACATCACGTTCGAGATTCATCAAAAATAAACCATTGACCAGCGGGGCATGACCATAAAACATTTCTCTCAAATAAATAGAACAACCATTATTCTCGGATTTAAATGAGTAGCCATCTCGAATTAAACGAGATCCAGACACAATGTTCATGCTCAAAGCTGGCACTAAATAACAATTATTGAGGTTTAAAACTAATCTCGTGGGTAGATGCAGAGGTAGCGTGCTGACGGCGATCACATCGACCTTGGAACCATTCCCAACGCGCATCGTCACCTCGTCCTTTGCCAGTCTCCGTTTATTCCGTAGTTCCTGCTTTGAGTTACAAATATGAGCAACCGCACCGGTATCAAATACCCAGGAGCTACTACGAGTACTGGTAAGGTACACATCAATTACTTGTATATCACATATACCTTGGGTGTTGCCGGCCTTCTTCTTGTCCGCTAAATATTTGGGGCAGTTCCGCTTCCAGTGACCACTTCCCTTGCAATAAAAGCACTCAGTCCCGGGCTTGGGTCCATTCTTTGACTTCTTCCCAGTAACTGGTTTACCGGGCGCGGCAACTCCCTTGCCGTCCTTCTTGAAGTTCTTCTTACCCTTGCCTTCTTGAACTTAGTGGTTTTATTCACCATCAACACTTGATGTTCTTTTCTGATCTCCCCTTCCGCTGATTTCAGCATTGAATATACCTCGGGAATGGTCTTTTCCATCCCCTGCATATTGTAGTTCATCACAAAGCTCTTGTAGCTTGGTGGAAGCGACTGGAGGATTCTGTCAATGACCGCGTCATCCGGGAGATTAACTCCCAGCTGTGACAAGCGGTTGTGCAACCCAGACATTCTGAGTATGTGCTCACTAACAGAACTATTCTCCTCCATTTTATAGCTGAAGAACTTGTCGGAGACATCATATCTCTCGACCCGGGCATGAGCTTGAAAAACCAGTTTCAGCTCCTCGAACATCTCATATGCTCCATGTTTCTCAAAACGCTTTTGGATACCCGGTTCTAAGCTGTAAAGCATGCCGCACTGAACAAGGGAGTAATCATCAGCACGTGATTGCCAAGCGTTCATAACGTCTTGGTTCTGTGGGATTGGTGCATCACCTAGCGGTGCTTCTAAGACATAATCTTTCTTGGCTACTATAAGGATGAGCCTCAGGTTCCGGACCCAGTCCGTATAGTTGCTGCCATCATCTTTCAGCTTGGTTTTCTTTAGGAACGCGTTGAAATTGAGGACAACGTTGGCCATTTGATCTACAAGACATAGTGTAAAGATTTTAGACTAAGTTCATGATAATTGAGTTCATCTAATCAAATTATTTAAAACTCCCACTCAGATAGACATCCCTCTAGTCATCTAAGTGAAGCATGATCCGAGTTTAACTAGGCCGTGTCCGATCATCACGTGAGACGGACTAGTCAAGATCGGTGAACATCTCCATGTTGATCGTATCTTCTATACGACTCATGCTCGACCTTTCGGTCCTCCGTGTTCCGACGCCATGTCTGTACATGCTAGGCTCGTCAAGTCAACCTAAGTGTATTGCGTGTGTTCCGAAGCCATGTCTGTACATGCTAGGCTCGTCAACACCCGTTGTATTCGAACGTTAGAATCTATCACACCCGATCATCACGTGGTGCTTCGAAACAACTAATCTTCGCAACGGTGCACAGTTAGGGTGAACACTTTCTTGAAATTATTATAAGGGATCATCCTACTTGCTACCGTCGTTCTAAGCAAATAAGATGCAAAAACATGATAAACATCACATGCAATCAAATAGTGACATGATATGGCCAATATCATTATGCTCCTTTGATCTCCATCTTCGGGGCACCATGATCATCTTCGTCACCGGCATGACACCATGATCTCCATCATCATGATCTCCATCATTGTGTCTTCATGAAGTCGTCACGCCAACGATTACTTCTACTTCTATGGCTAACGCGTTTAGCAATAAAGTAAAGTAATTTACATGGCGTTATTCAATGACACGCAAGTCATACAAAATAATAAAGACAACTCCTATGGCTCCTGCCGGTTGTCATACTCATCGACATGCAAGTCGTGATTCCTATTACAAGAATATGATCAATCTCATACATCACATCTTTTGGCCATATCACATCACATAGCACTTGCTGCAAAAACAAGTTAGACGTCCTCTAATTGTTGTCGCAAGTTTTTACGTGGTTTGTAGGTTTCTAGCAAGAACGTTTCTTACCTACGTATGACCACAACGTGATTTGCCAATTTCTATTTACCCTTCATAAGGACCCTTTTCATCGAATCCGTTTCGACTAAAGTAGGAGAGACAGACACCCGCTAGCCACCTTATGCATCTAGTGCATGTCAGTCGGTGGAACTTGTCTCACGTAAGTGTACGTGTAAGGTCGGTCCGGGCCGCTTCATCCTACAATGCCGCCGAAACAAGAAAAGACTAGTAGCGGCAAGAAGAATTGGCAAACTCAACGCCCACAACTGCTTTGTGTTCTACTCGTGCATAGTAACTACGCATAGGCCTGACTCATGATGCCACTGTTGGGAATCGTAGCATAATTTTAAAATTTTCCTACGCTCACCAAGATGCATCTATGGAGTCTACTAGCAACGAGGGGAAAGGAGTGCATCTACATACCCTTGTAGATCGCGAGCGAAAGCGTTCCAATGAACGTGGATGACGGAGTCGTACTCGCCGTGATCCAAATCACCGATGACCGAGTGCCGAACGGACGGCACCTCCGCGTTCAACACACGTACGGTGCAGCGACGTCTCCTCCTTCTTGATCCAGCAAGGGGGAAGGAGAGGTTGATGGAGATCCAACAACACGACGACGTGGTGGTGGATGTAGCGGGTCTCCGGCAGGGCTTCGCCGAGCTTCTGCGAGAGAGAGAGAGGTGTTGCAGGGGAGGAGGGAGGCGCCCAAGGCTGTAGGTTGCTGCCCTCCCTCCCCCCCTTTATATAGGCCCCCTTGGGAGGGGGGGGCGGCCAAAACCCATCTAGGGTTGGGGGGGCGGCGGCCAAGGGGTGGAAAGGGGTGCCTTGCCCCCCAAGGCAAGGGGGAAGCTCCCCCTAGGGTTCCCAACCCTAGGCGCATGGGGGGAGGCCCAAGGGGGGCGCCCCAGCCCACTAAGGGCTGGTTCCCTTCCACTTTCAGCCCACGGGGCCCTCCGGGACAGGTGGCCCCACCCGGTGGACCCCCGGGATCCTTCCGGTGGTCCCGGTACAATACCGGTAACCCCCGAAACTTTCCCGGTGGCCGAAACTTGATTTCCTATATATAATTCTTCAATCCTACAATCAAACCCCACCCTCACTAATCAAGAACAGTATCACACACACAACAACAACACTACACTCAGCAACATCCATGGCTGTAGCCTAGGGCTACTAGCACCTAACCCTAACCCTAACCCTAGGTGGCAAAGAACTTACCATAAGTCCCATGTCCATGCTGACAACCTCGCACTCCTCCTCCGAGCTGGTTTCCTCGTCGTTCCAGGAAGGCATTGCGGCAAGGAGGTCGACGGCCACCGGCCTCGAAGACGGCGAGCGGCGGCGAGCTCGTACTGGAGCAGGGGAGTGAGAGCAGGGGAGTGAGCGAGCGAGCACGAGAGAGTGTGCGAGCGGGTGCGCCCGACCGACCGAGCGGGTATATTTACCCCAGTTCCGACCGGGCCGGTCGGCTAACGGCCGCGCGTGGCCACGTGGGCTGACAGATGGGCCTGGTCCGTCAGAAAACGGGTTAAATCGCTAGTCACCGCGGGTTTGGGTTTTTTGAAACAGCGGACCGCGCGTTCGGTAGCTTTCTGAGAAAATTTAAAAAATGGTAGTTTTTTGGAATCATAGCCTGTAAACTAGTAGTTTTATGCTATTTACTCGACCCCATTCATTGGGAAATGTTGACTAGCACAAAATATAAGAGGTTGTTTGGTTTCTACTCAAAAGTGCCATGCCAAATCATTGGCGCTGTGGGCGCACCAAAATGTCGGCGGTCGATTCAGCCGCCCCAGTTTCATCGGTTCGTTGGCGCAAAAGCAGAAGAGAAAAAGATGGGCCGTGCTAGTGAGCCAAAACATTAGAATCCATCTAAACAAGTGGTGTTATCTCGGTTAACGCCAAAATATTCACTGGACGGACGGCGGCTTCAATCCAAACAGGCCCAAAGACTTTTTGTAGGATCTTATATTTTCTGACAGAGGTATTACCTTCTCTTGTGAAATATAAAATGTACTCCCTCTGATATGAATTAATTGACGAAAGAGCAGTACCTATTGTTGGCTAGCTGTGTCTTAGAATCTTGGTTTTGTGAAGTTTAGTACTCGATTGCATTTCACAAAATGAAAAGAAACAGAAACATTGGTTTTCTTTTGGTCGCTCAAATACTCGTGAAGTCTAAATTAATGAGTTAACTCTAAATGTGAATAGTTTACATTTTGCATGTTACACGGTCCATGTAAACACAGAAACACACTGTTGTGTTGCTTTTGATTCTAGTGGGATACAATTACTTGTGCCTGAACATCTGAGCGCAACTCATTCAACTTTATTATCTGACTCCAAAGTAAATAACCTGCTCTCTCAAATCTTAGTTCTTTGCGAACTTGGTTTTATATATGTAAAGGATAATGTTGATTATGAAGTGATCATGGTTTGCACAAGTGGCATCCGGTGGACAAACAAAACTAGCAATAAAATATATGGAACTTCAAAAGAGATCAAGCAATAAAGCCAAAAAAATACATAAATATTTCTGGAATACTATCACATTTTCTGTCGGGAAAACCATGGATTTCAGTGAAGGTTTTCCCCTAACTTTCCTAGGAAATTGCTGATTTCTGATGTATCTTGTTTCCCTAGTTTATTCACACTAATTTTATTTTTATAACAATTTTAAAAAAGTTGGAAACATTGGTTTTAATAATATTTGGTTTCCTAGCAAACCAAATTTTATTTCGTTTGTATTTCCAATTCTTAGGACAGCTTACCACATGTACCAGGTGGTATTTCTTTCATTAAATTATTTTCTCCCTTCTTTTGAATTTTGTGTGTTTTTATAGACTTAAAATTTATGTTTTATGTTATATTTCTCAGCAATTTTTTAGTTGTTTGTGATTAAGTATCATTGGTGCAAATTCATTGGTAGTTAGTTAAATCTCCATGCGTTGCAACAGGGGCATACCTTATTCTAGTGGTCCAATGTAGAAGAAATTTGATTAGTTTGAGATTGAGATATGCTGTGGGAAGGGAATTCATATGCAAAATGCAAGGAAGTATATGATGTGATTGCGTTTGTGTGCGCACAACTATGTGGGTTGATTTCACTGTTTGCTTTGTAAGGGAATTCTTGCTATCGTCAATTTATTTGATTAGTGTTGATTGATTTGCAAGAGATTTCTATCCCCATAAACGAGGAGGTCAGGGTCGGTTTGCGAAAAAAACAATGCGGTTATTGCGTTGTTTGGGAAAAAACGGTGCGAGAGGGAATGTATAGATGGGAGGGGTGAAAGCGATGGAAGCGAAATCAACAAACTTCCCTTTTAATAATAGAATTGATTAAAATTGCTTTGAGTGATGGAAGATACAATATGCTGATAGTTTGATAGCTCAACGGTAACCATTTTTTCTATTTCGCGGAGAAAAGAAACACAATTGACTTAAACTTTCCCAATGTTTAAAACAATTTGTTGGATTTTGAGATAGACAACCGCTTATGTCGAGGCTACTCTAATATAAGTTGGACTTTAATAATCCAAAGATTCTTGCAAAAAACAACAACCAAAAGAAGAAATTATATTTTTCATTCCATTCACATGACAACTTTACACACGAGCTCAGTTTTTGGTGCACTGACACGTGTGGTCCCACAACAAATACTACAATCATAGCTGGCCAAATGGGTTAGCACGACACAGCACGGCCCGGCTCGCCGTAATCGTGCCCGGCACGGGACGCCCCGCAAACGTTTACTAAACAGGTCGTGCCATGTCGGGTCGCGTGCTGCAACCTCTAGCACGACTCAGGTGCTATTCGTGCCGGCACGGCGGTACATCCGGCCCGCTAGGCATTTTTGGCCAATTTGGGCCTATTGGGTTGTTTTTTTTGCGGGTAGGCCTATTGGGTTATATATCTCTATCTGTACCTAATAATAAAAAGGCTATTACTTCTGGCAGTACGTCATATAAATAGCCCCCAAAATTGCAAAATATTACCCACCAATGCCAGTGACAAAAAAAATTCCACACAGGGGAATCCACCAGCCTGGGCCGGCCCATGTAGGGACGTCCTATACTGCGCTCTGACCGTTAAGAGAAGACGCAGCGAGCCCGTTTGGGCCGGCTGATCTGTAGGCGGCCTGTTTTCTAATTTCATTTTTTTTCTTTTTTTCTTTTCTGTTTTAATTTTTTCTGCTTTAAATAATTCTCCAATTCAAAAATGTTCCGAAAAATAGAAAAACTAGAATTTTCAAATGATTTTTTTCATAAATCATGATTTTTTGTGGGTTCAAATTTTTTTCGTAAATTTTGAAAAAATCTTTGCATATTCAAAAAAGTTCGCAATTTTGAAAACAAATGTTTGGGATATAAAAAAATGTTCATGATTTGTTTAAAAAGTTCGTGTATTAAAAAATATTAATGAAATTAACAAAATTTGGCCAATTCAAAACATGTCCATGAATGGAAGAAATACCCTAAAAATTCCAAAATTATTCATTACTTACAAAAATGTTTATTCATTCATAAAATGTTCACTGATTCAAAATATGATCATGCATTTCAAAAAATGTTCGTTAAATCAGAAAAATGTTCATGTTTTTCAGAAATGGTTCCACCAAATTCCCCCAAAAAATGTTTGTCGATTCTGGAAATGTTCTCTGATTCAAAAAATTTGTTTAAAAAATAATCACATTTTTTTAAAAATGTTTGCAAATAGTATAAAATGTTCATGAATTGAAACAAAAATTCTTGTTTTTAGAAAAAAAATTCGAAAATTTGTAAAAGTGTTCACGAATTGGAAAAATGTTCATGATTTCAAATATGGGCACGAGTTTTAAAAAATGTTCATGATTTCACGAAATTGAGAGTGATAATGTATATCGATGATGTAGCAAAATGTGTTCAAGACCATTGAAGATTATGATTTACTTTTTCTCCCGTTGCAACGCACGGGCCCTCTTGCTAGTATAAAAATCTAAATAGAAATTAAAACAAATTTTTAGCAACAATAAAAATTAAAACAAATAATCTGGCCGTGCCCCAAGGCTTCAACCCAGGCACGGCCCGTTTACTTTTTCTCCACCGGCGCCGTCGGCCGTCGTCAGGGCAGCTCCGCCCTCCCCCTCCCCTCCGTGGACATTCGTCTATTCGTCCTCAAGCCAAGGCCTCCGGCATCCCCAGGTAAATTATGTGCAAATTGGTAGCGATTTTGGAGATTGCGGCTGATTTCACGCTCTAACCCCCGACGGAACGCTCCCCGCTGGCAGGTCTTGTCATTGGCGATGGCGAAGAAGAGATCCAGGAAGCAGTCGAGGAGGAGGAACCCGGCGACCGGCCTCACCGGCGACCTCATCGTGGAGATCCTGTCATGGCTGCCTTCCAGGCAGCTGTGCCGCGCCAAGTGCGTGTCCAGGCGCTGGCACCGCCTCATCTTGGACCCCTACCACCGCAGGAGGCTCCCCCAGACCCTCGCCGACGTCTTCTACCTCACCAGGGACTAGTGGCGCTCTCCCCAGGAGGCTCGCCATTTCGCCAGCCTCCGCCCGGAGCCGGGACGCGGGCCTCTCGTCCACCCCTCCCTCTCCTTCCTGCCAGGCTGCGAGCGCCTCGAGCTTGCGGACGCCTGCATCGGCCTCCTCCTCTGCCGCTGCTTCTTCGACATCGATCTCCCGGAGATGTTCCGCTACGTCGTGTACAAAATTGGCATAACTTAACATGCTCAGAAGGGTATGCTTATTTCATTGGAGTTATCATGTCCAACATTCAAATGATGGATATTCGTGTTGATGCATTATCCATAATTATTCTCGTTGTAAGGACGTGATTCCAAGGGGGTCATGGAAAGGGACGAGACTTGCCTGCTCCCCGCGCGTGCCCATCCGTGCTCCCGCATACGTGGCTTGATTTGACTGGAACAAAATAAGGCCCGGCCCCACCCCCTTAAAATCAAGGGGGGAGATGATTAGATTAGAAAGGAAAAAGGAAAAAAGACAGCCGTAGGATGAGGTGGGAGCACAGATGGGAGCATGGGGAGGGAGCAGGCAAGCCGGATCACATGGAAAGTAAGCAAGCATGTGAAATAATGTTTATTTCCTTAAATTGGTTGAATTTTTCTATGCTAATGCTTAATTTATATGCTTGAATTTTCAGGTTTGGATTTACTTTTGTAATGGAAAGCTTGCATCAGTTGTTGCAGAAAAAAATGCATTGCTCATAAAGAAGTATTCTAGGCTTTTGAAATATAAATTCTGGTGTTTAGATATTCTATATTTTAGAACCTAATGTTGCATACCGAGCACTATTTTTGCCAGTTGAAAGCTCCATCGGGTGCCTTCTACAGAGTAGTTAGTCGCCAGACTCCATTGTTATTGTATTTCTTAGCTATCCGAGGTGTATATGATAGCGTAAATGCTTCATAAAATAACAAAAATGTATTGAATGCACAATAGAAGTGTATAGCGTTTGCCCTTGGAGAAACTTGTATGGAGTCATATTGTGATCTTCTAGATTTATGTTATGATGTTACAAGCTCAAAATAGTGAGTTTCATTCCACATATTACTATTACTAGACTCGGCCTTGTTCACTGTTTTAATGCCTACCGTCGGTGTAAAACTGAAAGCCCAATTTGTTTCCAACTAAGGACCAAAACTGCACTTGCACTAGTAGAAAAAGAGGCTTCCATACGCCCCCATTAGTCCCCAAAATAATCGAACCGCGACCAAAGGGGTCTTTAGTCACGGTTCGGAAGGAGACCCGCGACCAACTATCTGGGCCCAGCGCGCTCGGTCGACAGCTGGCGGACGGAAGGGGCTTTAGTCCCGGTTGGCCTGGCCAAGCGGGACTAAAGGTCCTCAGGCTGGCCCGAAGGCCTTTAGTCGCGGTTGGCCAGACCAACCGGGACTAAAGGTTAGTCCTTTAGTCGCGGTTGGCCAGACCAACCGGTACTAAAGGGCCCATCAAACTCCCCCCCCTGGACCGCCTTTTCAGTTTTAGAAAAACCAAAAGAAAATGATGGAAATGTCAAAAAAATAAAATAAAATAAGTTTCTCATGTGATATGTGGTCTAGTTGTTGGAAAAATTAACAAATATGAATTTCGACTTTATTTGCAAAATCTCTCTGGAATTTCTTAAAATGGGCATAACTTTTGCATACGAACTCGGATGAAAA
The DNA here is from genome assembly GCF_018294505.1 of Triticum aestivum. Classification (NCBI taxonomy): domain Eukaryota; kingdom Viridiplantae; phylum Streptophyta; class Magnoliopsida; order Poales; family Poaceae; genus Triticum; species Triticum aestivum. The sequence goes on from NC_057811.1 coordinate 82,734,809, forward strand.
AGTTTTTTATATGAAAAATCATCTACTCGAAAAGTTACATCCGAATTTAACCGGGGGAACCCCGTTAAACATTTTCAAAATCCTCAAAAACCTAACAGAAAAAAAGATACGGGGCTTTTAAGATCTGGAGAGGCAAAAAAATTCAAAAAAATTCAAATTGTGGTCAAACCGTGGTCAAACAATGGTCAAACTAATTATTCTAGAATATTAGTGTTACTAAATAATTATTTCAGTTTTTTTTAATTTTGGTCAAATCTGGTCAAACAGTGGTCAAACAATGGTCAAACTAATTATTCCAGAAATATTAGTGTTACTAAATAATTATTGTTTTTTAAAACAATAGTTTCAAACTCAAACAGTGAAATGTGTCACTTCATGCTCAAGCTAAATTCCTGAGGGTTAATAGAATTGACATCCTACTATTGTCAGGAAAACAACAAGTGCAGACTTGGAAACGAGGGAGAATAGAACCCGGAAGTTAAGCGTGCTCAGGCTGGAGTAGTGAGAGGATGGGTGACCGTCCGGGAAGTTAGATGATTTGGAATGATGAGGGGTGATTAGAGATTAGAGGATAAATTGAGGGGTGGTGATTAGAGATTAGAGGTTAAAATAATTCAGAAATTTGAAAATAAAAAAAATTAAAAAAATTCGCAAAAAAACCAGGTTTAAACCTGCGGAGGAGGCCTTTAGTCCCGGTTAGCCACGAGAACCGGGACTAAAGCCTTTAGTCGCGGTTCGTAAGAGGCGCGACTAAAGGGGGGGGTCTTTAGTCGCGCATATTTAGTCCCGGTTGCACAGCCGGGACTAAAGGCCTTTGCGAACCGGGACTAAAGGCCTTTTTTCTACCAGTGTTGGATGATCATTTTCAATAATTTTTTTGTTGTTGTTATTTTGTTTTTCATGTTCCAGTAACTGCAGCCTAATACTTGTTGCTACCTTGATGTTAGGCTCTAGCTAGGATGTTGAAGCTGCTTTGCAGTGAAGGTAAAGATGGTTCTGAGCCGATGGAATCTTTTGGCTGATATGTACAAGTCTACATGCATGGCGGTATCCATTTTTTTGTTTGGTTAGAGGGACAATATGTGATGGGATTACTCCATGTTATAGGAACAATTCATGTGTATGATATCTACAGTAGGATACTATTTTTTATACTAGAACAGACAAGATGGTAAGTACTCCCTTCGTTCCAAATTACTCGTCGTGGTTTTAGTTCAAATTTGAACTAAAACCACGACGAGTAATTTGGAACGGACGGAGTATAATTCATGGGGCTTTACAGAGTCACCATTCCATTGTTTTGCTAGAAGATGGACATGGGAATTTATTATCTACCAAATCCTCTTCAAAAGGCACCACACTACCAACAGTACTTAGTAACAATCCAAGTTTATTTGCACTTTTCGGATGACATTTTGCTCCTGATCATGAACCCTGGATTAATTAGGGCGTATAGTAATGCAGAAACTGTATGCTTCTATGTACACATATAGAATGAATTACAATCATATGATTTAGAACCGGAGTTTTGATAAGTTTAGCCAAAACAACAAGGAGAAACCTTTTTTTCTTCTAGAATACGCATAAGCAACATATCATACATTCATAGAATGAAGAGCGTAAAAACACCCATCCACAAGTTTACAATAGTGTGACTGCTCGCAATACATCCACGTAGACAGCCGATGAAAAGTCGTGTCAAATCCTCCTTGAACTTGCCCGCTAATTGCCACAACTTACCCTCCACAAGGACCTTATCAATGACATCGACCACAAATAGCGAGGCATTCTCAAACACAATATTTTTCCGATGTTTTCCATATCTCCCACATCACCAGGGTCACGAGTGTCTACCGATTTTTCTTGAGTTTCTACATGGGGCTCGGCGTCCCAACAGGCAATCATCCATCCCCGCGTTTATTCGCTATTACCCAAGCCGACATCACTTCATACTAGATCGATCGTGCAAAGACATAGGAGACCGCCAGGTGGTCAATGCTTTCTTGTTCCTTGTCACAAAGCGGGCAAACTTCCTAATGCGAAAGTCCTCGGCTAGCTAGTCGATCAGAGGTCCAAAACCTGTTAGGGAGGGCAAGCTCGGAGAAGAATTTGCATCGCAGGGGTGCTCCAGATTGGCAAGTGAGCGGAGTAAGATCCCGAGGGTTCCCAAGTCTAGCGCACCGATTCCTAGACTCACTCATGAAGAACCAATGGGGAGATCGTGTCCCTCAATGCAAATTACTCTCCCAGCTTCGTGGCCTCCAGATTTGGCCCCAAATCAAGTGGCCATGCCCCGTACACGGTGTCATGAACTATCCTGGTAGCCCGCACCCGAGGTCTGATCCTCTTGTAAAGGCGTGGGGCGAATTCCTGGAACCAAAATCCATGCAATCACTGTCTTCCCAAAGAACGAGGATCTACCATCCCCACATCCACAAAAACTGCTGCCCGATACTCCCCTAAGGTCTATCAGTGTTAGTTCCCCGCAGCCATAGCTAACGCACTCCAAAAGCAATGTTCAACCATACGATATTAGGGAGTCCAAGCGCACCTCCTTTGGTTGTGCCTGCTGACAACTTTGAGGTCGGGATGGGTGCCGAGCTCCATGGTCATTTCTCCCCTCGTGCTAGAGCATGTTCGCCGGCGTCAGCCTCTGAGGGACTGGACAATGATGTGGTTGTGACTCCGGTGCTGCAGATCATGCCTGAGTTGCGGGAGTTGTGTGAGGGGCCGGTTCTGCCTCTGTCCGTCGAACAACTGAAGGTAGACCCCCCCCAGATCTCGATTGTGGCTTTACCGCCATCATCACCCCTGGAGTCTAGCCAGATACCTGATGCCAAGGGGTGTTGTGATTTGAACGTTGCAGTCTCTGCCATTCCCTCGTCTGCGACCATCAAGCATGTGATGCCTGTGAGTGACATGACCAGTGAGCCAAGTGTGGTTGCACCTACTCCAAACCCAGATGCTCTCTTCGCGAAAAAACTTTGTGACTTGCTCGCCAGTGTGGAGGTTGCTAGACCTGGTTTGGGCAGGTCGATTGCTTGCCTTCTGACGGGGACACCAATAAGAGGCAAACAAAAGAAGGTGGGAAAAGGCAAGAGTGGCGCCATAGGCAAGGCGCCTCTGGCTACTTGATGGATGATCTTCATTCTCTCGGCCCATCCTCTTGGATTGGGTCGTCGTTGTGGGTTCAAAGATGTTTGATGTCTTATGTTCGAGGTGTTCTTGTCGGGGGTCACATGGGGTAGTAGCAATGTCGAGATTTGTGTATGTTGTGTAATCAGAGAGACTGGCGGGGGCCGCCTATGCGGTTGTGGGGTTTTCTTGCCATGTGAGTAGTTAGTCTGTGCTCCATTTGTATTGGTTTTCGCCCAGTTTTTCTTTAATTAACTGGGCAATTCTCTTCTTCTTAATTAATCGATGAGGCAAAATTTTGCCCCCGTTTCGAAAAAAATAAAAAATTAAGGAGAAACATGTTTTTTCTTTTGAAAAGGAGGATTACCCCGGCCTCTGCATCTGGGCGATGCATGCAGCCATTTTATTAATTATTCATAAAGACCTTACAAAGTAGTACATCAGGTAGTCTGAAGTCACCATCTTAGCAACAAACTGTCGCTACTCCTATCCCCTTGAAGAAGGGGTGCCGATAGTCCGAGCCTAATACCAAACAAACATCACACCAAAGGCTAACATCTAAAGCCGGAGGCCCCAACCGAGCCACATACTGGGTTTGGGGTACAAACCGGTCCGACGCACTCTCATGTGTCGTCATCACCGTCTTCCACCAATCCATCTTCAGAGCAGAAACTAACGCACCGACCTTGCCAGGCCTCTCTGCTATCGACGCCACCATGACGCCAGACATCGTCCTCCTCCTGCGCGAGTCCATATCCGTGCATCGGACGCCGAGTCTCCACTGCGCCACGCCGCCGAGATCCACTGCCATCAATGAGTAAGATGAAGCACCGCTCCACTAAAGAAGCCGTCCACTGGTCCCTCTAGCCCGTGTACACCTCCAAGAATGATGCCCCCAATGGGGAAACGACACCAGAGCGCCGCCGTCATCCAACCTACTGATCTTGGGTTTCCCATGGAGGTAGCAGACAGAGGTCTGGAGCTTCTCCATAGCGATGCCTTCAAGAAGGTAACGACACAAAAGAGTGTCGCCATCATCGGTCTTGGCAACAAGCCGAGGACTAAGGTTTCACCCAGATCCGCTCGACGAACCTCCATCTTGCATCGTGCGCACGAACCACCACCGATCTCCACCGTCGCGGAGCGAGCAAGCCACTCTGGCTAGAACAGATCTGACTGGAGGGCCAACCACACCAGCAACCGACTAGTCCACCAAAGCCCTCCATCCGCCGCCGCTTGCCGCCAGGAGTGAGCCACCGCTGCGGAGGCTCATGTTGGCGAACGTAGTAATAATTCAAAAAAATTCCTACGTGTCACCAAGATCAATCTAGGAGATGCTAGCAACGAGAGAGAGGGAGTGCATCTTCATACCCTTGAAGATCGCTAAGTGGAAGCATTACAAGAACGTGGTTGATGGAGTCGTACTCGCGGCGATTCAAATCACGGAAGATCCGATCTAGCGCCGAACGGACGGCACCTCCGCGTTCAACACACGTACAGCCCGGGGACGTCTCCACCTTCTTGATCCAGCAAGGGGAGAGGAGAAGTTGAGGGAGAACTCCAGCAGCATGACGGCGTGGTGGCGATGGAGCTCGTGGTTATCCGGCAGAGCTTCGCTAAGCACTAAGGAGGAGGAGGAGCAGTTGGAGGAGGAGAGGGCTGCGCCAGGGAAGGGGTGCAGCTGCCCTCTCTCGCCCTCACTATGTATAGGGGGAAGGGGGTGGAGGAGGCGCCCTAGGGTTCCCTAGGGGAGGGGCGGCGGCCACAGAGGAAACCCTAGGTGGGTTTGGGCGCCCCCACCCCTAGGAAACTTGCCCCCCAAGCCAGGAGGGGTGGCTGCCCTAGGGGAGGCGCCCCCACCTCTCCACGTTACGTGAGATGGGGTGGGAGGGGCGCACATCCCCTTAGTAGGCTGATGTGCCCCCTCCCCTTGGCCCATAAAGCCCCCCAACGCTTGCCGGGGCCTCCGAAACCCCTTTCGGACACGCTGGTCGTCACCCGGTACCCCCGGAACGATTCCAGACTCCAATACCCTTCATCCAATGTATCGATCTTCACCTCCGGACCATTCCGAAGTTTCCTCGTCACGTCCGGGATCTCATCCGGGAATCCGAACAACCTTCGGTAACCACATACTATTTCCCATAACAACTCTAGCGTCACCGAACCTTAAGTGTGTAGACCCTACGGGTTCGGGAACCATGCAGACATGACCGAGACACCTCTCCGGCCAATAACCAATAGCGGGATCTGGATACCCATATTGGCTCCCACATGTTCCACGATGATCTCATCGGATGAACCACGATGTCGGGGATTCAATAAATCCCGTATACAATTCCCTTTGTCCATCGGTATGTTACTTGCCCGAGATTCGATCGTTGGTGTCCCTATACCTTGTTCAATCTCGTTACCGGCAAGTCTCTTTACTCATTCCGTAACACATGATCCAGCGACTAACTCCTTAGTCACATTGAGCTCATTATGATGATGCATTACCGAGTGGGCCCAGAGATACCTCTCCGTCATACGGAGCGACAAATCCTAGTCTCGATTCGTGCCAAACCAACAGACACTTTCGGAGATACCTGTAGTGCACCTTTATAGCCACCCAGTTACGTTGTGACGTTTGGTACACCCAAAGCATTCCTACAGTATCCGGGAGTTGCACAATCTCATGGTCTAAGGAAATGATACTTGACATTAGAAAAGCTCTTAGCAAACGAACTACACGATCTTGTGCTATGCTTAGGCTTGGGTCTTGTCCATCACATCATTCTCCTAATGATGTGATCCCGTTATCGATGACATCCAATGTCCATGGTCAGGAAACCATAACCATCTATTGATCAACGAGCTAGTCAACTAGAGGCTCACTAGGGATATGTTGTGGTCTATGTATTCACACATGTATTACGGTTTCCAGTTAATACAATTATAGCATGAACAATAGACAATTATCATGAACAAGGAAATATAATAATAACCTTTTATTATTGCCTCTAGGGCATATTTCCAACAGTTTCCCACTTGCACTAGAGTCAATAATCTAGTTCACATCACTATGTGATTGTAATGAATCCAACACCCATGGGGTTTGATCATATCTCGCTTGTGAGAGAGGTTATTAGTCAACGGGTCTGAACCTTTCAGATCTGTGTGTGCTTTACAAATTTCCATGTCATCTTGTAGATGCAGCTACCACGCACTATTTGTAACTATTCCAAATAACTGTTCTACTATATGAATCTGGTTTACTACTCGGAGTCATCCAGATTAGTGTCAAAGTTTGCATCGACGTAACCCTTTACGACGAACTCTTTTACCACCTCCATAATCGAGAAAATTCCTTAGTCCACTAGTTACTAAGGACAACTTTGACCGCTGTCCTGTGATCCATTCCTGGATCACTCTTGTACCCCTTGACTGACTCATGGCAAGGCGCACTTCAGGTGCGGTACACAGCATAGCATACTATAGAGCCTACGTTTAAAGCATAGGGGACGACCTTCGTCCTTTCTCTCTCTTCTGCCGTGGTCAGGTCTTGAGTATTACTCAATACTCACACCTTATAACACAACCAAGAACTCCTTCTTTGCCGATCTATTTTGAACTCCTTCAAAATATTGTCACGGTATGTATTCATTTGAAAGTACTATTAAGCGTTTTTGATCTATCCTTATAGATCTTGATGCTCAATGTTCAAGTAGCTTAATCCAGGTTTTTATTGAAAAACACCTTTCAAACAACCCTATATGCTTTCCAGAAATTCTACATCATTTCTGATCAACAATATGTCAACAACATATATTCATCAAAAATTCTATAGTGCCCCCACTCACTTCTTTGGAAATACAAGTTTCTCATAAACTTTGTATAAACCCAAAATCTTTGATCATCTCATCAAAGCGTATATTCCAACTCTGAGATGCTTACTCCAGTCCTTAGAACGATCGTTGGAGCTTTGCATACTTGTTAGCATCTTTTAGGACTGACAAAACCTTCTTGTTGTATCATATACAACCTTTCCTCAAGAAAATCGTCGAGGAAACAATGTTTTGACATCCTATCTGCAATATTTCATAAATAATGCAGTAACTGCTAATATAATTCCAACAGACTCTTAGCATCGCTACAAGTGAGAAAGTCTCATCATAGTCAACTCCTTGAACTTGTCGGAAAACATCTTAGCGACAACTCGAGCTTTCTTAATGGTGACACTTACCATCATTGTCCGTCTTCCTTTTAAATCCATCTGTACCCAACAGCCTTACGACCATCAAGTAGTTCTTACAAAGTCTACACTTTGTTTTCATACATGGATCCTCTCTCTAATTTTATGGCCTCGAGCCATTCATCGGAATCCGGGCCCACCATCGCTTCTCCATAGCTCGTAGGTTCATTGTTGTCTAGCAACATGACCTAAGACAGGATTACGTACCACTCTGAAGTAGTACGCATCCTTGTCGACCTACGAGGTTTGGTAGTGCCTTGATCCGAAGTTTCATGATCACTATCATAAGCTTCCACTTCAATTGGTGTAGGCGCCACAGGAACAACTTCCTGTGCCCTGCTACACACTAGTTGAAGTGACGGTTCAATAACCTCATCAAGTCTCCACCATCCTCCCACTCAATTCTTTCGAGAGAAACTTTTCCTCGAGAAAGGACCCGTTTCTAGAAACAATCGCTTTTGCTTCCGGATCTGAAATAGGAGGTATACCCAACTATTTTGGGTGTCCTATGAAGATGCATTTATCCGCTTTGGGTTCGAGCTTATTAGGCTAAAACTTTTCCACATAAGCGACGCAGCCCCAAACTTTTAAGAAATGACAGCTTAGGTTTCTCTAAACCATAGTTCATACGGTGTCATCTCAACGGAATTACATGGTGCCCTATTTAAATTGAATGCGGTTGTCTCTAATGCCTAACCCATAAATGATAGTGGTAGTTCGATGAGAGACATCATGGTATGCACCATATCCAATAGGGTGCAGCTATGATGTTCGGACACACCATCACACTATGGTGTTCTAGGCGGTATTAGTTGTGAAACAATTTCCACAATGTCTTAATTGTGTGCCAAACTCGTAACTCAGATATTCATCTCTATGATCATATCATAGACATTTTATCCTCTTGTCACGATGATCTTCGACTTCACTCTGAAATTACTTGAATCTTTCAATAATTCAGACTTGTTTTTCATCAAGTAAATATACTTAGCATCTACTCAAATCATCTGTGAAGTAAGAACATAACGATACCCACTGCGTGCCTCAGCACTCATTGGACTGCACACATCAAAATGTATTACTTCCAACAAGTTGCTTTCTTGTTCCATCTCACTGAAAATGAGGCCTTTCAGTCATCTTGCCCATGTGGTATGATTTGCATGTCTCAAGTGATTCAAAATCAAGTGAGTCCAAACGGTCCATCTGCATGGAGTTTCTTCATGCGTATACACCAATAGACATGGTTCGCATGTCTCAAACTTTTCAAAAAATGAGTGAGTCCAAAGATCCATCGACATGGAGCTTCTTCATGCGTTTTATACCAATATGACTCAAATGGCAGTGCCACGAGTAGGTGGTACTATCATCACTATCTTATATCTTTTGGCATGAACATGTGTATCACTACAACCGAGATTCAATAAACCATTCATTTTCGGTGCAAGACCATTGAAAGCATTATTAAAATAAACAGAGTAACCATTATTCTCCTTAAATGAATAACCACATTGCAATAAACATAATCCAATCATGTCTATGCTCAACGCAAACACCAAATAACAATTATTTAGGTTTCACACCAATCCCGATGGTAGAGGGAGCGTGCGATGTTTGATCACGTCAACCTTTGAAACACTTCCAATACATATCGTCATCTCACCTTTAGCTAGACTCCATTTATTCCGTAGTTTTTTATTTCGAGTTACTAACACTTAGCAACCGAACCGGTATCTAATACCCTGGTGCTACTAGGAGTACTAGTAAAGTACACATTTAATATAATGTATATCCAATATACTTCTGTCGACCTTGCCAGCCTTCTCATCTACCAAGTATCTAGGGTAGTTCTGCTCCAGTGACCGTTCCCCTCATTACATAAGCACTTAGTCTCTGGTTTGGGTTCAACCTTGGGTTTCTTCACTAGAGCAGCAACTGATTTGCCGTTTCATGAAGTATCCCTTCTTGCCCTTGCCCTTCTTGAAACTAGTGGTTTGACTAACCATCAACAATTGATGCTCCTACTTGATTTCTACTTTCGCGGTGTCAAACATCCCAAATAGCTCAAGGATCATCATATCTATCCCTGATATGTTATAGTTCATTACGAAGCTCTAGTAGCTTGGTGGCAGTGACTTTGGAGAACCATCACTAACTCATCTGGAAGACCAACTCCCACTCGATTCAAGCGATTGTAGTACTCAGACAATCTGAGCACATGCTCAACGATTGAGCTTTTCTCCCTTAGTTTGCAGGCTTAAGAAACTTGTCGGAGGTCTCATACCTCTTGACGTGGGCACGAGCCTAAAATCCCAATTTCAGTCCTTGGAACATCTCATATGTTCCGCGACGTTTTGAAAACGTCTTTGGCGCCTCAATTCTAAACCGTTTAGCATTACACACTGAACTATCATGTAGTCATCAAAACGTGTGTGTCAGATGTTCGCAACATCCACAGACGATGCTCGAGGTTCAGCACACCGAGCGATGCATTAAGGACATAATCCTTCTGTGCAGCAATGAGGACAATCCTCAGTATACGGACCCAGTCCGCATAATTGCTACTGTCAACTTTCAACTAAATTTTCTCTAGGAACATATCTTAAGCAGTAGAACTAAAGCGTAGGCTACGACATAATTTGCAAAGACCTTTTGACTATATTCATGACAATTAAGTTCATCTAATCAAATTATTTAATGAACTCCCACTCAGATTGACATCCCTCTAGTCATCTAAGTGTTACATGATCCAAGTCAACTAGGCCGTGTCCGATCATCACGTGAGACGGACTAGTCATCATCGGTGAACATCTCCATGTTGATCATATCTACTATACGACTCATGTTCGACCTTTCGGTCTCTCATGTTCCGAGGCCATGTCTATACATGCTAGGCTCATCAAGTCAACCTAAGTGTTTTGCATGTGTAAATCTGGCTTACACCCGTTGTATGCGAACATTAGAATCTATCACACCCGATCATCACGTGGTGCTTCGAAACAACGAACTTTCGCAACGGTGCACAGTTAGGGGGAACACTTTCTTGAAATTTTTTCATGAGGGATCATCTTATTTATGCTACCGTCGTTCTAAGCAAATAAGATGTAAACATGACAAACATCACATGCAAATCATAAAGTGACATGATATGGCCAATATCATCTTGCGCCTTTGATCTCCATCTTTGAGGCACGGCATGATCACCTTTGTCACCGGCATGACACCGTGATCTCCATCATCGTGTCTTCATGAAGTTGTCTCGCCAACTATTACTTCTACTACTATGGCTAACGGTTAGCAATAAAGTAAAGTAATTACATGGCGTTCTCATTGACATGCAGGTCATAGAATAAATTAAGACAACTCCTATGGCTCCCGCCGGTTGTCATACTCATCGACATGCAAGTCTGATTCCTATTACAAGAACATGATCAATCTCATACATCACATATATCATTCATCACATCCTTTTGGCCATATCACATCACATAGCATACCCTGCAAAAACAAGTTAGACGTCCTCTAATTGTTGTTGCATGTTTTACGTGGCTGCTATGGGTTTCTAGCAAGAACGTTTCTTACCTACGCAAAAGCCACAACGGTGATATGCCAATTGCTATTTACCCTTCATAAGGACCCTCTTCATCGAATCCGATCCGACTAAAGTGGGAGAGACAAACACCCGCTAGCCACCTTATGCATCAAGTGCATGTCACTCGGTGGAACCTGTCTCACGTAAGCGTACGTGTAAGGTTGGTCCGGGCCGCTTCATCCCACAATGCCGCCAAATCAAGATAAGACTAGTAACGTTAAGCAAATTGAACAAATCATCGCCCATAACTACTTGTGTTCTACTCGTGCATAGAATCTACGCATAGACCTAGCTCATGATGCCACTGTTGGGGAATGTAGTAATAATTCAAAAAATTTCCTACGTGTCACCAAGATCAATCTAGGAGATGCTAGCAACGAGAGAGAGGAAGTGCATCTTCATACCCTTGAAGATCGCTAAGCGGAAGCGTTACAAGAACGCGGTTGATGGAGTCGTACTCGCGACGATTCAAATCGCGGAAGATCCGATCTAGCGCCGAACGGACGGCGCCTCCGCGTTTAACACACATACAGCCCGGGGACGTCTCCTCCTTCTTGATCCAGCAAGGGGAGAGGATAAGTTGAGCGAGAACTCCAGCAGCACGATGGCGTGGTGGCGATGGAGCTCGTGGTTCTCTGGCAGAGCTTCACTAAGCACTACGGAGGAGGAGCAGTTGGAGGAGGAGAGGGCTGCGCCAGGGAAGGGGTGCAGCTGCCCTCTCTCTCCCTCACTATATATAGGGGGAAGGGGGGGTGGGGTGGAGGAGGCGCCCTAGGGTTCCCTAGGGGAGGGGCGGCGGCCACAAGGGAAACCCTAGATGGGTTTGGGCGCCCCCACCCCTAGGAAACTTGCCCCCCAAGCTGGGAGGGGTGGCGCCCCCACCTCTCCACGTTACGTGAGATGGGGTGGGAGGGGCGCACAACCCCTTAGTGGGCTGACGTGCCCCCTCCCCTTGGCCCATAAAGCCCCCCAACGCTTGCCGGGGCCTCCGAAACCCCTTTCGGACACGCTGGTCGTCACCCGGTACCCCCGGAACGATTCCGGACTCCAATACCCTTCGTCCAATATATCGATATTCACCTCCGGATCATTCCGGAATTCCTCGTCACGTCCGGGATCTCATCCGGGACTCCGAACAACCTTCGGGAACCACATACTATTCCCCATAACAACTCTAGCGTCACCAAACCTTAAGTGTGTAGACTCTACGGGTTCGGGAACCATGCAGACATGACCGAGACACCTCTCCGGCCAATAACCAATAGCGGGATCTGGATACCCATATTGGCTCCCACATGTTCCATGATGATCTCATCGGATGAACCACGATGTCGGGGATTCAATCAATCCCGTATACAGTTCCCTTTGTCCATCGGTATGTTACTTGCCCGAGATTCGATCGTTGATATCCCTATACCTTGTTCAATCTCGTTACCGGCAAGTCTCTTTACTCGCCCCGTAACGCATGATCCCGCGACTAACTCCTTAGTCACATTGAGCTCATTATGATGATGCATTACCGAGTGGGCACAGAGATACCTCTTCGTCATACGGAGCGACAAATCCCAGTCTCGATTCGTGGCAACCCAACAGACACTTTCGGAGATACCTGTAGTGCACCTTTATAGCCACCCAGTTACGTTGTGAGGTTTGGTACACCCAAAGCATTCCTACAGTATCCGGGAGTTGCACAATCTCATGGTCTAAGGAAATGATACTTGACATTAGAAAAGCTCTTAGCAAACGAACTACACGATCTTGTGCTATGCTTAGGATTGGGTCTTGTCCATCACAGCATTTTCCTAATGATGTGATCCCGTTATCAATGACATCCAATGTCCATGGTCAGGAAACCATAACCATCTATTGATCAATGAGCTAGTCAACTAGAGGCTCACTAGGGACATGTTGTGGTCCATGTATTCACACATGTATTATGGTTTCCAGTTAATACAATTATAGCATGGATAATAGACAATTATCATGAACAAGGAAATATAATAATAACCATTTTATTATTGCCTCTAGGGCATAGTTCCAACACGTAGTAATTTCAAAAAAATTCCTACGCGCACACAAGATCATGGTGATGCATAGCAACGAGAGGGGAGAGTGTTGTCCACGTACCCTCGTAGACCGAAAGCGGAAGCGTTATGACAACGCGGTTGATGTAGTCGTACATCTTCACGATCGACCGATCCTAGTACCGAACGCACGACACCTCCGCGATCTGCACACATTCAGCTCGGTGACGTCCCACGAACTCACGATCCAGTAGAGTGTCGAGGGAGAGTTTTGTCAGCACGACGGCGTAATGACAGTGATGATGAAGCTACCGGGGCAGGGCTTCGCCTAAGCACTACGACGATGTGACCGAGGTCTGTCATTGAAAAACTCTTATTCAAGTATCCTTTTATGCTATCCAGAAATTCTATATCATTTCCAATCAACAATATTTCATCCACATATAATATTAGAAATGCTTCACAGCTCCCACTCACTTTCTTGTAAATACATGCTTCTCCAAAAGTCTGTATAAAACCATATTCTTTGATCACACTATCAAAACGTTTATTCCAACTCCGAGATGCTTGCACCAGTCCATAAATGGATCGCTGGAGCTTGCACACTTTGTTAGCATCCTTTGGATCGATAAACCTTCAGGTTGCATCATATACAACTCTTCTTCCAGAAATCCATTCAGGAATGCAGTCTTTACATCCATTTGCCAAATTTCATAATCATAAAATGCAGCAATTGCTAACATGATTCAGACGGACTTAAGCATCGCTACGGGTGAGAAGGTCTCATCGTAGTCAACTCCTTGAACTTGTCGAAAACCTTTTGCAACAAGTCGAGCTTTGTAGACAGTAACATTACCGTCAGCGTCAGTCTTCTTCTTGAAGATCCATTTATTCTCGATGGCTTGCCGATCATCAGGCAAGTCAACCAAAGTCCACACTTTGTTCTCATACATGGATCCCATCTCAGATTTCATGGTCTCAAGCCATTTTGTGGAATCTGGGCTCATCATCGCTTCCTTATAGTTCGTAGGTTCGTCATGGTCAAGTAACATGACCTCCAGAACAGGATTATCGTACCACTCTCGTGCGGATCTTACTCTGGTTGACCTACGAGGTTCGGTAGTAACTTGATCTGAAGTTACATGATCATCATCATTAGCTTCCTCACTAATTGGTTTAGGAGTCACAGGAATAGATTTCTGTGATGAACTACTTTCCAATAAGGGAGCAGGTACAGTTACCTCATAAAGTTCTACTTTCCTCCCACTCACTTCTTTCGAGAGAAACTCCTTCTCTAGAAAGGATCCATTCTTAGCAACGAATGTCTTGCCTTCGGATCTGTGATAGAAGGTGTACCCAACAGTCTCCTTTGGGTATCCTATGAAGACACATTTCTCCGATTTGGGTTCGAGCTTATCATGTTGAAGCTTTTTCACATAAGCATCGCAGCCCCAAACTTTAAGAAACGACAACTTTGGTTTCTTGCCAAACCATAGTTCATAAGGCGTCGTCTCAGCGGATTTAGATGGTGCCCTATTTAACGTGAATGCAGCTGTCTCTAAAGCATAACCCCAAAACGATAGCGGTAAATCAGTAAGAGACATCATAGATCGCACCATATCTAGTAAAGTACGATTACGACGTTCAGACACACCATTACGTTGTGGTGTTCCGGGTGGCGTGAGTTGCGAAACTATTCCGCATTGTTTCAAATGAAGACCAAACTCGTAACTCAAATATTCTCCCCCACGATCAGATCATAGAAACTTTATTTTCTTGTTACGATGATTTTCCACTTCACTCTGAAATTCTTTGAACTTTTCAAATGTTTCAGACTTATGTTTCATTAAGTAGATATACCCATATCTGCTCAAATCATCTGTGAAGGTGAGAAAACAACGATACCCGCCGCGAGCCTCAACATTCATCGGACCACATACATCAGTATGTATGATTTCAAACAAATCTATTGCTCACTCCATTGTTCCGGAGAACGGAGTTTTAGTCATCTTGCCCATGAGGCATGGTTCGCAAGTACCAAGTGATTTATAATCAAGTGATTCCAAAAGTCCATCAGAATGGAGTTTCTTCATGCGCTTTACACCAATATGACCTAAATGGTAGTGCCACAAATAAGTTGCACTATCATTATCAACTCTGCATCTTTTGGCTTCAATATTATGAACATGTGTGTCACTACTATCAAGATTCAACATGAATAGACCACTCTTCAAGGGTGCATGACCATAAAAGATATTACTCATATAAATAGAACAACCATTATTCTCTGATTTAAATGAATAACCATCTCGCATCAAACAAGATCCAGATATAATGTTCATGCTCAACGCTGGCACCAAATAACAATTATTCAGGTCTAAAACTAATCCCGAAGGTAGATTTAGAGGTAGCATGCCGACTGCGATCACATCGACTTTGGAACCATTTCCCACGCGCATCGTCACCTCGTCCTTAGCCAATCTTCGCTTAATCCGTAGTCCCTGTTTCGAGTTGCAAATATTAGCAACAGAACCAGTATCAAATACCCAGGTGCTACTGCGAGCATTAGTAAGGTACACATCAATAACATGTATATCACATATACCTTTGTTCACCTTGCCACCCTTCTTATCCGCCAAATACTTGGGGCAGTTCCGCTTCCAGTGACCAGTCCCTTTGCAGTAGAAGCACTCAGTCTCAGGCTTAGGTCCAGACTTGGGCTTCTTCACTTGAGCAGCAACTGGCTTGCCGTTCTTCTTGAAGTTCCCCTTCTTCCCTTTACCCTTTTTCTTGAAACTGGTGGTCTTGTTGACCATCAACACTTGATGCTCCTTCTTGATTTCTACCTCTGCAGCCTTTAGCATTGCGAAGAGCTCGGGAATTGTCTTATCCATCCCTTGCATATTATAGTTCATCACGAAGCTCTTGTAGCTTGGTGGCAATGATTGAAGAATTCTGTCAATGACACTATCATCAGGAAGATTAACTCCTAGTTGAATCAAGTGATTATTATACCCAGACATTTTGAGTATATGTTCACTGACAGAACTATTCTCCTCCATCTTGCAGCTGTAGAACTTATTGGAGACTTCATATCTCTCAATCCGGGCATTTGCAAATATTAACTTCAACTCCTGGAACATCTCATATGCTCCATGATGTTCAAAACGTCGTTGAAGTCCCGGTTTAAGCCGTAAAGCATGGCACACTGAACTATCGAGTAGTCATCAGCTTTGCTCTGCCAGACGTTCATAACATCTGGCGTTGCTCCTGCAGCGGGTTTGGCACCTAGCGGTGCTTCCAGGACGTAATTCTTCTGTGCAGCAATGAGGATAATCCTCAAGTTATGGACCCAGTTTGTGTAGTTGCTACCATCATCTTTCAACTTAGCTTTCTCTAGGAACGCATTAAAATTCAACGGAACAACAGCACGGGCCATCTATCTACAACAACATAGACATGCAAAATACTATCAGGTACTAAGTTCATGATAAATTAAAGTTCAATTAATCAAATTACTTAAGAACTCCCACTTAGATAGACATCCCTCTAATCATCTAAGTGATCACGTGATCCATATCAACTAAACCATGTCCGATCATCACGTGAGATGGAGTAGTTTTCAATGGTGAACATCACTATGTTGATCATATCTACTATATGATTCACGCTCGACCTTTCGGTCTCAGTGTTCTGAGGCCATATCTGCATATGCTAGGCTCGTCAAGTTTAACCTGAGTATTCTGCATGTGAAATACTGGCTTGCACCCGTTGTATGTGAACGTAGAGCTTATCACACCCGATCATCACGTGGTGTCTCGGCACGATGAACTTTTGCAACGGTGCATACTCAGGGAGAACACTTGTACCTTGAAATTTAGTGAGAGATCATCTTATAATGCTATCGTCGATCTAAGCAAAATAAGATGCATAAAGGATAAACATCACATGCAATCAATATAAGTGATATGATATGGCCATCATCAGCTTATTCCTTTGATCTCCATCTCCAAAGCACCGTCATGATCACCATCGTCACCGGCGCGACACCTTGATCTCCATCGTAGCATCGTTGTCGTCTCGCCTACTATTGCTTCTACGACTATCGCTACCGCTTAGTGATAAAGTAAAGCAATTACATGGCGATTGCATTTCATATAATAAAGCGACAACCATATGGGTCCTGCCAGTTGCCGATAACTCTGTTACAAAACATGATCATCTCATACAATAAAATTTAGCATCATGTCTTGACCATATCACATCACAACATGCCCTGCAAAAACAAGTTAGACGTCCTCTACTTTGTTGTTGCAAGTTTTACGTGGCTGCTACGGGCTTAGCAAGAACCGTTCTTACCTACGCATCAAAACCACAACGATATTTCGTCAAGTATGTGCTGTTTTAACCTTCAACAAGGACCGGACGTAGCCACACTCGATTCAACTAAAGTTGGAGAAACTGACACCCGCCAGCCACCTGTGTGCGAAGCACGTCGGTAGAACCAGTCTCGCGTAAGCATACGCGTAATGTCGGCCCGGGCCGCTTCATCCAACAATACCACCGAATCAAAGCATGACATGCTGGTAAGCAGTATGATTAGTATCGCCCACAACTCACTTATGTTCTACTCCTGCATATAACATCTACGCATAAACCTGGCTTGGATGCCACTGTTGGGGAACATAGTAATTTCAAAAAAAAAATCCTACGCACACGCAAGATCATGGTGATGCATAGCAACGAGAGGGGAGAGTGTCGTCCACGTACCCTCGTAGACCGTAAGCGGAAGCGTTATGAGAACGCGGTTGATGTAGTCGTACGTCTTCACGATCCGACCGATCTAAGTACCGAACGCACGACACCTCCGAGTTCAGCACACATTCAGCTCGGTGACGTCCCACGACCTCCAATCCAGCAGAGCTTCGCGGGAGAGTTCCGTCAACACGACGGCGTGATGACGGTGATGATGTTGCTACCGACGCAGGGCTTCGCCTAAGCACCGCTACGATATGACCGAGGTGGATTATGGTGGAGGGGGGCACCGCACACGGCTAAGAGATCAATGATCAACTTGTGTGTCTATGGGGTGCCCCCTTCCCCCGTATATAAAGGAGTGGAGGAGGGGAGAGGGCCGGCCTCCTAGGCGCGCCCCAAGGGGAGTCCTACTCCCACCGGGAGTAGGATTCCCCCCTTCCCTAGTTGGACTAGGAGAGAAGGAAGGGGGAGAGAGGGAGGAAGGAAAGGGGGTGCTGCCCCCCTTCCTAGTCCAATTCGGACCAGAGGGGGAGGGGGCGCGCGGCCTGCCCTGGCTGCCCCTCTCTCTCTCCACTAAGGCCCAATAAGGTCCATATACCTCCCGGGGGGTTTCGATAACCTCCCGGTACTCTGGTATATGCCCGATCTCACCCGGAACCATTCCGATGTCCAAATATACTCATCCAATATATCGATCTTTATGTCTCGACCATTTCGAGACTCCTCGTCATGTCCGTGATCATATCCGGGACTCCTAACTACCTTCGGTACATCAAAACACATAAACTCATAATACCGATCGTTACCGAACGTTAAGCGTGCGGACCCTACGGGTTCGAGAACTATGTAGACATGACCGAGACTCATCTCCGGTCAATAACCAATAGCGGAACCTGGATGCTCATATTGGTTCCTACAAATTCTACGAAGATCTTTATCGGTCAAACCGCATAACAGCATACGTTGTTCCCTTTGTCAACGGTATGTTACTTGCCCGAGATTCGATCGTCGGTATCTCAATACCTAGTTCAATCTCGTTACCGGCAAGTCTCTTTACTCGTTCCGTAATGCATTATCCCGCAACTAACTCATTAGTTGCATTGCTTGCAAGGCTTATAGTGATGTGCATTACCGAGAGGGCCCAGAGATACCTCTCCGACAATCAGAGTGACAAATCCTAATCTCGATCTATGCCAACTCAACAAGTACCATCGGAGACACCTGTAGAGCACCTTTATAATCACCCAGTTACGTTGTGACGTTTGGTAGCACACAAAGTGTTCCTCCGGTATTCGGGAGTTGCATAATCTTATAGTCATAGGAACATGTATAAGTCATGAAGAAAGCAATAGCAATATACTAAACGATCAAGTGCTAAGCTAACGGAATGGGTCAAGTCAATCACATCATTCTCTAATGATGTGATCTCATTAATCAAATGACAACTCATGTCTATGGTTAGGAAACATAACCATCTTTGATTCAACGAGCTAGTCAAGTAGAGGCATACTAGTGACACTCTATTTGTCTATGTATTCACACATGTACTAAGTTTCCGGTTAATACAATTCTAGCATGAATAATAAACATATATCATGATATCAGGAAATATAAATAACAACTTTATTATTGCCTCTAGGGCATATTTCCTTCAGCTCGGATCCAGGGCGCACTTCAGCTCGCCCGGGTGCCCCGTGCCACCCTCACGCACGAGAAGGAGAGGCTCCTCCGCCACCGCCGTCAGCCGCCCGGGTTTAGCCCGGCTGCTTCCTCCAGCGGCGGCGGAGGGATGTGAGGGGGAGTAACCGGCGGCTAAGGTTGGGGCCCCTCGGCCGCCCGCGCGTGGGGCGACGTATGGGAGAGGAAGGGAGGAAGCGGCGGGCGGCAGCGCTGCTGCTAGGTTAGGTCGCGTAGGTTAGCGATGACTATGAAGATTTATCAGAACGACACCTAAGGAGAAACATGTGCATCTACATAATCTTCATGATTCTAAACAAGCCGCTAATAGGCCAATTTTCTACCCCTTACCACAATTAACTTACTATATTTGATTACAATACATGGATGTTCACTCAACTTGGGCGAAAAACTCAGTTTGGTCACTGGACTTAGAGTTACGTTGTTTACAATCACTAAGGTGGTTTTATTGAATAGAACTTGCTACTATTTGTTTTAAAGAAGAACTCCTCCAATGCCTATTATATGATAGGCACCATTGATATTTGAACCACTAAAATAAGTAATGCCCCCCATTGAAATGCACGGACAATTTAACAAGTAACTAAAAAAAGGCAAGACATAATCCAGGAGGCTATCTCATTTGCCCGCATGTTAACAAGGAACTGATTAATACATGAAGATATAATAGGTAAAAATTACTTCTAATACATTTTGATAAGGAAATGATAAATACATGAAGATATAATAGGCAAAAATTGATATAAAGTAGGAAATAATAAAATGACATTAAATCCATTCTCCGATCTCTATATAAAGACTAGCACACCCTATTCCGGCGACATCGTCGCTACAGAAGGACAACAACGATAAGAAGAAAAGGATTGCCAACATGACGAGCACCAAAGACAACACTCGCGTTTTGTGCTTGATGGCTCTCCTGGCCACGTCTACCACATTGAATTGTCTGGATTGCTTACCACATGTTTATACACACTACATACAAACTGAAACGAGTGAGCAAACATACTAAAATGCACCCATATACATTTAAATCAGAAAAAAGTCATCATAGAATGCTTTTACCACGCTTGCCTCATGGAGTATTTATTCTCTCTTTCATGTGCAAAATGAATTACTTTGTTCAATCTAAATTAATCAAAATTCTAGCTTTATCAAAAAAACTTTATCAAAATTCTAGCTTTGTCCTAGGTTAAATCTTTTCAATTTTGACCAAGTTCATAGAAAAATATGCTAATATTTATGACATCAAATATATACTATGGAGACATATTTTATGATGGAACTAATTTGATGTTGTAGATGTTGAAATTTTCTCTATAGACTTAGTCAAACTTAAAGAAGTTTGACTTAAGATAAAGTTGGAATTAGAACTATTTTCTGGAAGGAAGGAAGCACCCTAGTAACCGATTGCTATGCAATATAATGCACTAACGAGGTTATCGCTCCATTGTTCATAGGTACAACAGGTCTGGGTATAACAAGCACTTTTACGAAATTGTGTGTAGCCGCAAAAGGTTGTGCGCGCCCAATCCAACCTAGTGACAACGTTCTGTGCAAGGCTTATTGTGTAGGCCAAGGTTACAATAGGGATAAAAGCTATTGTTCACCTGATAGTGGCGGCATGTGCTGCTGCGAAAAGTAATGAATTACATGTATTGCCATGTGCTGGAAAGATATGGTGCACCGTTGAGAATATCTATCTATGCACATCGGAAATTACTTCACATGAAGAATAATCAATAGATGTAATATATGATTTATATCTTTTCGAAAACCTTCTTTCCTTAAGAAAAGAAAACATTTGATCGCCATGATGCACTATTAGTGATAGCAATGATACAATTCAGCAGAAGAAATTAGAAGTGGTGGTGGGATAATTCATCAATGCTCTTGAAACAAATAAGCATAAATCCTAATTTAATTACTTCCAGAGCAGTTCGTATATAGAAGACTAACATGGTAGTGAAAATAATGTTCTTATAGAATAAAAAAATACCAATAAAAAATTGTCTCCGTAAAACACTTCATTGGTAGAGGAGCAATAAACCACCCTCGCATGAAAGCCAACATGCTAGCTAGGTGAAAGCCAGCTTTCACAAGAGTGTTGGATCCTTAGGGAGTGTTTGCTTCTCAGGGCATCCCTCATTGGGATAGGGATAGTCATTTTTTTAGGGATGCCACACATTTGGAAGGGAGTGAGATGGCTAGGGATAACCCGATTAAAAAAGTTGGTCAAAAACTTGGCTGACGATAGCGACAAAAAATTGGAGGACGAGAGCAGCCATACGTGTGCCACCCTCTCGTTCCCAGCTGAAGCACGCCCCCCTCTACGTTTCATGTCCCCACACAAAAAGGGAACCTACCTCTATTATCCCCTCTCTTATAAGCCCTAGGGAGTGGCAACAACTGTTATTCTTGATAGGTGGGACTTTTGGAAATAATGAAAGAGAGAATTAAACTAAGTATACTTGGGGGTGTCGTTCGTGGTGAGCTTGGGGTGGATGTGATGCTTTGGTTGCTTGGCGGCGGTTGGTGGCGTGGTCGGAGTTCGTCTGGTGGCAGTGCGTTGGCGCTCTGCCGCCTATGTGCTCAACCTCGGAGTCCTTCTTCCACGGTGCATTATAGGATATGGCCATCTACAGAAGGTGGGAAATCCCTCACATAACATTGCCTCTCAAGACGCGACGTGTTGAGACAACTCAAACGTCCTACTTCCTGTCCCATAATTGCGGCGGCTAAAGGAAAGACATTATGGTCATGAGAACTGGACTGAAGGCAATAAGTTTTATGGACAACTGTGACTCCTAGAATAATTGTGTTCACCTCAAGATATCAACGACTGCCACTCGGAAGGTTTATTGGTTTGAACAACTATCTATCAACTTCATGTGTAGTCTAAAGATTTGAACGTCTCCAACTACGTACACCAATGGATCGAACTTCTCCCATCACTAACTTATCGCAAAGGTAAATAATCAACACGAAGAGACACATAAATAGACAACAGATATCAAATAACTGCTTACTAGCCGGTCGACCCACAACCAACAATTACTCAAATAACATCACATAATGGAGGTTCAAGAGTTATTATAACCCATCACAGAGACTGTGATGGGGAGGGGGGAGAAGGGGTGTTGATGGTGGTGATGGAGGCTACGTGGTGGATGATGATGGTGATGGTGCAGTGGCGGCGACCCATGGCCATACCCACCGGTGGCGCTCCTCCGGCGGGGACGGCTCCCTTCCGGTCTTCCTCCAAGGTTGCAACGATGGTGATGGAGGCTTGGCATCGCCCCCAAATGCGCTTGATGTGGACTATCTGATGAATGTGGAGATGTATTCATGGTTGAGGAATATGGTGACGGCTAGGGTCGGTGGTGTATATGTAATAGCTCTCCCATAACCTCCTCCGTTCAGGTAGCATCTCTCTTTTGATCCAAAGGCTCTAGGTGAGCCCAAACCTTTCCCAAAACATCCTCTAAAGGCCAAGGAATTCGTAGGAACAAACGGGGACGAAATCCGAAGAATCCCGTGTGAAAGGGAAACTTTTGGGCTTGTCTGGTACGGTGCGTATGAGACGCTGCCTTTGGCTCTGGACTACTCTAGTAAAACAACCACTATTTCTTGCTACCTCTTGAGCATTGCGTTGGTTTTTCCCTTGAAGAGGAAAGGGTGATGCAGCAAAGTAGCGTAAGTATTTCCCTCAGTTTTTGAGAACCAAGGTATCAATCCACTAGGAGGCCACGCCCAAGTCCCTCGCACCTACACAAACAAATAAAAACCTCACAACCAACACAATAAAGGGGTTGTCAATCCCTTCAGGGTCACTTACAAAAGTGAGATCTGATAGAAATGATAAGATAATATTTTTGGTATTTTTATAATAAAGATGCAAAGTAAAATAAAAGGCAATAGAAATAGCTAAGTGTTGGAAGATTAATGGATAATAGACTCGGGGGCCATATGTTTCACTAGTGGCTTCTCTCAAGAGCATAAGTATTACGGTGGGTGAAGAAATTACTGTTGAGCAATTGACAGAATTGAGCATAGTTATGAGAATATCTAGGTATGATCATGTATATAGGCATCACGTCCGTGACAAGTAGACCGACTCCTGCCAGCATCTACTACTATTACTCCACACATCGACCGCTATCCAGCATGCATCTAGAGTATTAAGTTCATAAGAACAGAGTAATGCTTTAAGTAAGATGACATGATGTAGAGGGATAAACTCATGCAATATGATATAAACCCCATCTTATTATCCTCGATGGCAACAATACAATACGTGCCTTGTGATACGTCTCCGTCGTATCTACTTTTCCAAACACTTTTGCCCTTGTTTTGGACTCTAACTTGCATGATTTGAATGGAACTAACCCGGACTGACGTTGTTTTCAGCAGAATTGCCATGGTGTTATTTATGTGCAGAAACAAAAGTTCTCGGAATGACCTGAAACTCCACGGAACTTATTTTTGGAAAATATTAAAAATATTGGCGAAAGAATCAAGGCCAGGGGGGCCACCACCTGTCCACGAGGGTGGGGGACGCGCTTGCCCCCCTAGGCGCGCCCCCTGCCTCGTGGGCCCCCTGGTGCTCCACCGACCTCAACTCCAACTCCATATATTCGTGTTTGGGGAGAAAAAAATGAGAGAAAAAGATTCATCACGTTTTACGATACGGAGCCGCCGCCAAGCCCTAAACTCTCTCGGGAGGGCTGATCTGGAGTCCGTTCGGGGCTCCGGAGAGGGGAATCCGTCGCCATCGTCATCATCAACCATCCTCCATCACCAATTTCATGATGCTCACCGCCGTGCGTGAGTAATTCCACCGTAGGCTTGCTGGACGGTGATGGGTTGGATGAGATTTATCATGTAATCGAGTTAGTTTTGTTAGGGTTTGATCCCTAGTATCCACTATGTTCTGAGATTGATGTTGTTATGACTTTGCTATGCTTAATGCTTGTCACTAGGGCCCGAGTGCCATGATTTCAGATCTGAACCTATTATGTTTTCATGAATATATGTGTGTTCTTGATCCTATCTTGCAAGTCTATAGTCACCTACTATGTGTTATGATCCGGCAACCCCGAAGTGACAATAATCGGGACCACTCCCGGTGATGACCATAGTTTGAGGAGTTCATGTATTCACTATGTGTTAATGCTTTGGTCCGGTACTCTATTAAAAGGAGGCCTTAATATCCCTTAGTTTCTGCTAGGACCTCGCTGCCACGGGAGGGTAGGACAAAAGATGTCATGCAAGTTCTTTTCCATAAGCACGTATGACTATATTTGGAATACATGCCTACATTACATTGATGAATTGGAGCTAGTGCTGTGTCACCCTATGTTATGGTTGTTACATGATGAACCACATCCGGCATAATTCTCCATCACCGATCCAATGCCTACGAGCTTTTCACATATTGTTCTTCGCTTATTTACTTTTCCGTTGCTACTGTTACAATCACTACAAAACCCAAAAATATTACTTTTGCCACCGTTACCGTTACTCCCATATTACTTTGCTACTAAATACTTTGCTGCAAATACTAAGTTATCCAGGTGTTGTTGAATTGACAACTCAACTACTAATACTTGAGAATATTCTTTGGCTCCCCTTGTGTCGAATCAATAAATTTGGGTTGAATACTCTACCCTCGAAAACTGTTGCGATCCCCTATACTTGTGGGTTATCAAGACTATTTTCTGGCGCCGTTGCCGGGGAGCGTAGCTCTATTCTTTGAGTCACTTGGGATTTATATCTGTTGGTCACTATGAAGAACTTGAAAGATGAGAAAACTAAAATTTATCCCTCAACTACGAGGGGAGGTAAGGAACTGCCATCTAGCTCTGCACTTGATTCACCTTCTGTTTTGAGTAAGCTTTCGACACCTAAACCTGCTTCTGCTATTAATTCTGATATGTCGCATGTTATTGATGATGCCACTTCTGCTATGCATGATACTTATGATGAATCTACTTCTATGCTTGATACTATGGTGCCACTTGGTGAATTTCTTGATGAACAACTTGCTAGGGCTAGAGAGAATGAAATTATTGAAACTGATAATATTGATGATAGTGATGATGAAGGCTCTCCCAATAAATATGAATTACCTGTTGTGCCTGAGGGCTATGTTATGGATGAAGAAACTAAAAGAGACTTTCTTGCTTGCAATGATAGAAGTGATCTTAAGAAATTATTAGCTAAGCTTAAACAAAAAACTCTGAATGCTAGAATGAAGTATGATCCTGCTTATGCTACTTCACCTATCTTTGTTACTGATAAGGATTATGAATTCTCTGTTGATCCTGATATAATTACTTTGGTTGAGTCTGATCCTTTTTATGGCTATGAATCTGAAACTGTTGTTGCACATCTTACTAAATTAAATGATATAGCCACCCTGTTCACTAATGATGAGAGAACTCGCTACTTT
The DNA here is from genome assembly GCF_018294505.1 of Triticum aestivum. NCBI lineage: Eukaryota > Viridiplantae > Streptophyta > Magnoliopsida > Poales > Poaceae > Triticum > Triticum aestivum. Next base: position 82,760,701 of record NC_057811.1, read on the forward strand.
TATATCCTTAAAATATTTCCGTTCTCATTAAAGGGTGATGCTAAGATATGGTTTAATTCTCTTGATCCTGGTTGTGTGTGCAGTCCCCAGGATATGATTTATTACTTCTCTGCTAAATATTTCCCCGCTCATAAGAAACAAGCTGCTTTAAGGGAAATATATAATTTTGTGCAAATTGAAGAAGAGAGTCTCCCACAAGCTTGGGGGAGGCTTCTCCAATTACTTAATGCTTTGCCTGATCATCCTCTTAAGAAAAATGAAATACTTGATATCTTTTATAATGGACTAACCGATGCTTCCAGAGACCACCTGGATAGTTGTGCTGGTTCTGTTTTCAGGGAAAGAACACCGGATGAAGCTGAAATTCTATTGAATAATATGTTGACCTATGAAAATAATTGGACACTTCCTGAACCAACTCCTAAACCAACTCCGAATAAGAGGGGTGTTCTATTTCTTAGTCCTGAACATATGCTAGAGGCAAAGAAATATATGAAAGAAAAGGGTATTAAAGCTGAAGATGTTAAGAATTTACCTCCTATTGAAGAAATACATGGTCTTAATTTATCGCCTGTTGAAGAAATATATGGTCTTAATCCATTACCTATTGAAGAAACTCATTGTCTTGATAACCCGACACAGGTAGTAAAGGTAAATTCTCTCTATAGATATGATAAAGCTGAAACCCCTCTTACTAAGTTTGCTAGCCATTGTCTGGATGAGTTTGAAACTTTATGGTTAAGCAAGAAGATTTCAATGCTTATTTTGGTAGACAATTAAAACAAAATGCTTATATGATTGAACACTTGGGTGATTACATGTCTAGAGTTAAAGGTGAACTTAAACTCATTAGTAAACATGCTTCTATGGTTACCACTCAAGTAGAACAAGTACTTAAAGCTCAAAATGATTTGCTCAAAGAATTAAATAGTAAGAATAATGACTATGCTGTTAGAGTGGCTACTAGAACTGGTAAAATGACTCAAGAACCTTTGTATCCTGAAGGCCATCCTAAGAGAATTGAGCAAGATTCTCACAGAAATAACATTGATGCACCTAGTCCTTCTAAGAAGAAGAAAAAGAAAAATGATAGGACTCTGCATGCTTCTAGTGAACCTGTTGTTGAAACACCTGAGAATCCAAATGATATTTCTATTTCTGATGCTGAAACACAATCTGGTGATGAACATGAACCTAGTGATAATATTAATGATGATGTTCATATTGATGCTCAACCTAGTAATGATAATGATGTAGAAATTGAACCTGTTGTTGATCTTGATAACCCACAATCAAAGAATCAACGCTATGATAAGAGAGATTTTGTTGCTAGGAAGCACGGTAAAGAAAGAGAACCATGGGTTCAGAAACCCATGCCTTTTCCTCCCAAACCATCCAAGAAAAAGGATGATGAGGACTTTGAGCGCTTTGCTGAAATGATTAGACCTATCTTTTTGTGTATGCGATTAACTGATATGCTCAAAATGAATCCTTATGCTAAATATATGAAATAAATTGTTACTAATAAAAGAAAGATACCGGAAGCTGAAATTTCCACCATGCTAGCTAATTACACTTTTAAGGGTGGAATACCTAAGAAACTAGGAGATCCAGGAGTACCAACTATACCATGCTCCATTAAAAGAAACTATGTTAAAACTGCTTTATGTGATCTTGGAGCTGGTGTTAGTGTTATGCCTCTCTCTTTATATCGTAGACTTGATTTGAATAAGTTGACACCTACTGAAATATCTTTGCAAATGGCAGATAAATCAACTGTTGGGGATCATAGCAGAAATCAAAAATTTTCTACGCATCACCAAGATCCATCTATGGAGTTTACTAGCAACGAGAGGGAAGGAGTGCATCTACATACCCTTGTAGATCGCGAGCGGAAGCGTTCAAGTGAACGGGGTTGATGGAGTCGTACTCGTCGTGATCCAAATCACCGATGACCAAGCGCCGAACGGAAGGCACCTCCGCGTTCAACACACGTACGGAGCAGCGACGTCTCCTCCTTCTTGATCCAGCAAGGGGAAGGAGAGGTTGATGGAGATCCAGCAGCACGACGGCGTGGTGGTGGAAGTAGCGGGGATCCCGGCAGGGCTTCGCCAAGCGTAAGCGGGAGGGAGAGGTGTCACGGGAGGGAGAGGGAGGCGCCAGGGGCTGTGGTGCGGCTGCCCTCCCTCCCCCCACTATTTATAGGGTCTTGGGGGGGGGGGCACCGGCCCCCTGGAGATCCCATCTGAGGGGGGGGGGGGCGGCCAAGGGGGTGGCTTGCCCCCCAAGCCAAGTGGGGCGCCCCCCACCCCCAGGGTTTCCAACCCTAGGCGCAGGGGAGGCCCAAGGGGGGCGCACCAGCCGACCAGTGGCTGGTTCCCCTCCCCACTTCAGCCCATGGGGCCCTCCAAGACAGGTGGCCCCACCCGGTGGACCCCCGGGACCCTTCCGGTGGTCCCGATACAATACCGATAACCCGCGAAACTTTCCCGGTGGCCGAAACTGGACTTCCTATATATAATTCTTCATCTCCGGACCATTCCGGAACTCCTCGTGACGTTCGGGATCTCATCCGGGACTCCGAACAACTTTCGGGTTTCCGCATACTAATATCTCTACAACCCTAGCGTCACCGAACCTTAAGTGTGTAGACCCTACGGGTTCGGGAGACATGCAGACATGACCGAGACGACTCTCCGGTCAATAACCAACAGCGGGATCTGGATACCCATGTTGGCTCCCACATGTTCCACGATGATCTCATCAGATGAACCACGATGTCGAGGATTCAATCAATCCCGTATACAATTCCCTTTGTCAATCGGTACGTTACTTGCCCGAGATTCGATCGTCGGTATCCCAATACCTCGTTCAATCTCGTTACCGGCAAGTCACTTTACTCGTACCGTAATGCATGATCCCGTGACCAACCACTTGGTCACTTTGAGCTCATTATGATGATGCATTACCGAGTGGGCCCAGAGATACCTCTCCGTCAAACGGAGTGACAAATCCCAGTCTCGATTCGTGCCAACCCAACAGACACTTTCGGAGATACCCGTAGTGCACCTTTATAGCCACCCAGTTACGTTGTGACGTTTGGCACACCCAAAGCACTGCTACGGTATCCGGGAGTTGCACAATCTCATGGTCTAAGGAAATGATACTTGACAATTGGAAAAGCTCTAGCAAACGAACTACACGATCTTTGTGCTATGCTTAGGATTGGGTCTTGTCCATCACATCATTCTCCTAATGATGTGATCCCGTTATCAATGGCATCCAATGTCCATAGTCAGGAAACCATGACTATCTGTTGATCAACGAGCTAGTCAACTAGAGGCTTACTAGGGGCACGTTGTGGTCTATGTATTCACACATGTATTACGATTTCCGGATAACACAATTATAGCATGAACAATAGACGATTATCATGAACAAGGAAATATAATAATAACCATTTTATTATTGCCTCTAGGGCATATTTCCAACAGTCTCCCACTTGCACTAGAGTCAATAATCTAGTTACATTGTGATGAATCGAACACCCATAGAGTTCTGGTGTTGATCATGTTTTGCTCTAGGGAGAGGTTTAGTCAACGGATCTGCTACATTCAGGTCCGTATGTACTTTACAAATATCTATGTCTCCATTTTGAACACTTTCACGAATGGAGTTGAAGCGACGCTTGATATGCCTGGTCTTCCTGTGAAACTTGGGCTCCTTGGCAAGGGCAATAGCTCCAGTGTTGTCACAGAAGAGAGTCATCGGGCCCGACGCATTGGGAATCACCCCTAGGTCGGTAATGAACTCCTTTATCCAGATTGCTTCCTGTGTTGCCTCTGAGGCCGCCATGTACTCCGCTTCACATGTAGATCCCGCCACGACGCTTTTCTTGCAACTGCACCAGCTTACTGCCCCTCCATTCAAAATATACACGTATCTGGTTTGTGACTTCGAGTCATCCAGATCTGTGTCGAAGCTAGCGTCGACGTAACCCTTTACGACGAGCTCTTCGTCACCTCCATATACGAGAAACATATCCTTAGTCCTTTTCAGGTACTTCAGGATATTCTTGACCGCTGTCCAGTGTTCCATGCCGGGATTACTTTGGTACCTTCCTACCAAACTTACGGCAAGGTTTACATCAGGTCTGGTACACAGCATGGCATACATAATAGACCCTATGGCCGAGGCATAGGGGATGACACTCATCTTTTCTCTATCTTCTACCGTGGTCGGGCATTGAGCCGTGGTCAATAGAACACCTTGCAATACAGGCAAGAACCCCTTCTTGGACTGATCCATATTGAACTTCTTCAATATCTTGTCAAGGTACGTACTCTGTGAAAGACCAATGAGGCGTCTTGATCTATCTCTATAGATCTTGATGCCTAATATATAAGCAGCTTCTCCAAGGTCCTTCATTGAAACACACTTATTCAAGTAGGCCTTTATACTTTCCAAGAATTCTATATCATTTCCCATCAATAGTATGTCATCCACATATAATATGAGAAATGCTACAGAGCTCCCACTCACTTTCTTGTAAACACAGGCTTCTCCATAAGTCTGTGTAAACCCAAACGCTATGATCATCTCATCAAATCGAATGTTCCAACTCCGAGATGCTTGCACCAGCCCATAGATGGAGCGCTGGAGCTTGCATACCTTGTTAGCATTCTTAGGATCTACAAAACCTTCCGGCTGCATCATATACAATTCTTCCTTAAGAAAGCCGTTAAGGAATGCCGTTTTGACGTCCATTTGCCATATCTCATAATCATAGAATGCGGCAATTGCTAACATGATTCGGACGGACTTCAGCTTCGCTACGGGTGAGAAAGTCTCATCGTAGTCAACCCCTTGAACTTGTCGATAACCCTTAGCGACAAGTCGAGCCTTATAGATGGTTACATTACCATCCGCGTCTGTCTTCTTCTTAAAGATCCATTTATTTTCTATGGCTCGTCGATCATCGGGCAAGTCAGTCAAAGTCCATACTTCGTTTTCATACATGGATCCTATCTCGGATTTCATGGCTTCTAGCCATTTGTCGGAATCTGGGCCCGCCATTGCTTCTTCATAGTTCGAAGGTTCACCGTTGTCTAACAACATGATTTCCAGGACAGGGTTGCCGTACCACTCTGGTGCGGAACGTGTCCTTGTGGACCTACGAAGTTCAGCAGTAACTTGATCTGAAGCTTCATGATCATCATCATTAACTTCCTCCCCAGTCGGTGTAGGCACCATAGGAACATCTTCCCGCGCTGCACTACTTTCGGGTTCGGAAGGGGTGACTATCACCTCATCAAGTTCCACTTTCCTCCCACTCATTTCTTTCGAGAGAAACTCTTTCTCCAGAAAGGACCCGTTCTTGGCAACAAAGATTTTGCCTTCGGATCTGAGGTAGAAGGTATACCCAATGTTTTCCTTAGGGTATCCTATGAAGACGCATTTCTCCGACTTGGGTTCGAGCTTTTCAGGTTGAAGTTTCTTGACATAAGCATCGCATCCCCAAACTTTTAGAAACGACAGCTTAGGTTTCTTCCCAAACCATAATTCATACGGTGTCGTCACGGAGCCCTATTTAAAGTGAATGCGGCAGTCTCTAAAGCATAGCCCCAAAATGAGAGCGGTAGATCGGTAAGAGACATCATAGATCGCACCATATCCAATAGAGTGCGATTACGACGTTCGGACAATCCATTTCGCTGAGGTGTTCCAGGCGGCGTGAGTTGTGAAACTATTCCACATGTCCTTAAGTGTGTGCCAAATTCGTGACTCAAATATTCTCCTCCACGATCTCCTCGTAAGAACTTTATTTTCCTGTCACGTTGATTCTCAACTTCACTCTGAAATTCCTTGAACTTTTCAAAGGTTTCAGACTTGTGTTTCATTAGGTAAACATACCCATATCTACTCAAGTCATCAGTGAGAGTGAGAACATAATGATAGCCACCGCGAGCCTCAACACTCATTGGACCACACACATCAGTATGTATGATTTCCAATAAGTTGGTTGCTCGCTCCATTGTTCCGGAGAACGGAGTCTTGGTCATCTTACCCATGAGGCATGGTTCGCACGTGTCAAATGATTCGTAATCAAGAGACTCCAAAAGTCCATCTGCATGGAGCTTCTTCATGCGCTTGACACCAATGTGACCAAGGCGGCAGTGCCACAAGTATGTGGGACTATCGTTATCAACTTTACATCTTTTGGCATTCACACTATGAATATGTGTAACATCACGTTCGAGATTCATTAAGAATAAACCATTGACCAGCGGGGCATGACCATAAAACATATCTCTCATATAAATAGAACAACCATTATTCTCGGATTTAAATGAGTAGCCATCTCGAATTAAACGAGATCCTGATACAATGTTCATGCTCAAAGCTAGCACTAAATAACAATTATTGAGGTTTAAAACTAATCCCGTAGGTAAGTGTAGAGGTAGCGTGCCGACGGCGATCACATCTACCTTGGAACCATTCCCGACGCGCATCGTCACCTCGTCCTTCGCCAGTCTCCGCTTATTCCGCAGCTCCTGTTTTGAGTTACAAATATGAGCAACCGCACCGGTATCAAATACCCAGGAGCTGCTACGAGTACTGGTAAGGTACACATCAATTACATGTATATCACATATACCTTTGGTGTTGCCGGCCTTCTTGTCCGCTAAGTATTTGGGGCAGTTCCGCTTCCAGTGACCACTTCCCTTGCAATAAAAGCACTCAGTCTCAGGCTTGGGTCCATTCCTTGGCTTCTTCCCGGCAACTGGCTTACCGGGCGCGGCAACTCCCTTGCCGTCTTTCTTGAAGTTCTTCTTACCCTTGCCTTTCTTGAACTTAGTGGTTTTATTTACCATCAACACTTGATGTTCCTTTTTGATCTCCACCTCCGCTGATTTCAGCATTGAATATACCTCAGGAATGGTCTTTTCCACCCCCTGCATATTGAAGTTCATCACAAAGCTCTTGTTGCTCGGTGGAAGCGACTGAAGGATTCTGTCAATGACCGCGTCATCCGGGAGATTAACTCCCAGCTGAGACAAGCAGTTGTGTAACCCAGACATTTTGAGTATGTGCTCACTGACAGAACTATTTTCCTCCATTTTACAACTGAAGAACTTGTCGGAGACTTCATATCTCTCGACCCGGGCATGAGCTTGGAAAACCATTTTCAGCTCTTCGAACATCTCATATGCTCCGTGTTTCTCAAAACGCTTTTGGAGCCCCGGTTCTAAGCTGTAAAGCATGCCGCACTGAACGAGGGAGTAATCATCAGCACGTGATTGCCAAGCGTTCATAACGTCTTGGTTCTCTGGGATGGGTGCTTCACCTAGCGGTGCTTCTAGGACATAATCTTTCTTGGCAGCTATAAGGATGATCCTCAGGTTCCGGACCCAGTCCGTATAGTTGCTGCCATCATCTTTCAGCTTGGTTTTCTCTAGGAACGCGTTGAAGTTGAGGGCAACGTGGGCCATTTGATCTACAAGACATATTGTAAAGATTTTAGACTAAGTTCATGATAATTAAGTTCATCTAATCAAATTATTCAATGAACTCCCACTCAGATAGACATCCCTCTAGTCATCTAAGTGAAGCATGATCCGAGTCAACTAGGCCGTGTCCGATCATCACGTGAGACGGACTAGTCAACATCGGTGAACATCTTCATGTTGATCGTACCTTCTATCCGACTCATGCTCGACCTTTCGGTCTTCCGTGTTCCGAGGCCATGTCAGTACATGCTAGGCTCGTCAAGTCAACCTAAGTGTATTGCGTGTGTTCCGAGGCCATGTCTATACATGCTAGGCTCGTCAACACCCGTTGTATGCGAACGTTAGAATCTATCACACCCGATCATCACGTGGTGCTTCGAAACAACGAACCTTCGCAACGGTGCACAGTTAGGGGGAACACTTTCTTGAAATTATTATAAGGGATCATCTTACTTACTACCATCGTTCTAAGCAAATAAGATGTAAAACATGATAAACATCACATGCAATCAAATAGTGACATGATATGGCCAATATCATTTTGCTCCTTTGATCTCCATCTTCGGGGCGCCATGATCATCTTCGTCACCGGCATGACACCATGATCTCCATCATCGTGTCTTCATGAAGTTGTCACGCCAACGATTACTTCTACTTCTATGGCTAACATGTTTAGCAATAAAGTAAAGTAATTTACATGGCGTTATTCAATGACACGCAGGTCATACAAAAAATAAAGACAACTCCTATGGCTCCTGCCGGTTGTCATACTCATCGACATGCAAGTCGTGATTCCTATTACAAGAACATGATCAATCTCATACATCACATATATCTCATTCATCACATCCTTTTGGCCATATCACATCACAAGGCATATGCTGCAAAAACAAGTTAGACGTCCTCTAATTGTTGTTGCAAGTTTTTACGTGGCTTCTATAGGTTTCTAGCAAGAACGTTTCTTACCTACGTAAAACCACAACGTGATATGCCAATTTCTATTTACCCTTCATAAGGACCCTTTTCATCGAATCCGTTCCGACTAAAGTGGGAGAGACAGACACCCGCTAGCCACCTTATGCAACTAGTGCATGTCAGTCGGTGGAACCTGTCTCACGTAAGCGTACGTGTAAGGTCGGTCCGGGCCGCTTCATCCCACAATGCCGCCGAAACAAGATAAGACTAGTAGTGGCAAGAAAATTGACAACATCTACGCCCACAACAATTTTGTGTTCTACTCGTGCATAGAAACTACGCATAGGCCTGGCTCATGATGCCACTGTTGGGGATCGTAGCAGAAATCAAAAATTTTCTACGCATCACCAAGATCCATCTATGGAGTTTACTAGCAACGAGAGGGAAGGAGTGCATCTACATACCCTTGTAGATCGCGAGCGGAAGCGTTCAAGTGAACGGGGTTGATGGAGTCGTACTCGTCGTGATCCAAATCACCGATGACCGAGCGCCGAACGGACGACACCTCCGCGTTCAACACACGTACGGAGGAGCGACGTCTCCTCCTTCTTGATCCAGCAAGGGGGAAGGAGAGGTTGATGGAGATCCAGCAACACGACGGCGTGGTGGTGGAAGTAGCGGGGATCCCGGCAGGGCTTCGCCAAGCGCAAGCGGGAGGGAGAGGTGTCACGGGAGGGAGAGGGAGGCGCCAGGGGCTGTGGTGCGGCTGCCCTCCCTCCCCCCACTATTTATAGGGGTCCTGGGGGGCGCCGGCCCCCTGGAGATCCCATCTGAGTGGGGGCGGCAGCCAAGGGGGTGGCTTGCCCCCCAAGCCAAGTGGGGCGCCCCCCCACCCCCAGGGTTTCCAACCCTACGCGCAGGGGAGGCCCAAGGGGGGCGCACCAGCCCACCAGTGGCTGGTTCTCCTCCCCACTTCAGCCCATGGGGCCCTCTGGGACAGGTGGCCCCACCCGGTGGACCCCCGGGACCATTCCGGTGGTCCCGATACAATACCGATAACCCCCGAAACTTTCTCGGTGGCCGAAACTGGACTTCCTACATATAATTCTTCACCTCCGGACCATTTCGGAACTCCTCGTGACGTCCGGGATCTCATCCGGGACTCCGAACAACTTTCAGGTTTCCGCATACTAATATATCTACAACCCTAGCATCACCGAACCTTAAGTGTGTAGACCCTACGGGTTCGGGAGACATGCAGACATGACCGAGACGACTCTCCGGTAATAACCAACAGCGGGATCTGGATACCCATGTTGGCTCCCACATGTTCCACGATGATCTCATCGGATGAACCACGATGTCGAGGATTCAATCAATCCCGTATACAATTCCCTTTGTCAATCGGTACGTTACTTGCCCGAGATTCGATCGTCGGTATCCCAATACCTCGTTCAATCTCGTTACCGGCAAGTCACTTTACTCGTACTGTAATGCATGATCCCGTGACCAACCACTTGGTCACTTTGAGCTCATTATGATGATCCATTACCGAGTGGGCCCAGAGATACCTCTCCGTCAAACGGAGTGACAAATCCCAGTCTCGATTCGTGCCAACCCAACAGACACTTTCGGACATACCCGTAGTGCACCTTTATAGCCACCCAGTTACATTGTGACGTTTGGCACACCCAAAGCACTCCTACGGTATCCGGGAGTTGCACAATCTCATGGTCTAAGGAAATGATACTTGACAATTGGAAAAGCTCTAGGAAACGAACTACACGATCTTTGTGCTATGCTTAGGATTGGGTCTTGTCCATCACATCATTCTCCTAATGATGTGATCCCATTATCAATGACATCCAATGTCCATAGTCAGGAAACCATGACTATCTGTTGATCAACGAGCTAGTCAACTAGAGGCTTACTAGGGACACGTTGTGGTCTATGTATTCACACATGTATTACGATTTCCGGATAACACAATTATAGCATGAACAATAGACAATTATCATGAACAAGGAAACATAATAATAACCATTTTATTATTGCCTCTAGGGCATATTTCCAACATCAACTGCTATACCTGTCGGTATTTGGTAGGATGTGCCTGTTGTGGTTGCAAACGTTACTATTTTAACGGACTTTGTTATTCTTGATATTCCCGAGGACGATAGTATGTCTATTATTCTTGGAAGACCCTTTTTGAATACTGCAGGGGCTGTTATTGATTGCAACAAAGGCAATGTCACTTTTCACTTTAATGGTAATGAGCATACGATACACTTTCCGAGGAAACAACCTCAAGTCCACAGTATCAACTCTATTGGAAAAATTCCATCGATTATTTTTGGAGGTTTTGAATTTCCTCTTCCTACTGTCAAAAATAGATATGATATTCTTATTATTGGGGATGTGCATATCCCCGTTGAGGTAACATAGTGTTATTCGAAATTTCTCCGGTTCCATGTTATTCGGAATGAGTTTGTTAACAAGACTTGATCAACCTTGTTAGTGGATTCCTTTTGATGAACATGAGATGGATGAAGTTAGAAAGCACAACCTTCTGTACCCTCTTTTTACTTTCTGTTATTTAGTTGAAATAAAGTAAAAATAGTGTTTTCTGTCTGTTTCCTGAATTATCCGTGCAATACAAAATACCCCAAAAATAAAAGTTCTCCAAATGCCCTGCCAATTTAATATGATTTTTTCTGGAATATTTGAGAATATCTGGCATTGAGAACACAGCAGGTGTAGTAAGCACCTGGCCACGAGGGTCCAGGGAGCGCCCACCCCTACAGGGCGCGCCCCCTGCCTTGTGGGCCCACGGTGGCTCCCCTCCACTTATTCCTGCACCCACACACTTCTTCTTCCTCCCAAAATAATCACCATCCAGCTCAAGCACGAGTTCTAGCTCATTTTGCTGCGATTTTCGATCTCCTTGCTCAAAGCACCTCTCACAAAACTAGCTTTGGGGGATTGTTCCTTGGTATGTGACTCCTCCATTGGTCCAATTAGTTTTTGTTCTAGTGCCTTATTCACTGAAAATTTGTGCTGCCTAGGTGACCATGTTCTTGAGCTTGCATGTCAAATTTATATGGTTCCAAGTAGTTCTAATGCATGATATAGTCTCTAGGCACTTGTAGGAGTAGTTGCTATCAATTTTGTTGAGCTTGGTTCACTTTTATTTGAAGTTACTAAAAATTTCAGAAATTTTTCAGAGGAAGAAATATGTTTAGGAAAATGTACCAAGGTGGTCCTTCAAGGAAGCAAGGACCCAGGCTTGCAATGCGTGATGCTGATGAAGAACCACCAAGGGACGCTCTAGTGCGGCCTTATGAATGGCCTTCCGAGGACTTCATGGATCAAGCAGGAATTAAGGAAGAATTTAATGCATATTTGCGTAACGCTGTTCTTGTGAGCTTCGAGGCAGAAAAGTGCCGCCAGTACCACTATCTCACTAGTTCCTTTGTGAGGAGGTTTGAATTTTCATCTTCACACAATTCTCAAACTGTCATGTTTGAGTTTTATGAAAATTCTACTATGGACTTAGAGGATTTTACCACTGCTTGCAAACTTCCACAATGGGGTAGTGCTAGTGAACCTCGCAAATATGAATTTAGAGATTTTCTTGCTAGTATAACTGTGGGGGAATCTAGAGACATAGCACAAGCTACCATAGGGAGCATTCATTTTCTTGCTATACATTATTTTGCTCTCTTCATAGGTAGGTGCATAAATGGTAAGGATGAAGCATGTCACATGTGTGTCCCTGACCTCAGTATTCTCAGGAGTGCTGTGTTAGGAGATAAACATTATAATTTGGGAGCCATTATTGCACGTAGGTTGCATCATAATAGATTTAATGGAGATTTCTGTGGTGGAATTTATGCAACCCGTATAGCTAATTTTCTTGGTGTAGCCATACGTGAGGATGATATTGAGTTGCCTCCTGCTTATTTGGATTATGAGGCTACGGTTCGTCATCATTTTGTTGAGAGGTCCTCCAGTACCGACTAATCTTTGACAGACGACGCACCTATCACGTCGCTCTCCCTGCTTCCACTTTCTTTGACTTTCAGGCAAAGGGGAGATATTACATAACCAGAAAGGAGGCAGAGGAGTATAAGAGGAGAGTTGAGATAGCTCGCCTTCAAGCTGCAGCACACGATGCAATGACCACTGCATCTCAGTACGACCCCAACTACAACTTTGGATATCCGCCAGGCCATCCGTGGCAATAAACCAACTTAGGCCAAAAGCCTAAGCTTGGGGGAGTACGTATTTCCCACCGACATTACATTCCTGTCCACACACTCATTGCTAGATGTCGGTGCTCATACTTTTTCACTGTACTATCCATGCTAGTTTATTTTCCCTTTTTTCTGCTTTCTTCCTGTGTGTTTGATAAACCTTAGGAAAAACCAAAAAAAAAGTTGTCGCTTTTAGTTAGTTTACTTTTCTTGCTGTAGTAGTAATAATTAAAAGAAAACCCAAAAATATTTCCCGTTCTTCTTTTGCTTGTTGGGAGCTTTCCCGTGTAAATAGTTTTATTCCTTTTCTTTTCTTTGGGGGTCGATAGGAGAAGACCATAATGAAATTGTTGAAGTGGCTCTTATATGCATTATTGTTGATTTAACCAAGAGCCCGTATTGCCTTGTCTTCTCCTATTTATTGAATGCGTGTAGATTCCAGCTTAGTCCAATGCACGTGCACTATTATTATTATTATTATTCACATCGTTCGGTCGTGCAAGTGAAAGGCAATTATGACGATATATGATGGACTGACTGAGATGAGAGAAGCTGGTATGAACTCGACCTCTCTTGTTTTTGTAAATATGATTAGTTCATCGTTCCTGATTCAGCCTATTATGAATAAACATGTTTGCAATGACAATTAGAGATTATAGTTGCTTATGCCATGCTTAATTAGCTAGGAGTTTATAATGGTTTACCTTGCGTGCCAACATGCTATTAAAATGGTTATGATGTGGTATGATAGGGTGGTATCCTCCTTTGAATGATTCAAGTGACTTGACTTGGCACATGTTCACGCATGTAGTTGAAACAAAATCAACATAGCCTTCACGATATTTATGTTCATGGTGGATTATATCCTACTCATGCTTGCACTCAATGTTCATTAATTTTAATGCATGTTCATGACTGTTGTCGCTCTCTAGTTGGTCGCTTCCCAGTCTTTTGCTAGCCTTCACTTGTACTAAGCGGGAATACTGCTTGTGCATCCAATCCCTTAAACCCCAAAGTTATTCCATATGAGTCCACCATACCTTCCTATATGCGGTATCTAACTGCCGTTCCAAGTAAATTTGTATGTGCCAAACTCTAAACCTTCAAATGAAATTCTGTTTTGTATGCTCGAATAGCTCATGTATCAACTAGGGCTGTCCGTATCTTCCATGTTAGGCGGGTTATTCTCAAGAGGAGTGGACTCCGCTCCTCACTCACGAGAAAATGGCTGGTCACCGGGATGCCCAGTCCCATGCTTTATGCAAATCAAATCAAAATAATTGCAAACAAAACTCCCCCTGGGACTGTTGCTAGTTGGAGGCACTCGTTGTGTCGAGCAAGCCATGGATTGATGCTTGTTGGTGGAGGGGGAGTATAAACTTTACCATTCTGTTTGGGAACCGCCTATAATGTGTGTAGCATGGAAGATATCGCCATCTCTTGGTTGTTATGTTGACAATGAAAGTATGCCGCTCAAAATATTATTTATCTCTATTTCAAAATCGAGCTCTGGCACCTCTACAAATCCCTGCTTCTCTCTGCGAAGGGCCTATCTATTTACTTTTATGTTGAGACACCCTCTTATTAAAAAGCACCAGCTGGAGAGCACCGCTGTCATTTGCATTCATTACTATTAGTTTATATGGGTATGACTATGACTGGATCTCTTTTACCATGAATTACAATGTCTAGTCAGTCCTTGATCCTTAAAGGTGCTCTGCATTTATGTTTTGCGGTCTCAGAAAGGGCTAGCGAGATACCATCTTGTTATCATATTATGATTGTTTTGAGAAAGTGTTGTCATCCGAGATTTTTTATTATTGCTCGCTAGTTGATTATGCCATTGATATGAGTAAACATGAGACCTAAGTGTTATTGTGAATATGGTTAGTTATAATCTTTGCTGAAAACTTGAATGCTGGCTTTACATATTTACAACAACAAGAGCAAACAGAGTTTATAAAATTTTTTCTTTATCACTTTCAGTTTATCAACTGAATTGCTTGAGGACAAGCAAAGGTTTAAGCTTGGGGGAGTTGATACGTCTCTGTCGTATCTACTTTTCCAAACACTTTTGCCCTTGTTTTGGACTCTAACTTCCATGATTTGAATGGAACTAACCCGGACTGACATTGTTTTCAGCAGAATTACCATGGTGTTATTTATGTGCAGAAACAAAAGTTCTCAGAATGACCTGAAACTCCACGGAACTTATTTTTGGAAAATATTAAAAATATTGGCGAAAGAATCAAGGCCAGGGGGCCCACCACCTGTCCACGAGGGTGGGGGGCGCGCCCCTGCCTCGTGGGCCCCTGGTGCTCCACCGACCTCAACTCCAACTCCATATATTCGTGTTGGAGGAGAAAAAAATGAGAGAAAACGATTCATCACGTTTTATGATACGGAGCCGCCGCCAAGCCCTAAACTCTCTCGGGAGGGCTGATCTGGAGTCCGTTCGGGGCTTCGGAGAGGGGAATCCGTCGCCATCGTCATCATTAACCATCCTCCATCACCAATTTCATGATGCTCACCGCCATGCGTGAGTAATTCCATCGTAGGCTTGCTGGACGGTGATGGGTTGAATGAGATTTATCATGTAATCGAGTTAGTTTTGTTAGGGTTTGATCCCTAGTATCCACTATGTTCTGAGATTGATGTTGCTATGACTTTGCTATGCTTAATGCTTGTCACTAGGGCCCGAGTGCCATGATTTCAGATCTGAACCTATTATGTTTTCATGAATATATGTGTGTTCTTGATCCTATCTTGCAAGTCTATAGTCACCTACTATGTGTTATGATCCGGCAACCCCGAAGTGACAATAATCGGGACCACTCCCGGTGATGACCATAGTTTGAGGAGTTCATGTATTCACTATGTGTTAATGCTTTGGTCCGGTACTCTATTAAAAGGAGGCCTTAATATCCCTTAGTTTCTGCTAGGACCCCGCTGCCACGGGAGGGTAGGACAAAAGATGTCATGCAAGTTCTTTTCCATAAGAACGTATGACTATATTTGGAATACATGCCTACATTACATTGATGAATTGGAGCTAGTGCTGTGTCACCCTATGTTATGATTGTTACATGATGAACCACATCCGGCATAATTCTCCATCACCGATCCAATGCCTACGAGCTTTTCACATATTGTTCTTCGCTTATTTACTTTTCCGTTGCTAGTGTTACAATCACTAAAAAACCCAAAAATATTACTTTTGCTACCATTACCGTTACTCCCATATTACTTTGCTACTAAATACTTTGCTGTAGATACTAAGTTATCCAGGTGTGGTTGAATTGACAACTCAACTGCTAATACTTGAGAATATTCTTTGGCTCCCCTTGTGTCGAATCAATAAATTTGGGTTGAATACTCTACCCTCAAAAACTGTTGCGATCCCCTATACTTGTGGGTTATCACCTTGCTGCCCCTGCTGTCACTGGGAAAGGACACTGCAAGATTGAACCCAAAGCTAAGCACTTCTCCCATTGCAAGAAAGATCAATCTAGTAGGCCAAACCAAACTGATAATTCGAAGAGACTTGCAAAGATAACCAATCATACATAAAAGAATTCAGAGAAGATTCAAATATTGTTCATAGATAAACTTGATCATAAACCCACAATTCATCGGTCTCAACAAACACACCGTAAAAGAAGATTACATCGAATAGATCTCCACGAGAATCGTGGAGAACTTTGTATTGATATCCAAAGAGAGAGAAGAAGCCATCTAGCTAATAACTATGGACCCGAAGGTCTGAGGTAAACTACTCACACATCATCGGAGGGGCTATGGTGTTGATGTAGAAGCCCTCCGTGATCAATGCCCCCTCCGGCAGGACACCGGAAAAGGCCCCAAGATGGGATCTCACGGGTATAGAAGGTTGCGGCGGTGGAATTAGGTTTTCGTGGATGCTTCTGTTGGTTTGGGGGTACGTAGGTATATATAGGAGGAAGAAGTACATCGGTGGAGCAACGTGGGGCCCACGAGGGTGGAGGGCGCGCCCAGCGGGGTAGGCGCGCCCCCCTACCTCGTGCCCTCCTGGTTGCTTTCTTGACGTAGGGTCCAAGTCCTCTTGATCACGTTTGTTCCGAAAATAACGTTCCCGAAGGTTTCATTACGTTTGGACTCCGTTTGATATTCTTTTTCTGCGAAACACTGAAATAGGCAAAAAAACAGCAATTTGGGCTGGGCCTCCCGTTAATAATAATATAAAAGTGTATAATAAAGCCCTTAAACATCCAAAACAGAAAATAATATAGCATGGAACAATAAAAAATTATAGATACGTTGGAGATGTATCAAGCATCCCCAAGGACGAGCAGGTAAATGATAAAAACAGAATTTTTGATGTGGAATGCTACTTAGCATAATTTCAATGTAATTCTTCTTATTGTGGCACGAATTGTCAGATTTGATATGATTCTAGATAAAAGTTTGATGTTGACATAAAAACAATAATACTTCAAGCATGCTAACCAAGCAATTATGTCTTATCAAAATAACATAGCCAAAGCAAGTTATCCCTACAAAATCATATAGTCTCGCTATGCTCCGCCTTCCCCACACAAAATATTCATATCATGTACAACCCCGGTTTTAGCCAAGCAATTGGTTCATACTTTTTAACGCGCTTCAGCCTTTTCAACTTTTACGCAATACATGAGCACAAGCCATGGATATAGCACTATGGTGGAATAAGGTATAATGATAGGGGTTATGTGGGAAGACAAAAAAGGAGAAAGTCTCACATCAACGAGGCTAATCAACGGGCTATGGAGATGCCCATCAATTGATGTCAATGCAAGGAGTAGGGATTGCCATGCAACGGATGCACTTAGAGCTATAAGTGTATGAAAGCTCAAACAAAAGAAACTAAGTGGGTGTGCATCCAACTTGCTTGCTCATGAAGACCTCGGGCATTTGAGGAAGCCCATCATTGGAATATACAAGCCAAGTTCTATAATGAAATTTCCCACTAGTATATGAAAGTGACAAAATGAGAGACTCTCTATCATGAACATCACGGTGCTACTTTGAAGCACAAGTGTGGTAAAAGGATAGTAACATTGTCCCTTCTCTCTTTTTCTCTCATTTTTTTATTTGGGCCTTTTCTCTTTTTTATGGCCTCTTATTTATTTATTTATTTATTTATTTATTTATTTATTTAGTCCGGAGTCTCATCCCGACTTGTGGGGGAATCATAGTCTCCATCATCCTTTCCTCACTTGGGACAATGCTCTAAAAATGATGATCATCACACTTTTATTTACTTACAACTCATGAATTACAACTCAATACTTAGAACAAAATATGACTCTATGTGGATGCCTCCGGCGGAGTACCGGGATATGCAATGAATCAAGAGCGACATGTATGAAAGAATTACGAACGGTGGCTTTGCCACAAATACAATGCCAACTACATGATCATGCAAAGCAATATGACAATGATGGAGCGTGTCATGACAAACAAAACGGTGGAAAGTTGCATGGCAATATATCTCGGAATGGCTATGGAAATGCCATAACAGGTAGGTATGGTGGCTGTTTTGAGGAAGATATAAGGAGGTTTATGTGTGATAGAGCGTATCATATCACAGGGTTTGGATGCACCGGTGAAGTTTGCACCAACTCTCAAGGTGAGAAAGGGCAATGCACGGTACCGAAGAGGCTAGAAAATTGCGGAAAGGTAGGTGTGCGTATAATCCATGGACTCACATTAGTCATAAAGAACTCATATACTTATTGCAAAAATTTATTAGCCCTCGAAGCAAAGTACTACTATGCATGCTCCTAGGGGAAGGGTTGGTAGGAGTTAACCATCGCGTGATCCCGATCGCCACACAAAGGATGACAATCAACAAATACCTCATGCTTCGGCTTCGTTACATAACGGTTCACCATACGTGCCTGCTACGGGAATCACAAACTCCAACACAAGTATTTTTCAATTCCACAATTACTCAACTAGCACAACCATGATATTACCACCTTTATATCTCAAAACAATATCAAGCATCAAATTTTCTCATGATATTATAATTAAAGCAAATTGCCATGCTGTTTTAAGACTCTCAAAATAATATAAGTGAAGCATGAGAGAACAATAGTTTCTATAAAACAAATCCACCACCGTGCTCTAAAAGATATAAGTGAAGCACTAGAGCGAAACTATATAGCTCAAAAAATATAAGTGAAGCACATAGAGTATTCTAATAAATTCCAATTTATGTGTGTCTCTCTCAAAAGGTGTGTACAGCAAGGATGATCGTGGTAAACTAACAAATAAAGACTCAAATAATACAAGACGCTCCAAGCAAAACACATATCATGTGGTGAATAAAAATATAGCCCCAAGTAAAGTTACCGATGGAAGTAGACGAAAGAGGGGATGCCTTCCGGGGCATCCCCAAGCTTAGGCTTTTAGGTGTCCTTAGATTATCTTGGGGTGCCATGGGCATCCCCAAGATTAGGCTCTTGCATCCTTGTTCCATAATCCATCAAATCTTTTACCCAAAACTTGAAAACTTCACAACACAAAACTTAGCAGAAAATCTCGTGAGCTCCGTTAGTGAAAGAAAACAAAACACCACTTCAAGGTACTGTAATGAACTCATTCTTTATTTATATTGGTGTTAAACCTAATGTATTCCAACTTCTCTATGGTTTATAAACTATTTTACTAGCCATAGATTCATCAAAATATTGTTCATAGATAAACTTGATCATAAACCCACAATTCATCGGTCTCAACAAACACACCGCAAAACAAGATTACATCGAATAGATCTCCACGAGAATCGTGGAGAACTTTGTATTGAGATCCAAAGAGAGAGAAGAATCCATCTAGCTAATAACTATGGACCTGAAGGTCTGAGGAAAACTACTCACACATCATCAGAGGGGCTATGGTGTTGATGTAGAAGCCCTCCGTGATCAATGCCCCCTCCGGCAGGACGCCGGAAAAGGCCCCAAGATGGAATCTCACGGGTACAGAAGGTTGCGGCGGTGGAATTAGGTTTTCGTGGATGCTTCTGTTGGTTTGGGGGTACGTAGGTATATATAGGAGGAAGAAGTACGTCGGTGGAGCAACATGGGCCCCACGAGGGTGGAGGGCGCGCCCCCTACCTCGTGCCCTCCTGGTTGCTTTCTTGACGTAGGGTCCAAGTCCTATGGATCACGTTTGTTCCGAAAATCACGTTCCCGAAGGTTTCATTCCGTTTGATATTCTTTTTTCTACGAAACACTGAAATAGGCAAAAAAACAACAATTTGGGCTGGGCCTCCGGTTAATAGGTTAGTCCCAAAAATAATATAAAAGTGTATAATAAAGCCCTTAAACATCCAAAACAGAATATAATATAGCATGGAACAATAAAAAATTATAGATACGTTGGAGACGTATCATTTCTTCATACGAACTCGGAATGTGACATTCTTGGGCTCGTTAGAATCATATGAACGATGCCAACGCACATGTGGTTTTAGATCTTGATTTGGAGCACTTTGGAAAGATGATTTTTTCACTCTCGAAAATGTGTAAGTCCGATGCCTGGATATCCTCTGTTTGAGTTCCTTTCATCGTGTTAAGTGCATGAGGTGTCCACATCACCTACAAAACAAATAATGACAATTAAAAATAGTAAAAACTCACAAAGATATTATGCAATGCTCATGGCGAAAAGAGTAAATACTGGAAATCATGCATATGAACATGTAATTGGCTCAATTGGACATGATATACGAAGATAATAGGCAAAAAATAAGCTCTAAAAATGCTTAAAATATGGATCCATCAGGTATGTAAAGAACACCTTTTCCGAAATGTAAGGTTGAAGATTGAAGGCATTTGTGCTATTTGCATGACCTCTTTTTATATAACCCAAAACAACGAGCTTTAGATTATATGACTTGCTTTTGGTGTCAACTAAACTTTGAACTATGGGTTGTAGAACTTAAATATGATGTAATGCTCCATATGTATGTCTCAAGTACTAGTTTAAATATAACATGCAATATTTGAAACTTTTCAATGATGTTGGACTATGACATTGAACTAGAGTGCTAGATTATGAAATTCCACTTTAATTCGCATTTCCAAAATTGTTGGTGTTGATATGTTATGTTGGGTGCTACCTCTTGAGCATGCGTTGGTTTTCCCTTGAAGAGGAAAGGGTGATGCAGCAAAGTAGCATAAGTATTTCCCTTAGTTTTTGAGAACCAAGGTATCAATCCAGTAGGAGACTACACGCAAGTCCCTCGTACCTGCACAAACAAATAAGAACCTTGCAACCAACGCGATAAAGGGGTTGTCAATCCCTTCACGGCCACTTGCAAAAGTGAGATCTGATAGAGATAATAAGATAAATATTTTTGGTATTTTTATGATGTAGATTGGAAAGTAAAGATTGCAAAATAAACGGCGACAGAAATAACTAATTAACGGGAGATTAATATGATGGAAGATAGACCCGGGGGCCATAGGTTTCACTAGTTGCTTCTCTCAAGATAGCAAATTATACGGTGGGTGAACAAATTATTGTCGAGAAATTGATAGAAAAGCGCATAGTTATGAGAATATCTAGGCATGATGATGTATATAGGCATCACGTCCGTGACAAGTAGACCGAAACGATTCTGCATCTACTACTATTACTCCACACATCGACCGCTATCCAGCATGCATCTAGAGTATTAAGTTCATAAGAACGGAGTAACGCATTAGGCAAGATGACATGATGTAGACGGATAAACTCAAGCAATATGATATAAACCCCATATTTTTATCCTCGATGGCAACTTACGTGCCTTGCTACCCCTGCTGTCACTGGGAAAGGACACCACAAGATTGAACCCAAAGCTAAGCACTTCTCCCATTGCAAGAAAGATCAATCTAGTAGGCTAAACCAAACTGATAATTCGAAGAGACTTGCAAAGATATCAAATCATACATATAAGAATTCAGAGAAAAACTAAATATTATTCATAGATAATCTTGATCATAAACCCACAATTCATCGGATCTCGACAAACACACCGCAAAAAGAATTACATCGAATAGATCTCCAAGAGAATCGAGGAGAACTTTATATTGAGATCCAAAGAGAGAGAAGAAGCCATCTAGCTAATAACTATGGACCCGTAGGTCTATGGTAAACTACTCACACATCATCAGAGAGGCTATGGTGTTGATGTACAAGCCCTCCGTGATCGATTCCCCCTCCGGCGGAGCACCGGAAAAGGCCCCAAGATGGTATCTCACGGGTACAGAAGGCTGCGGCGGTGGAAATAGGGTTTCGTGGTGCTCCTTGATGTTTTCGGGGTATATTAGTATATATAGGCGAAAGAAGTAGGTCAGTGGAGCCACGAGGGGCCCACGAGTGTGGGGGTCGCGCCTACCCCCCTGGGCGCACCTCCCTACCTCGTGGCCGCCTCGTTGCTTCCTTGACATCCACTCCAAGTCTCCTGGATTGCATTTGTTCCGAAAAGAACTCTCCTGAAGGTTTCATTCCGTTTGGACTCCATTTGATATTCCTTTTCTGCGAAACACTGAAATAGGAAAAAAACAGAAGCTTTTGCACTGGGCCTTCGGTTAATAGGTTAGTCCCAAAAATAATATAAAAGTGCATAATAAAGCCCATTAAACATCCAACACAGATAATATAATAGCATGGAACAATCAAAAATTATAGATACGTTGAGACGTATCAAGCATCCCCAAGCTTAATTCCTGCTCGTCCTCGAGTAGGTAAATGATAAAAATAGAATTTTTGATGTGGAATGCTACCTAGCATAATTCTCAATGTAATTTTCTTTATTGTGGCATGAATGTTCAGATCCGAAAGATTCAAGATAAAAGTTTAATATTGACATAAAAATAATAATACTTCAAGCATACTAACAAAGCAATCATGTCTTCTCAAAATAGCATGGCCAAAGAAAGTTATCCCTACAAAATCATATAGTCTGGCTATGCTCTATCTTCATCACACAAAATATTTAAATCATGCACAACCCCGATGACAAGCCAAGCAATTGTTTCATAGTTTTGATGTTCTCAAACTTTTTCAATCTTCACACAATATATGAGGGTGAGCCATGGACATAGCACTATATGTGAAATAGAATGGTGGTTGTGGAGAAGACAAAAAGGAGAAGATAGTCTCACATCAACTAGGCGTATCAACGGGCTATGGAGATGCCCATCAATAGATATCAATGTGAGTGAGTTGGGATTGCCATGCAATGAATGCACTAGAGCTATAAGTGTATGAAAGCTCAACAAAAGAAACCAAGTGGGTGTGCATCCAACTCGCTTGCTCACGAAGACCTAGGGCATTTTGAGGAAGCCCATCATTGGAATATACAAGCCAAGTTATATAATGAAAGATTCCCACTAGTATATGAAAGTGACAACATAGGAGACTCTCTATCATGAAGATCATGGTGCTACTTTGAAGCACAAGTGTGGAAAAATGATAGTAACATTGTCCCTTCTCTCTTTTTCTAGCATCTTTTTTTTATTTGGGCCTTTTCTCTTTTTTTTCATGGCCTCTTTTTTTTTCGTCCGGAGTCTCATCCCGACTTGTGGGGGAATCATAGTCTCCATCATCCTTTCCTCACTTGGGACAATGCTCTAATAATGATGATCATCACACTTTTATTTACTTACAACTCAAAAATTACAACTCAATACTTAGAACAAAATATGACTCTATGTGAATGCCTCCGATAGTGTACCGGGATATGCAATGAATCAAGAGTGACATGTATGAAAGAATTATAAAGGTGGCTTTGCCACAAATACGATGTCAACTACATGATCATGCAAAGCAATATGACAATGATGAAACGTGTCATAACAAACAGAACGGTGGTAAGTTGCATGGCAATATATCTCGGAATGGCTATGGAAATGCCATAATAGGTAGGTATGGTGGCTGTTTTTAGGAAGGTATATGGTGGGGTATGATACCGGCGAAAGGTGCGGTATTAGAGAGGCTAGCAATGGTGGAAAGGTGAGAGTGCGTATAATCCATGGACTCAACATTAGTCACAAAGAACTCACATACTTATTGCAAAAATCTATTAGTTATCGAAACGAAGTACTACGCGCATGCTCCTAGGGGGATAGATTGGTAGGAAATGACCATAGCTCATCCCCGACCACCACTCATAAGGAAGATAATCAATAAATAAATCATGCTCTGATTTCATCACATAATGGTTCACCATACGTGCATGCTACGGGAATCACAAACTTTCGAACAAGTATTTCTCAAATTCACAACTACTCAACTAGCATGACTGTAATATCACCATCTTCATATCTCAAAACAATCATAAAGAATCAAACTTCTCATAGTATTCGATGCACTTTATATGATAGTTTTTATTAGACCTATCTTGGATGTTCATCATATTAGGACTAATTTTATAGCCAAAGAAAATTACCATGCTGTTCTATGAGAGACTCAAAATAATATAAGTGAAGCATGAGAGATCAATAATTTCTATAAAATAAAACCACCACCATGCTCTAAAAAGATATAAGCGAAGCACTAGAGAAAAATTATCTAGCTCAAAAGATATAAGTGAAGCACATAGAGTATTGTAATAAATTCCGATTCATGTGTGTCTTTCCAAAAGGTGTGTACAGCAAGGATGATTGTGGTAAAATAAAAAGCAAAGACTCAAATCATACAAGACGCTCCAAGCAAAACACATATCATGTGGCGAATAAAAATATAGCCTCAAGTAAAGTTACCGATGGACGAAGACGAAAGAGGGGATGCCTTCCGGGGCATCCCCAAGCTTAGGCTTTTGGTTGTCCTTGAATTTTACCTTGGGGTGCCTTGGGCATCCCCAATCTTAGGCTCTTGCCACTCCTTATTCCATAATCGATCAAATCTTTACCCAAAAACTTGAAAACTTCACAACACAAAACTCAACAGAAAATCTCATGAGCTCCATTAGCGAAATAAAACAAACCACCAAAATAAGGTATTGTAATGAACTCATTCTTTATTTATATTGGTGTTAAACCTACTGTATTCCAACTTCTCTATGGTCCATACCCCCCGATATTAGCCATAGATTCATCAAAATAAGCAAACAACACACGAAAAATAGAATCTGTCAAAAACAGAACACTCTGTAGAAATCTGATTTGTTCGAATACTTCTGGAACTCCAAAACTTCTGAAAAACTAGGGAAACCTGGATAATTTGTATATTGATCTACTGCAAAAAGAATTGGTATTTTATCACGTTCTGGTGAATTTTAACAATTATTTTCGTGAGCACAAAGTTTCTGTCTTTT
Source organism: Triticum aestivum (assembly GCF_018294505.1). Classification (NCBI taxonomy): domain Eukaryota; kingdom Viridiplantae; phylum Streptophyta; class Magnoliopsida; order Poales; family Poaceae; genus Triticum; species Triticum aestivum. Next base: position 82,785,711 of record NC_057811.1, read on the forward strand.
TCAGCAAGATCAAATAATTATCACCCAAGAAGATCCTATTGGTTCTACTTGGCACAAACACTAATTAAAACATAAAACCACATATAATCAGAGGCTATATGAATTATTTATTACTAAACAGGAACAAAAAGCAAGGAACAAAAATAAAATTGGGTTGCCTCCCAACAAGCGCTATCGTTTAACGCCCCTAGCTAGGCATAAAAACAAGAATAGATCTAGGTATTACCATCTTTGGTATGCAATCCATAAGTGGCTCTCATAGTAGATTCATAATGTAACTTAATTTTATTCCTAGGAAAGTGTTCCATGCCTTTACTTAACGGAAATTGGAATCTAATATTTCCTTCTTTCATATCAATAATTGCACCAATCGTTCTAAGGAAAGGTCTACCAAGAATAATAGGACATGTAGGATTGCAATCTATATCAAGAACAATAAAATCTACGGGCACATAATTCCTATTTGCAACAACAAGAACATCATTAATCCTTCCCATAGGTTTCTTAATGGTGGAATCCGCAAGATGCAAGTTTAAAGAACAATCATCAAATTCACGAAAACCTAACACATCACACAAAGTTTTTGGAATCGTGGAAACACTAGCACCCAAATCACACAAAGAATAGCATTCATGATCTTTAATCTTAATTTTAATAGTAGGTTCCCACTCATCATAAAGTTTTCTAGGGATAGAGACTTCTAATTCAAGATTTTCTTCATAAGATTGCATTAAAGCATCCACGATATGTTTAGTAAAAGCTTTATTTTGATCATAAGCATGAGGAGAATTTAACACGGATTGCAACAAGGAAATACAATCTACCAAAGAACAATTATCATAATTAAATTCCTTGAAATCCAAAATAGTGGGTTCATTGCTATGTAAAGTTTTGCCCTCTTCAATCCCACTTTTACCAATTTTTGCATCAAGATCTAAAAACTCCGAATCATTGGGACGCCTTTTAACTAAAATTGACTCATCTCCAGTCCCATCATTATCAAGATTCATATTGCAAAACAAAGATTTAATAGGAGACACATCAATCACTTTTAGATCTTCATCCTTATTATCATGAAAACTAGAAGAACACGCTTTCATAAAAGAAATCTTTTTTATCACGCATCCTAGCGGTTCTTTCTTTGCACTCATCAATTGAAATTCTCATGGCTTTGAGAGACTCATTGATATCATGCTTAGGTGGAATAGATCTATGTTTCAAAGAATCAACATCAAGAGAAATTCTATCCACGTTCCTAGCCAACTCATCAATCTTAGGCAATTTTTCTTCAAGCAAAGCATTGAAATTGTTTTGCGAAATCATAAATTCTTTAACACTAGTCTCAAAATCAAAGGGCATCTTATTAAAATTTCCATAAGAGTTGTTGTAGGAATTACCATAATTATTAGAGGAATTACTAGGAAATGGCCTAGGATTAAAGTTTCCTCTATACGCGTTGTTACCAAAATTGTTCCTACCAACAAAATTCACATCCATAGATTCATTATTATTCCCAATCAAAGTGGACAAAGACATATCATTAGGATAAGAAGAAACACTCTTATTAGCAAATAATTTCATAAGTTCATCCATCTTTCCACTTAAAACATTAATCTCTTTTATTGCATGAACCTTTTTACTAGTAGATCTTTCGGTGTGCCATTGAGAATAATTAACCATAATATTATCTAGGAGTTCAGTAGCTTCTCCTAAAGTGATTTCCAAAAAAGTGCCTCCCACGGCCGAATCTAAAAGACTTCTAGAAGAAAAATTCAATCCGGCATAAATTTTTTGTATAATCATCCATAAATTCAAACCATGTGTAGGGCAATTGCGTATCATTAATTTCATCCTCTCCCAAGATTGTGCAACATGCTCATGATAAAGTTGCTTAAAATTCATAATATCGTTTCTAAGAGAGATGATCTTAGCAGGAGGAAAATACTTAGAGATAAAAGCATCTTTGCACTTATTCCATGAATCAATACTGTTTTTAGGCAAAGAAGAAAACCAAGTTTTAGCACGATCTCTAAGTGAAAACGGAAATAGCTTCAATAACCTCCTCCGTTCAGGTAGCATCTCTCTTTTGATCCAAAGGCTCTAGGTGAGCCCAAACCTTTCCCAAAACATCCTCTAAAGGCCAAGGAAGTCGTAGGAACAAACGGGGACGAAATCCACGAAGAATCCCGTGTGAAAGGGAAACTTTTGGGCTTGTCTGGTACGGTGCGTATGAGATGCTGCCTTTGGCTCTGGACTACTCTAGTAAAACGACCGCTATTTCTTCATACAAACTCGGAATGTGACATTCTTGGGCTCATTAGAATCATATGAACGATGCCAACGCACCTGTGGTTTTAGATCTTGATTTGGAGCACTTTGGAAAGATGATTTTTTCACTCTCGAAAATGTGTAAGTCCGATGCCTGGATGTCCTCTATTTGAGTTCCTTTCATCGTGTTAAGTGCATGAGGTGTCCACATCACCTACAAAACAAATAATGACAATTAAAACTAATAAAAACTAACAAAGATCTTATGCAATGCTCATGGTGAAAAGAGTAAATATTGGAAATCATGCATATGAACATGTAATTGGCTCAATGGGAGATGATATACGAAGATAATAGGCAAGAAATAAGCTCTAAAAATGCTTAAAATATGGATCCATCAGGGATGTAAAGAACACCTTTTCCGAAATGTAAGGTTGAAGATTGAAGGCATTTGTGCTATTTGCATGACCTCTTTTTATATAACCCAAAACAACGAGCTTTAGATTATATGACTTTCTTTTGGTGTCAACTAAACTTTGAACTATGGGTTGTAGAACTTAAATATGACATAATGCTCCATATGTATGTCTCAAGTACTAGTTTAAACATAACATGTAATATTTGAAACTTTTCAATGATGTTGGACTATGACATTGAACTACAATGCTAGATTATGAAATTCCACTTTAATTCCTATTTCCAAAATTGTTGGTGTTGATATGTTATGTTGGGTGCTACCTCTTGAGCATGCTTTGGTTTTCCCTTGAAGAGGAAAGGGTGATGCAGCAAAGCAGCGTAAGTATTTCCCTCAGTTTTTGAAACCAAGGTATCAATCCAGTAGGAGACTACACGCAAGTTCCTCGTACCTGCACAAACAAATAAGAACCTTGCAACCAACACGATAAAGGGGTTGTCAATCCCTTCACGGCCACTTGCAAAAGTGAGATCTGATAGAGATAATAAGATAAATATTTTTGGTATTTTTATGATATAGATTGGAAAGTAAAGATTGCAAAATAAACGGCGACAAAAATAACTAATTAACGGGAGATTCATATGATGGAAGATAAACCCAGGGGCCATAGGTTTCACTAGTGGCTTTTCTCAAGATAGCAAATTCTACGGTGGGTGAACAAATTACGGTCGAGCAATTGATAAAAAAGCACATAGTTATGAGAATATCGAGGCATGATCATGTATATAGGCATCACGTCCGCGACAAGTAGACCGAAAAGATTCTGCATCTACTACTATTACTCCACACATCGACCGCTATCCAGCATGCATCTAGAGTATTAAGTTCATAAGATCAGAGTAACGCATTAGGCAAGATGACATGATGTAGAGGGATAAACTCAAGCAATATGATATAAACCCCATCTTTTTATCATCGATGGCAACAATACAATACGTGCCTTGCTGCCCCTGCTGTCACTGGGAAAGGACACCGCAAGATTGAACCCAAAGCTAAGCACTCCTCCCATTGCAAGAAAGATCAATCTAGTAGGCCAAACCAAACTGATAATTCGAAGAGACCTGCAAAGATATGAAATCATACATATAAGAATGCAGAGAAGAACCAAAAATTGTTCATAGATAATCTTGATCATAAGCCCACAATTCATTGGATCTCAACAAACACACCGCAAAAAGAATTACATCGAATAGATCTCCAAGAGAATCGAGGAGAACTTTGTATTGAGATCCAAAGAGAGAGAACAAGCCATCTAGCTAATAACTATGGACCCGAAGGTCTGTGGTAAACTACTCACACATCATCGGAGAGGCTATGGTGTTGATGTAGAAGCCCTCCGTGATCGATTCCCCCTCCGGTGGAGCGCCGGAAAAGGCCCCAAGATGGGATCTCACGGGTACAGAAGGTTGCGGCGGTGGAAATAGGGTTTCATGGTGATCCTGGATGTTTTCGGGGTATATGAGTATATATAGGCGAAAGAAGTAGGTCGGTGGAGCCACGAGGGGCCCACGAGGGTGGTGGGCGCGCCTACCCCCTGGGCATGCCTCCCTACCTCGTGGCCGCCTCGTTGCTTCCTTGACGTCCACTCCAAGTCTCCTGGATTGCGTTTGTTCCAAAAATAACTCTCCCGAAGGTTTCATTCCGTTTGGACTCCGTTTGATATTCCTTTTCTGCGAAACACTGAAATAGGCAAAAAAACAGCAATTTGCACTGGGCCTTCGGTTAATAGGTTAGTCCCAAAAATAATATAAAAGTGCATAATAAAGCCCATTAAACATCCAAAATAGATAATATAATAGCACGGAACAATCAAAATTATAGATACGTTAGAGAGGTATCATTGGGTTACGTTGTTAAAGTTTAGTTCTAAATTTAAAAATCAATGTTGTTACCAAACTTGTCATATCTATGTTTCCATAATTACATGCCAGAAGGGTAATCCCACAAGCTCAACCAAAGTGGTCACTATAACAATCATCCACTCTTCATCTTCTCAACCAAATACGCGAAACCCACCTCTTTTCCTTCAACCAAACAATAAAACATGGTTATCAAAATCATCCAATCCCTCACAACCAAATGATAAAACTAGCTATCCCCAACCACATGGTTAGGGATATCCTCAACCAAGTCATACTTGCTTGTGAATCAAATGCCACCTTAATGGACATATAACTGGTTAGAGGGCCGGTTCATCAGTATTGTATTCATTATAGCCTCAAAACCAAATTATATTGGTGGGAACCCAAAAACCAAATTTAGCTTAACTTTGGCACTGAGGTGGGTTATGAAAATCTATCTCTTGTAACTAGCTTGTTCTTATAGTTTTGTTTGACTAACGGATTTTTTGTTGTTTTATGACTATTTTCATAAATCAAATTATATAATAGGTTTAACACAAGATAATTCAACAACCGTACTATGAGCTTTACTCTTGTTCGCATTGTCTCAAACTTCGGGATTAAGTATTTGCAACTCGTGTATTTCATGAATGAGAGGTTTAGATATCTATGAAATTTTCGTAGCTTGTTCAATCAACAACCTTTTGTTTTTTAGAGATTCAAAAATGGGCTTAATTAGACTGAAAATATATTTTATATGTTTGTTTTACTGTGATATATGGACATTCAATATGCAACATGAAGGAAGAAGGCCTTGTGCGTCTCCGCTTGAGCTTCATCCCATCCAAGACACAAGCAGTCATGGCCACCATCTAGGAAAAAGGAGGAGAAGAGGAGGAGGAGAGTAGGGGTGGGCATAAAAGCAGATGGATCAAAAATCGAACGGAAGTCGAAACAGAAAAAAGAATTTTTAGTTTTTGTCATCGGTATATATAATTTCAGTTTTCATTTCTAATAATTGAAGTAACTTCAGTAGATCTGGTTTCTACCACGATTAACTGAATACCAAACCTGAAGACATGTACTGTATACTTGTGTTAATCTGTAAGAGCATATGTTCCTCTCTCATTATAATTTTCAGTAGAATCATGAATGCATTCAACAATATAACTATCACATAAAGCATTCTTTTCATGATCCACAAGCATATAAATTTTATTACTCTCCACATAAGCAAATTATTCTCATGAATAGTAGTGGCAGCAAACTCAGCAAAATAGCTATCATGAGATACTTGATTTACATAATCAATTTGAGCACTAAAATCATGATGACAAATTTCATGGTTATCATTATTCTTTATAGCATACATGTCATCACAATAATCATCATAAGTAGCAACTTTGTTCTCATCATAATCAATTGAAACCTCTTCCGGAATAGTGGAACCATTACTAAATAAAGTCATGACCTCTCCAAATCTACTTTTATCATTATAATGAGATTCAACACCCTCCAGAATAGTGGGATAATAATTATCTAAAGTTTTCATGCTTCCAAACCCACTTTCATAAATATTGCAATCATCATAACAAATTTGCACATCAAAACTTGGGGGACTAGAAATATCATCTTCATCAAACATAACATCCCCAAGCTTATGACCTTACATATCATTAGCATCATGGATATTCAAAGAATTCATACCAACAACATTGCAATCATGCTCATAATTCAAATAATTTATGCCAAACATTTTATTGAATTCTTCTTCTAACACTTTGGCACAATTTTCTGATCCATCATTTTCAAGAAACACTTTATAAAGACAAAGAATATGAGGCAACCTCACTTCCATTTTTCATGGGTGTAGTTTTCTTTTGTAAACCGAACCGTTGATAAAATAAGAAACTAAAAGATTCAATCGCAAGATCTAAATATATACCTTCTAGCACTCACCTCCCCGACAACGGCGCCAGAAAAGAGCTTGATGTCTACTACACAACTTATTCTTGTAAACTCGTGTTGGGCCTCCAAGCCCAGAGTTTTGTAGGACAGTATCAAATTTTCCTCAAGTGGATGACCTAAGATTTATCAATCCATGGGAGGCTTAGGATGAAGATGGTCTCTCTCAAACAACCCTGCAACCAAATACAACAAATCTCTTGTGTCCCCAACACACCCAGTACAATAGCAAATTGTATAGGTGCACTAGTTCAGCAAGAGATGGTGATATAAGTGTAGTATGGATGCTAGATATAAGTTTTTGTAATCTAAAAAAATCAAGGTAGCAAATAATAAAACGAAGCACAAATAGTATTGCAATGCTTAGAAACAAGGCCTAGGGTTCATACTTTCACTAGTGCAATCTCTCAACAATGCTAACACAATTAAATCATATAACAATGCCTCAACGTGCGACTAAGAGTCACTCCAAAGTTCTTATCTAGCGGAGAACATAAGATGAAATTGTTGTAGGGTACGAAACCACCTCAAAGTTATCTTTTTCGATCAATCTATTGAGCCATTTCTATAAGTGTCACAAATAGCCCTAGATTTCGTACTAAAATAACACCATATGATACACATCAACCAACTCTAATGTCACCTAGATACTCCAATGTCACCACAAGTCCCGTGAGTTGATTATTCAATATGCATCAAACAACTTCAAATTCATAATATTCAATCCGACACAAAGAACATCAAAGAGTGCCCCAAGATTCCTACCGGAGAAAGTAGGACGAAAACATGCAGCAACCTCTATGCCTAGATTACCCCAATGTCACCACGGGAATCCGCAAGTTGATTGCCAAAACATAAATCAAGTGAATCAATAGAACACCCCATTGTCACCACGGGTATCCACATGCAATACATACATCAAGTGTTCTCAAATCCAAAATATTCAATCCTATAATAATGAAACCTCAAAGGTAAAAACTCAATTCATCACAACAAGATAGAGAAGGAGAAGCACCATATGATCCAACTATATTAACAAAGCTCGCGGTACATCAAGATCGTGCCAAATCAAGAACACGAGAGAGAGAGATCAAACACATAGCTAATGGTACATACTCTCAGCCCCGAGGGTGAACTACTCCATCCTCATCATGGAGACCGCCGGGATGACGAAGATGGCCTCCGGTGATGATTTCCCCCTCCGACAGGGTGTCCGAATAGGGCTCCAGATGGATCTCTTTGGTACAGAGGCTTCCGGTGGCAGAGTCGAAGTTCTAGGATTATTTTTGAGGTTTTCCCTATTTGTAAGAATTTTCAGAGTTGGATTCTCGCAAAAAATGAGCTAAGATGGGCCCATGAGGCACTTGGGCATGGCCATCCCCTAGGCACGCCCTGGTGGTGAGTGGGGCCCTTGTGGCTCTTCTGGTCCATTCCAAGAACTTCTATTTCTGCACAAAAAACAACACCACGGTCGTTCTGCTGAAAATAGCGTCAGTCCAGGTTAGTTCCATTCAAATCATACCAAAACCATATATAAGTTTTGTAAAAATGGCATGAATACTTCATAAATTATAGATACGTTGGAGACGTATAAATCGCTCAAACGATTGAACGCGGTCGTTTGGAAGGCCCCAGACCACGATTTCCTTCCAGGTTTCAATAGAATTTCGCCTGATCTTATTTGGTTGGTTTCCTATCCTTTTTAACCTCCTTATCTCGTCAAAACCTGCGTCATCAGCCTTTTATATACAAAACTATTGCTCCCTCCTCTATCAAACCACACAAAACAATATATACAAAGTCTTCTTGAGTTTTGAAGTGCAGGTAGCCATGGCTCGTTCGTGGGACGAGAGGCAAACCTCTTCTCAAGAAGAAGATGACTTGGAGCAGGAGGGCTATTCTCCAGCAAGCATAAGGGAGAGGATTTGTCACTGCCACGATTGGACCTCTTCCGAAGAAGATCCAGAGGAACCTCCTTTTGAGGAGGAACAAGAGGAAGATAAAGAGAAGGGCAAGAAACCGACGACCATCCCAATCAACGCCATCAAGGTCATCATCAACAAGGACAAAATCAAGTGGGTCAAGGAGACTCCCGCTATCATGGGGAAGTGAGGTTTCAGTAACTTCCCTATCCGTGATCTTTTGGAAGAATCCGACAAGATTGATCCGAGACTGCGTGGGATGCACACCATTGGCGCCTGCATGTAAGTTGGGCTTCCTAGGAAAAGGCGTAACACCGCCTCGGTGCAACCAACTCCACCCCAGGTAAAAATCAATAATTCAGTAGTTGAGACTAAAGCTTTGACTGATAAGATCAAGGAGATGGAGGTTGCTTTGGCTGTCAAGACTCGTGAGGATCTTGACACAAGCTTGAGGATCATCGCCAACCAGGATGCAACCCTTCGCATGCACCGTTCTCGCATCACGGATTTGGAGGTTGCCAATAAGATCTTGATTGATGCCCTAATCGGTGTCACCGCTCCACCTTCAGAAGAAAACAATGAAGGAAATATGCCCTAGAGGCAATAGTAAAGTTGTTATTCTATATTTCCTTATTCATGATAAAAGTTTATTATTCATGCTAGAATTGTATTGATCGAAACCTAAATACATGTGTGAATACATAAACAAACACCGTGTCCCAAGTGATCCTCTACTTGACTAGCTCGTTAATAAAAGATGGTTAAAGTTTCCTAACCATGGACATGAGTTGTCATTTGATAACGGGATAACATCATTAGGAGAATGATGTGATGGACACGACCCATCTGTTAGCTTAGCATAATGATCGTCCAGTTTTATTGCTATTGCTTTCTTCATGTCAAATACATATTCCTTCGACTATGAGATTATGCAACTCCCGGATACCGGAGGAATGCCTTGTGTGCTATGAAACGTCACAACGTAACTGGGTGATTATAAAGATGCTCTACAGGTATCTCCAAAGGTGTTTGTTGAGTTGGCATAGATCAAGATTAGGATTTGTCACTCCGTGTATCAGAGAGGTATCTCTGGGCCCTCTCGGTAATACACATCATAAGCTTGCAAGCAAACGACTAAGGAGTTAGTCATGAGGTGATGTATTACGGAACGAGTAAAGAGACTTGCTGGTAACGAGATTGAACTAAGTATGAAGATACCGACGATCGAATCTCGGGCAAGTAACATACCCATGGACAAAGGGAATTACGTATGTTGTCATAATGGTTCGACCAATAAAGATCTTCATAGAATATGTAGGAGCCAATATGGGCATCTAGATTCCGCTATTGGTTATTGACCGGAGAGGTGTCTCGGTCATGTCTACATAGTTCTCAAACCCGTAGGGTTCGCACGCTTAACGTTCAATGACGATATAGTATTATATGTGTTATGTGATTTGGTGACCGAATGTTGTTCGGAGTCCCGGATGAGATCACGGACATGACGAGGAGTCTTGAAATGGCCGAGAGGTAAAGATTGATATATAGGACGATGGTATTACGACACCGGAAGTGTTCCGGAGGGTACCGGGTACATATTGGGTCACCGGAAGGGGTTCTGGGCACCCCCGGCAAAAGATATGGGCCTTATGGGCCAAGAGGGGAAACACACCAGCCACAAGGGGCTGGTGCGCCCCCCATATGGGCCAGCCAAAGGTGGAGAAGGAAAGGGGAAAGAGGAAAGGCAAGTGTGGAATAGGATTACTACTTCCTTCTCTCCCCCCTCTCTTTCCTTCCCCCTTTGACAAATATGGCAAGGGGGCGGCTTGGGAGGAGCCCGAGGGAGTCCTGGATTAAGGGGTCCTCGGGCGTCCGGGCTATGTGACATGGGCCGGACTAATGGGCCGTGAAGACACAAGACAGAAGACTTCTTCCCGTGTCCGGATGGGACTCTCCTTTGCGTGGACGGCAAGCTGGGCGTTCGGATATGAAGATTCCTTTCTCTGTAAACCGACTCTATACAACCCCAGGCCCCTCCGATGTCTATATAAACCGGAGGGTTTAGTCCGTAGGGGGAATCATAATCACACAGGCTAGACGTCTAGGGTTTAGCCGTTACGATCTCGAGGTAGATCAACTCTTGTAACCCCATATTCATCCAAGATAATCAAGCAGGAAGTAGGGTATTACCTCCATCAAGAGGGCCCGAGCCTGGGTAAACATCGTGTCCCTGTCTCCTGTTACCTTCGATCCTCAGACGCACAGTTCGGGACCCCCTACCCGAGATCCGCCGGTTTTGACACCGACATTGGTGCTTTCATTGAGAGTTCCGCTGTGTCGTCGCTAGAAGGTTCGATGGCTCCGTCTGTCATCTACAACAATGCTACCCTGAGGGAGATCTTTCTCCCCGGCCAGATCTCTGTGTTCGGCGGCTTCGCACTGCGGGCCAACTCACTTGGCCATCTAGAGCAGATCGACAACTACGCCCCAGGTCACCAGATTAGTTTTGGAAATCTGGATTACGTCGTCGATATCCGAGGAGACTTGATGTTCCAAGGGTGCGCGACCCCAACCTCCGCTCTGGCCTTAGAGCCGGAGCGCATCACTGGGTCCGAAGATGGGATTTTTAGGCCCGCCGGACTCTCTGCGGCTATTAAGCCTAGTACGGGAGAGCCGGAGGAAGTAGCGTCACCAGCAATCATCACGAAGCCGGACCTTCTCCGAACACTGGCTCCGAACCCTCGGAGTCAGCATCGTGTGAGTTCGGCCGAAGAGTTTCCTTCCCGCCGTACTCCACGGACTTTCTTCTCCCTGGCCAAACCTCGCCTTTAAGCGAGGCTCTCGACCTAATGCGATCCCTCATCATTACAGAGGAGCAATGTCCGAGCTACACCCAGCCCGGACTAGGGGCTGAGAGCGGGGAATTTTACATCCCACCCACCACCCACTTCATAGCCACTGTTGAGGATTTAACCGACAGGCTCGATTACGACTTCGAAGACATCGACGGTATGGACGACGATGCCAGAGACGAACAAAGCCAAAACCCGCTGCATACCGGATGCTGGGCGGCCACCTCCACATATGACGTATACATGGTGGATACGCCAAAAGAGGATGGCGACGAAGGCTGTAAGAATCCAATAAAGGACAATAACACTGATAAACCACAAAAACGACTGCATCAGCGCGCCGCTCAAAATCACGCCGCGACAAAGAAAGCAATACCGGCAATGGAGACGATAACACTCCGGAGAATGCCGAAGGCCCATACGCCCCCGTCGAACCAACATCCGAACAGGATGATAGGGAGGAGGGGCAGGGTAACCCTGACGAGCCAGTCAGGAGCGAGGACTCGGAGGACAGCAACTATATGCCACCCTCCGAAGACAAAATACGCCTCGGTGATGAAGATTTCATCGTGCCAGAGGAACCCCTCGATCAAGAACGCTTTACGCAACAGCTCATCGCAACCACGAGGAGCCTGAAAAAGAAGCAACAATGGCTTCAAGCCAAACAGGATACACTCAATGATAGATGGACTACTGTCCTGGCAGCCGAGGAATACAACCTCGCGTGACCAACCAAAAGCTACCTGAAGCGCAAGTTGTTACCCCAATTCGACATTGAGGCACGGGAGCCCATAACATCAGCGTGTAACACAGCCGATAAACGAGACCGGCCACCATATGGCCGAGATAGAACGGCTACCGAGCCGAACACCAGCCCACGTTACCCCGCCGTAGAGGCAGGGAAACAACGGCCCGGGATTACACCTACGACCTACGGCAGGACCTGGACACCAGGCCAGGCTTAGCCAGATCAATCTACGGGTCAAGGGGACGTGCCCCAACACGAGAGGACGGCTATCAGGCCCGGCGTGATCAACACAACCTCACTCGGGGAGAAAACCGCATAGGGACGTCCGCCGAACTCCGTCGCGATGTCGCCCACTATAGAGGCGTCGCGCACCTCCTATGCTTCACCGAGGAAGTAATGGAGCACGAATTCCGAGAAGGGTTTAAACCTATGAATATCGAATCATATGACGGAACAACCGACCCCGCAGTATGGATTGAGGATTTTCTTCTCCATATCCACATGGCTCGCGGTGATGACCTCCATGACATCAAATACCTCCCACTAAAATTAAAGGGACCAGCCCGACACTGGCTTAACAGCCTCCCAGAGAACTGCATTGGCAACTGGGAGACTTGGAAGAAACCTTTCGCGACATCTTCCAAGGTACATATGTCCGGCCTGCGGACGCTGATGACCTAAGTCACATCATCCAGCAGCCTGGAGAGTCAACCAGGAAACTCTGGACTAGGTTCCTAATTAAAAAGTACCAAATTGTCGATTGTCCGAACGCCGAAGCCCTCGCGGCCTTTAAACATAGCATCCGAGATGAGTGGCTTGCCCATCACCTCGGCCAAGAAAAACCTAAGTCCATGGCGGCTCTTATTGCGCTGATGACCCGCTTTTGCGCGGGAGAAGATAGCTGGCTTGCTCGTAGAAGCAATAACACCAGCGATCCTGGCACCTCCGAAGCCAGGGACGACATGTTGGAAATATGCCCTAGAGGCAATAATAAAATGGTTATTATTATATTTCATTGTTCATGATAATTGTCTATTGTTCATGCTATAATTGTGTTATCCGGAAATCGTAATACATGTGTGAATACATAGACCACAACATGTCCCTAGTGAGCCTCTAGTTGACTAGCTCGTTGATCAACAAATAGTCATGGTTTCCTGACTATGGACATTGGATGTCATTGATAACGGGATCACATCATTAGGAGAATGATGTGATGGACAAGACCCAATCCTAAGCATAGCACATGATCGTGTAATTCATTTGCTAGAGCTTTTCCAAATGTCAAGTATCATTTCCTTAGACCATGAGATTGTGCAACTCCCAGATACTGTAGGAGTGCTTTGGGTGTGCCAAACATCACAACATAACTGGGTGGCTATAAAGGTGCACTACGGGTATCTCCGAAAGTGTCTGTTGGGTTGGCACGAATCGAGACTGGGATTTGTCACTCCGTATGACGGAGAGGTATCTCTGGGCCCACTCGGTAATGCATCATCACAATGAGCTCAATGTGACCAAGTGTTTGGTCACGGGATCATGCATTACGGTACGAGTAAAGTGACTTGCCGGTAACGAGATTGAACAAGGTATTGGGATACCGACGATCGAATCTCGGGCAAGTAACGTACCGATTGACAAAGGGAATTGTATACGGGATTGATTGAATCCTCGACATCGTGGTTCATCCGATGAGATCATCGTGGAACATGTGGGAGCCAACATGGGTATCCAGATCCCGCTGTTGGTTATTGACCAGAGAGTCATCTCGGTCATGTCTGCATGTCTCCCGAACCCGTAGGGTCTACACACTTAAGGTTCGGTGACGCTAGGGTTGTAGAGATATTAGTATGCGGAAATCCGAAAGTTGTTCGGAGTCCCGGATGAGATCCCGAACGTCATGAGGCGTTTCGGAATGGTCCGGAGGTGAAGAATTGTATATAGGAAGTCCAGTTTCGGCCACCGGGAAAGTTTCGAGAGTCACCGGTATTGTACCGGGACCACCGGAAGGGTCCCGGGGGGTCCACCGGGTGGGGCCACCTATCCCGGAGGGCCCCATGGGCTGAAGTGGGAGGGGAACCAGCCCCTGGTGGGCTGGTGCGCCCCCCTTGGGCCTCCCCCTGCGCCTAGGGTTTCCAACCCTAGGGGTGGGGGGCGCCCCACTTGGCTTGGGGGGCAAGCCACCCCCTTGGCCGCCGCCCCCCAGGGGCCCTATATAAAGAGGGGGGAGGGAGGGCAGCCGCACCTAAGCCCCTGGCGCCTCCCTCTCCCTTTCGTGACACCTCTCCTTCTCGCTGAGCTTGGCGAAGCCCTGCCGAGATCCCCGCTGCTTCCACCACCACGCCGTCGTGCTGCTGGATCTCCATCAACCTCTCCCTCCCCCTTGCTGGATCAAGAAGGAGGAGACGTCTTCCCAACCGTACGTGTGTTGAACGCGGAGGTGCCGTCCGTTCGGCGCTCGGTCATCGGTGATTTGGATCACGACGAGTACGACTCCATCAACCCCGTTCGCTTGAACGTTTCCGCTCGCGATCTACAAGGGTATGTAGATGCACTCTTTTCCCTCTCGTTGCTAGAAGACTCCATAGATTGTTCTTGGTGATGCGTAGAATTTTTTTAATTTCTGCAACGATCTCCAACAGTGGCATCATGAGCTAGGTCTATGCGTAGTTTCTATGCACGAGTAGAACACAAACTTGTTGTGGGCGTAGATGTTGTCAATTTTCTTGCCACTACTAGTCTTATCTTGTTTCGGCGGCATCGTGGGATGAAGCGGCCCGGACCGACCTTACATGTACGCTTACGTGAGACAGGTTCCACCGACTGACATGCACTAGTTGCATAAGGTGGCTAGCGGGTGTCTGTCTCTCCCACTTTAGTCGAATCGTATTCGATGAAAAGGGTCCTTATGAAGGGTAAATAGAAGTTGGCATATCACGTTGTGGTTTTACGTAGGTAAGAAACGTTCTTGCTAGAAACCTATAGAAGCCACGTAAAAACATGCAACAACAATTAGAGGACGTCTAACTTGTTTTTGCAGCATATGCCTTGTGATGTGATATGGCCAAAAGGATGTGATGAATGAAATATATGTGATGTATGAGATTGATCATGTTCTTGTAATGGGAATCACGACTTGCATGTCGATGAGTATGACAACCGGCAGGAGCCATAGGAGTTGTCTTTATTTTTGTATGACCTGCGTGTCATTGAATAACGCCATGTAATTTACTTTACTTTATTGCTAAACACGTTAGCCATAGAAGTAGAAGTAATCGTTGGCGTGACAACTTCATGAAGACACGATGATGGAGATCATGGTGTCATGCCGGTGACGAAGATGATCATGGTGCCCCGAAGATGGAGATCAAAGGAGCAATATGATACTGGCCATATCATGTCACTATTTGATTGCATGTGATGTTTATCATGTTTTACATCTTATTTGCTTAGAACGACGGTAGCTTAAATAAGATGACCCCTCGCAATAATTTCAAGAAAGTGTTCCCCCTAACTGTGCACCATTGCGAAGGTTCGTTGTTTCGAAGCACCACGTGATGATTGGGTGTGATAGATTCTAACGTTCGAATACCACGGGTGTAAGCCAGATTTGCACACGCAATACACTTAGGTTGACTTGACGAGCCTAGCATGTACAGACATGGCCTCGGAACACGGAAGATCGAAAGGTCGAGCATGAGTCGTATAGAAGATACGATCAACATGAAGATGTTCACCGATGTTGACTAGTCCGTCTCACGTGATGATCGGACACGGCCTAGTTGACTCGGATCATGTTTCACTTAGATGATGTCACGACCGGTTTTCCAATAAAAATATTTATGGAGAAACCGATCCCTTTTACGGACCAGTGGAGGAGAATCCTCCTCACTGGTAGACAATTTCTTGATCACAGAAGAAACCAGGAGTACTAAATATAATACAAGGTTGAGCGGAGACTGCTCAACAATTTATTACAAACACACCGATATTACACATAAAGGCGGATAGGGTGGCATAACTACTGACTCATAATAAAAGTGGTCGTGGATATGTCACAGTGAAGTGGGTGACATGACAACTGAATCTAACAGCTCTTCGAGCGTCGGAGTGAGGCTCGAGGATACTTATTGTGGGTGGCGGAAGCGTATATAATACAAGTGACCAATATCCAGGATCGCACGGGACTGACTGGGATTCCTCTAGGCGTCGGACTCACTATCAAACTCTTCATCCATGAGATCACCTTCGTCAACATCTAGCCAAATCAACAAGCCAGGTGAGTACTATGAAAGTACTCGCAAGACAGTTCGGACATAAGATATAACAAATGTGAACATGATGCATATGAACAGATTAATAAAGCGCACTCAGACAATGAGATAGCCATGCATGGGAAATAAAAGGGAAGTCGGGCGGTAGTCCTCCCGAAAATCCCAAAGTAATACTGAGGCCAATCGAGTGTCTGAATGACTCCTCGAAAGGATACAAATGAAATAACAATGCCGCAGTCGGGCGTCAAGGCGACACCACATAAAGGGCTTATAATGGAAGATAAATGACAGTGCGTGCCACAGTCGGACGTCTGAGCGACATCACGTAAAGGGCTTATATCAAAAGTAAATAATGGGCGTGCCACAGTCGGACGTCTGAGCGACATCACATAAAGGGCTTATATTGAAAGTAAATGACAAGAGTGCCACAGTCGGACGTCTAAGCGACATCACATAAAGGGCTTATATTTCATAACTTAATATTTCTGTAGCTCATGAATTTAAATCATTGCAAGGGAATATTCAGGTACGAGATAAATAAAAGGTTAGTCCATCCACAGGAATAATGATTCAACCAGGTTTACCACTCAAGCTTGTTCACCGGGGATTTACCACGAGGACTGACATAGATATGGATATACTGGCCATGGTCCTTGACCATGGACACGATGACTCGGAAGGATTTGATTCTGCAGAGTTTGTACTAGTTAACCACACCCAACGGATTTTAGTAGTCACAAGGGACTAGTTCCGTTTACGGTGTTTTAGGAGAAACACATCTAACCAGTACACACCCATTCAACATTCCGATGCCAGGAATCACCCTCGGCAACGTTCAAAAAAAACTTTGAGACGGGGAGGCTACAACCTCGCGTCGCATGGGATCAAATTTATACCGCGCGCTCTAAGGGGTGCCCCCCTCTCGGTCCCAACCGGAAACACCCATGCCCCCTGACCGGATGACTGGCTTTAATCCAGGGCCATGGAACCCTCATCCCGGCCCCTCTATTTGGTGTGTACAAGGAAAGAGGTTAACAACTTACTAAACCGTATTCTTTGCAGAAAACATGTGGCAGCACGAAAGGGGAAGAACAGTAACGTGGCTCAGTCCACGTTAACGTCGGAGTTTATCGGATGACGTAAGACTGGCATGCTACAACAATACCACCTTACTGCCTTTCATGTCACCACATGATCAGGCCATCTCTCATCAGAGATCACAGTAACTTCGGAACACACGGTTGGTTGCCTTACATTGCAACGTAATACTCACCGATGCTCACATGCCATGTACAAACCATTCAAGCAAACATGCAAAACACGTATCATATCAAAGGTTCAAACATGCTTGCCTGGTTCGGAGAAGTCGGAGTCTAGCTCGGCGAAGTTCGCGGCTCTGTCACCTCCTCCGGAACCTACGGTATAACGAAACCGTACACTAACGTGGAAATCGTCGCGTGCATAAAAGTTGTTCCAAATTTTTTCCAAATAAATAGTATGAAAAACTAGACAAAAATACAAGACTGACAGAAAAAGAATCAATCAAAAATCATCTTTTATTAAAAAGATATAAGGGTTTTAGTCCAGGGACTGATCTGTGATGAAACAGAAAAGATCCGGGGACTTGTTTGAGAAAACAGAAAACGGTTCGGTATGAAATGCGCCAGCCCAAGGAGAAAACACATTTTGCCCGAAGGCGCTTTCAGAAAATGGTTCGAAGGGGGAGAAGAGAGGGGCTGACGGGGGGGGGGGGTCCCACCCGTCAGGTTTAAAACTCCCAACGGAGTTCGCCGGCGCCCGAAGGCTGCGGTGGTCGCCGGCGTTGAACCACGGCGAGGCAGAGAGATCGGAGGGTACCCATAGGTTCAGGGTGATCTTCCGCGTCGGTGGGTGGTGGACTTGGCCATCGGAGAGCACCACGTCGACGGCGACACTTTCTCCGGCGGACGGTGGTTCGGGCGATGGTGGAGTACTCCGGTGGGTGCTGCAAACTCCAAATTGACGCGCGGGTCAGAAGAGTGGATGAACTAGGAAGCTACTGGCAAGAGTTGAGGGGTAGGGGTGTACGCACGAGAGTGAATCGCGCTGGATCCCGTGGCGGGTCGAGGCGGCCGGAGTTGGGGAAGAAGACTCCCTCGGGGGCTGCCCAGTGGCTTGGCGTGGTATTGGTGGTGTGGGTTCGAGTTCGAGCTCGGGACCTCCTTTTATAGGCGATCCGAGGGGGTGGCCGTGAACGGGATAGCTCCGGCGAGCGATTACGGCGAGGCAGAGGTTGGGCAGGGGATTTAGGAGGCTAGGCACCATCAGGGAGGATCACTGGTGCTGTTCCCCCGCTAAACCTCGGTCGGGCTAGGCGTAATGCGCCGATCCTCGACGGGACGGCCGTACGGGCACGGCAGCGGCAGGGAGCACGCTCCGCGCCTACCAGTTCACAATGAAGGACCGCAGCGTGCACGGGTGAGTGGATGGCCACGCGGTGGCCTCTGGTGGCTTGGGCGGCGCTGGACGGCGCCGTCCAACGCTGCGCCTCTCCCTGGCAGCCGCAAAGGGCGCTGCTGCCATCGCTCACGGGGTGGCGCACCTCCTCTTGCTCGTCGCCGACGCCCGCAAACCTCCAGACGATCATGCGGCGCAGGGAGAAGAAGGAAGCACAGGGTGCACGACGCCACCGCGGCCACTGGCGAGATCGAGAACGGGTTCTGAAGAAAATGACAGTGCTCACTGAAACTATTTCACTGAATTTCTGAACACTGACAGTAACAGTGCCCTTCAGGTGTTCGACGAAATGATTTGGCATGAAGAAATTTTTTTCTGGAGCTGGGACTTGGTGAGGTGACCTCTCAATGCATCCAGAGGCTGCCTGAATTTTCTCAGATTTTTAGGAGGAGAAAACAGTTGAATTTCATCAAATTTGGCAAATATGGTCAAAACTTGCAGCAAGCACAATTTGAAATTTTTGAACTGGAGACCAGTGGATCAGCATGGATCTTGGTTGAGGGCTCTAAGGACGTGCCAGGGAAAAAGGTTTGGAGGCAAAACTCAAAGGAGAAAAGGTAGTTCCTTTGTAAATCTCCAAGAGCCAAAGTAGAGGGTAGAAATTATTTTTGATAAGAAATAAATGGAAGGAAGAACATGGGGAGGTTCAACTTGCTGGATTTAAAGTATATCTTGACACAAAGATGGGAGATGGCTTTTGGGAGGGGATTTCCACTTAGGTCATGGCAAGAGGAGATTTTGAAAAGGGGAAAAGATCACTCCAAATGCCATAGGGCTATTTAAAAGATTTTCAAATATTTTTCCCAAATGAAAAACATTTGGTGTTGAGCCAACATAAGGTGGAAAAACCTCCAAGACCAAAATCAAGTCTTGGGTGAATCCAAACAAAATACTTGTTAATAAAGAAAATCTTTGAGAGGGAGAGTTCTTTAGAAGAAAAATTTAAATAGCCTCCCTCAAATCAAATAAAAGTTTGAAAAAGCCAAATAAAATTTTTGGGTGTCACAACACCTACCCCCTTAGGAAAAATCTCGTCCTCGAGATTTCAGCTGATCCTCAAAGAGATGTGGGTACTCTGCCTGAAGAAAATCTTCTCTTTCCCATGTAGCTTCATCCTCGGTGTGATTGCTCCATTGAACCTTGAAAAATTTAGTTGTTTTCTGACGGGTTCTCCTTTCAGACTCTTCCAATATCTTTACTGGCCGCACTCTGTAGGTGAGGTCTGGTTGCACATCAATGATTTCATGAGATACATGCTTCTCCGGGTTGTTCACACATTTCCTCAACTGTGAGACGTGAAACACGTCGTGGACGTCTGACAGCTCTTTGGGTAGGTCTAGCTGGTAGGCTACTGTGCCTCTTCGTGCAACTATACAGAAGGGTCCAATAAATCTCGGGGCTAGCTTCCCCTTAATTTTGAACCGTTGCAGGCCCCTCATAGGAGACACTCGGAGGTATACGTAATCACCGGGTTCAAAGCTGACCTCATGATGTTTTCGATCGTAATAGCTCTTTTGTCGGCTTTGAGCTGTCTTGAGTCTGTCCCTGATCTGTTTAACCTTCTCCTCGGCTTCCTTGAGCATGTCTGGGCCGAAGATACGACTGTCGCCTGTTTCTGACCAATTTAGTGGGGTACGACATCTCCGCCTGTACAATGCTTCAAAAGGTGCCATCTGTAGGCTGGCTTGGTAACTGTTGTTGTAAGCAAACTCGGCATACGGCAAACTATCTTCCCAACTGGATCCATAGGTGAGCACACAGGCTCTCAGCATGTCCTCTAGGATTTGGTTCACGCGTTCCGTTTGTCCATCAGTCTGAGGGTGGTACGCTGTACTGAATGCTAGTTGCGTTCCCAGAGCTTGTTGTAAGTGATCCCAAAATTTAGAGACAAATTGAGTGCCTCGGTCGGATATTATAGTCTTTGGGACTCCATGCAAACAAACTATACGGGAGAGATAAAGCTTGGCTAGCCTTTGAGTGGAGTAGGTCGTCTTCACGGGAATGAAATGTGCTACCTTGGTTAGCCTATCTGTGATGACCCATATGGCATCATTTCCGCGTTGTGATCGAGGTAGTCCGACGATGAAGTCCATTCCAATTTCATCCCATTTCCACTCAGGTATCCTGTTTGGCTGTAGTAGCCCTGCTGGCTTTTGATGCTCGGCTTTTATGCGCTGACAAGAATCGCAACGAGCAATGAATGCTGCCATATCCCTTTTCATACCGTGCCACCAAAATCTTTCCTGAATGTCTTTGTACATTTTGGTTCCTCCAGGGTGGATCGAATATGGGGCGGTGTGGCTTTCGGTTAGGATTTGTTGCTTGAGTTCCTCGATGTTTGGTACGCAAAGTCTGTCCCCGTACCATAATATTCCTTCATTGTCCGTGACGAACTCTGAAGCCTTGCCAAGGCTCATCTTCCTCTTTATACCTTCGATGCTGGGATGTCCATGCTGAGCCTTCTTAATTTGTTCCATTAGGGTGGGTTGTATCTCCAGATTTGATACGTTGCCCTCAGAGACCAACACCATGTTGAGTCTAGCGAACTCCTGCTGAAACTCAGGCCTCAAGTTCTGTGGACTGTCGTTGCCCGGGCTGGGGTTCCGACTAAGAGCATCTGCCACTACATTTGCTTTCCCTGGATGGTAGTGAATGCCGACATCATAGTCCTTGACCAATTCCAACCAGCGTCGTTGTCGTAAATTTAGCTCTGATTGTGTGAAAATATATTTAAGGCTCTTATGGTCCGTATATATTTCACAACAATTTCCCAACAGAAAGTGCCTCCACTCTTTGAGTGCATGGATGACTGCTGCTAGCTCCAAGTCATGAGTTGGATAATTTTCCTCACGTTTCCGTAGTTGCCTGGAAGCATACGCGACAACTTTGCCGTCCTGCATCAATACGCACCCGAGGCCCTTCCGGGATGCGTCACAATACACTTCAAAACTCTTGTGTATGTCTGGCACGGTCAAAACCGGTGCTGTTGTTAGTTTCTTCTTGAGCTCTTGGAAGCTTTTCTCGCACGCTTCAGTCCATACAATTTTTTTTGTCTTTCTTGAGCAACTGTGTCATTGGTTTTTCCACAGTGGAAAATCCTTCAATAAATCTTCTGTAATATCCAGCCATTCCTAGGAAACTCCGTACATCAGTTACGTTGGCTGGTGGTTTCCAGTCAAGTATAGCTTTGACTTTTTCTAGGTCTACGGACACGCCTTCTTGGGTTAATATATGGCCTAGGAAACCAACTTGCCTTAGCCAAAATTCACACTTGCTAAATTTGGCGTACAATTGATGTTTCCTTAATTCTCCCAAAACAATTCTAAGATGTTCAGCATGTTCTTCTGGTGTCCTTGAATATACCAGAATATCGTCAATGAACACCACAACAAATTTGTCCATAAATTTCATAAACACTTTGTTCATGAGGTGGACGAAATATGCGGGGGCGTTCGTCAGTCCAAACGGCATTACTGTGAACTCATATAGTCCGTATCTGGAGGTGAATGCTGTCTTAGGGATATCTTCTGTCCGTACTTTTAATTGATGATATCCCGATCTCAAATCAATTTTTGAGAACACCTTGGCTTGTGCGAGCTGGTCAAATAGGTCATTTATCCGTGGCATCGGATATTTGTTTTTGATGGTGACCATATTGAGAGCTCGATAGTCTATACACAATCTCAGTGTCCCATCCTTTTTCTTGGCGAATAATACTGGCAAACCCCAAGGTGAGGAGGTGGCTCGAATAAATCCTTTGTCCAGTAATTCCTTTATTTGCTTCTTCAATTCTACCAACTCTGAGGGTGCCATTCTATACGGTTTCTTATAGATGGGAGTGGTGCCAGGTGCTAGTTCGATGCTGAACTCTATCTCTCGGTCTGGTGGTATGCCTGGTAGTTCTTCAGGAAATACGTCGGGAAACTCGCACACCACTGGAACTTTTCTCAGTTCCGAAATGTCTACTTTGTTCAGCTTTGGTTGCCGTGACCGTGGTCTCTCTTGAGCTGTAACTTTTATTGTCTTGCCGTGGTGATGAGTGAGGATTACAGTCCGATTGAAACAGTCAATGAATCCCTTGTTGGTGGTCAACCAGTCCATCCCTAGGATAACATCCAGTCCTTTATTTTCCAACACGATGAGATTAGCCTGAAACTTTAGTCCTTCGAATTCAATAATCACTCCTTGGCAGTAACTCTGAGTGATCTGCTTATTTCCGGGGGACTTGATAATCATAGATTTTTCCAAAGGAAGTATCGGAAAACCATGTTGCAAAACAAAACTCTTCGAAATGAACGAGTGAGAAGCTCCAGAATCAAACAAAACCGTGGCAGTCACTGTGTTGACAGGGAACGTACCGAGCATGATGTCTGGGGCATTCGCGCTTCTTCCTTGGTCACATGGTTCAGGTGACCCTTCCTGTGATTGTTGTTGGGATTGAAATTGTTACGCTTGGGTGCTGGATTGTTCCCACCATTGTTCGGCTTGGGGGCCGAGTTCCTTGGTTTTGGGCACTGTTTGGCATAATGCCCTTCCTCTCCACAAGCATAGCAAGTGACCCCTGGACGGTATGTAAACTCCTTGTCCCTTGAATGAAACTGTCTGGTTGGCCTTAGAGCAGTAGTCATGGATTTTCTCGCTTCATTCCTCGGAACATCAGTCTTGCTTCGGTTGTTGCGAGCAAGAGTCGTCTTGTCCCTCTTTCGCTTACGGATATCCTCCAGGCTGCGACGCTCATTCTCCAAAGTAATGGCCTTGTCAACCAGAGTTTTGAAATCTGGGAAAGTGTGTACGACCAGTTGGCATTTTAGTGCCGGTGCTAGGCCATCCAAAAACTTTTCCATCCTTTTGTTCTCAGTCATATGCTCATCGTAGGCATAACGAGATAGCTGGGTAAACTGACTGTTGTATTCCGTCACTGTCATGCCCCTCTGCTTGAGGTCATCAAATTCTCTTTTCTTGATTTTTATGATGCTCCTGGGAATGTGTGCCCCACGAAAGCCTTCCTTAAACTCTTCCCAGGTGATGTTATGTTCACTGGGATGCATGTGTAGGAAGTTCTCCCACCATGCTGCAGCTGCTCCAGTGAGGTAGTGAGGTGCATAAAGCACCTTCTCATGATTAGAACATTGAGCAATAATCAACTTTCTTTCGATGTCACGAAGCCAATCATCGGCTTCAAGCGGCCTATCAGTGTGAGCAAACGTTGGAGGGCGTGTCTTCTGCAGTTCAGACAACTTGGAGTGTGGTTGGTATGGCTCACGGTGATTCCCATATTGATGACGTGATTCATCATTTCTTGGTGTTGCTGTTGGCTTTGTTCGAACAGGCGGCATACTTGAGATAAGGCTGCCTCGCTGTCCTGTTGACTAGACTGTCCCTGAGTGAAGTTGTTGCTTGTCTGTGTTCCATAAACTTCTTCTGGTGGATTTGGCATGGAACGAGTCCACGGACGAGACATTTTCCACTCTGGGGTATTATTTTGCAAAATTTATGAGAAGAACTGTGTGGCACAAGGGAAAATTTTGCAGAGACGAAAACTTTAAAAGACCTCAAGATTTTTCAAGAACATAATAGATTTCGCACGGAGAAGGACTGCTTAGCACATATCTTACACGCGATACGCAAACATATGATACATCACTCAGGATGTGCGTACACACTCCTGACATGTTATTAAGGCTAGCACACTACTCCGGGATCCCACATGATGCGCATGTAGGGAAACGCAGCAGAAAGCAAAAAATTTCCGACCTACGCACCAGCCCAGGACCACTATGGAGACTGCATACATGGTTTGATCTTTTTCGTTACCGACTCGTAGCGCAGCGGGAAGTAGAGTCGATGACGATCGGCGGTGCAGATCCCCGCAGCTAGGATTTACAACCTCCCAACCGCGAGGATGTATACCCTCATCTGCTCCTCAGACAGCCCTCCGGGAGGCGGTCGAACAGCCCCCCGGACGGTGTCACGGACAGCCCTTCGGGAGGACCTTCGAAACTCGAACGGTCACTCGGACAGCCCTTCGGGAGGACCTTCGAAACTCGGACGGTCACACGGACAGCCCTTCGGGAGGCACTCACGAACTAAGACCGAAACTACGATCTCTCTACAGAGTTGCACACATACGGTGTCATCTATCCGGCAGGGCTTCGCCGTCCAGAACTAGTTCCTGCCGGAACCCAGACAGCCTTTCGGCTCTACGAAACTATTTCGCTGGGAGGGAGAGAGAAGCCAGATCATGCATGGCACTTGTATGTGAGAAGGGATGATCCTTTAGGCAGCCCCCTCCACCCCTATTTATAGGCCAAGCCCAAGGGTGGCTTCTCCAAGAAGCCAAGGGGGGAAATACCAAAAAGGCCCTCAAGGTGGCTTCTCCAAGAAGCCAAGCAAAAAGCACTTTCACTATTCATGACGACATTTTTCAGCGTCCGTTCGAACTGAAAATATTTATGTGGGCTCAGAACATTTCCAGTACCCACTAAAATAATTTTCAACGCGTTCCGAAACAATTTCGGTTTAGTGATTTTCATCTGCGAAAAGCAAACAAGAATGCGTTTTCACTATTCATGAAGACAATTTTTCGCGTCCACTAAATCCGAAAATATTTCTGTGGGTCTTAGAATAATTCCAGTACCCACTAAAATGATTTTGGATTCGTTCTGAAACAATTTCAGATTAGTGAATTTCATCTGCGAAAAACAGCCAAAGCGGTACCGGCAGCTCCGAAACATTTTCGGTTTTTATTTCTGAAAATTCCAAAAAGTTTCCAGAATGATTCTGGCACCCTCCAAGAATTATCAGGCATGTGCCGAAACCATTTTGACTTAATGGCATACCCCGAAACAACTTTTTCGGTTTCACCGAAACTCATCCGGTGACCTCTCTCTGCGGTACGATTCCGCTGTCCGAAACTTTTCGGTGTCCGAAACTTTTTCGGTGATTTTCTCTCAGACTCCCTGTCTAGTATTCAGCAGATAGATGACCCTTAAGCGTGTGACCCTATAGGTTCGGTGAAGTATAGACATGACCTGGAACCCCTTCCGATCAATGATCAACATCGGAGCCGTGGACACCCATATTGACCCCTATACCCACACGAATGAATATTCGAGTGAACCTCCAGTTGAGGTGAGCTATTCCTGTTGCTTCACGATATATCACAAACACCTGAGGTGAGATTTATTGCATCCCCGTGGGCCAACACTTTGTCCACTATGCAAGTTACCTCGTTACCGGTTTTGTTCTCTTTTCTCGTTTCGTGTTCCGGCATCCCCGTGATCAAATCACAAAGTGTCTGGCCAGACGATGATGGACACCGTAACACCGAGTGGGCCCGAGTATATCTCTCCATCGTCGGAGGAGCAAATCCCAATCTCGAGCTATCAAGTTACTTAACATACTTTCCCATGAACCCGTAAGCCGCCGTAATAGCCATCCAGTTACGGATGACGTTTAACAAACCCCAAAGTTCATGAAGCAAGCATGAAGAAACTCGATACTCTCATGGTCTAAGGAATTATGCAAACATTAACTATCTCTGTGTTATAAACCATTAACTTGTGACGAATGAATCTCTTAGCATAACATCAATCCGGGTCGATTCAACACAAATGTTCTCTTAACATTGTGCCCTCAAAATTGCTGGCATAGACATGCCCATGATCAGGAAAACAGAACCATCATGCAACACTTGAGCTAGTCTTAGAGGCCAGACTAGGAATACTTCTTACCGTTTATTATTCCACACGTGCATATGAGTCTTCCTCCGAGCCTCGTGGATATTGCAGACTCGAGAATCATTGCAGTTATAGCATGGAACATAAACATAATTATGAACTCGGAGATAAATAATATCATTTATTATTGCCTCTAGGGCATATCTCCTACAGACTCCCACTTGCACTAGAGTCAATAATCTAGCTTATGCTAATGCACTTCACACCTGTGGCACACCGGTGTAAATATGCTTCGCTTGTGGTATAGCCTGATGTCCAACGGATCTGACGACTTCAGTTCCGTGTGTATCTTTGCATGTCCTCGCGTTTTCACGTTTTCACAAAATTCATATTTTGTGTGGACTTGGCTTTGTATGTATGTGAATCACAGGTCGAACCTGGATTCCTCAGACTGAGTTATGGAGCAACTACCTGCAGTAGTGTCCCATTGTCAAAAGCCATCTTGGAACTATACTAAGTTCATGAATGAACTATATGATTCAACATCTTCTTTGTCGCTTCTAAAGCGTCAACATACTTAGCCCTTGTTATAGAATTCGCCACAGTAACTAGTTTGAACAAATTCCAACTAACTGTGCCACCACATTGTGTGTTACACAAAACCCTTAATTTAAATCGAAAATCGCATGGAGAAAAGATGAAGACTGTATCGATGTAACATTTTACAACGAACTCTTCATGATCTCTGCTTGCGAGAAAACCATGTCATCAGTACTTACTCTAGTACTCTGTGACATCTTTCACTGTTGTCCCATGATCAGTAATTTGATCACTTTGGTATCCATACTCGCAACACCTTGGGAGTATCGGACATATCTGGTTGTTTTACATACCATGGAATACATGATTAATCCAAACACAAAAGTGTGTGGAATCTGCATCATGTATTTTACTCATCAGTGTTTTGGGACACCGAGTCTTGCAAAAACTCTTTCCATGTGACTTTGGCAAGAATCACTCCTTGGCGTTTTAAATGCTAAAAGGTTTTAGCATCTTGTCAATATGTATTCATTGCTTAGCCCCATTAGGTAAATCTATCTCCATAGATCATCATGCCTAATATTGAGGCTATTTAGCCTAAGCACTTCATCGAAAAACTATTTTCAAATGAAGTCCTAATTTGTGTCAAGAAATTTATTTCCAATTACCAATGTGCCAAGCACATAAGGTTTTTAGAAATATTATTACGCTCCCACTTACTTTCTTGAATTACAAGCATCTTCGTTACCCATTGATGAAGTCAAAACCCCTTTGACCATTTCATCAAAACACGAAGATTCCAACTCCATTTTGCTCTCTTCTGTCCATTGCTGGAACTCTGAAGTTTGCATACCTACTAGCATCCTCTGGATCGACAAATTACTTTGGACTGTATCATATACAAGTCCTAGCTTTCATTTCCATCAGATGGAAATCCTTTTATCATCCATGTTTCATATCTCATGATTGAAATATGTATTAATTGCTAGTTCAACCCGAACCGACTTTAAGCATCGCTACGATGAAAACAACCTCATCGTAGTCAACTCTTGAACTTGTTATTTCAACAAGTCGAGCTTTATGGATAAAACATTTTATCCGTATCAGTTTTAAGTTCCATAAATATTCGTTAGACTCTAAGTCTTCCGAAAGGTGTATCAAGGTTTTAATCTTGAATCACTTATATGGAAACTAACTCGGGTTGTATTGGCATTTAGCCAATTCCGGAGTCAGGGCCCATCAACGCTTCCTTGTGTATCGTAGGTATAATGTTGTCTAACAACAATATCTCGTTTGCGCACCTGAGAGGTTTGCACGAGCCTTGCCTACGTGGTTCAGCTGCAAGTTCGACCGAAGTTCATACATTTTATTGTAGAGACTTCCGTATCAGTCGCAGTAGGAAACTCTGGAATTACTTCCAAGGTCTCTTTCCTTTGATCTGATGACGTAGATACTGTTTATCTCGTCGAGTTGCACTATTCTCCCACTCACCTTTTTGAAAGAACCATTCTCTTTAAAAGCACACCGTTTCGCGGCAAAACTATTTGCCTCGGTATAGTGAGGGAGGAATACCCAACATTTTGGTATAACCTACAAAGTAGCACTTGTCTGATTTGGAATAGGTTTGTAACCTTTTACACAAGCCCCATATTCCAAATGTTAAGAAAAGATATAACATGGTTGGGCGTACCATACCATGGCTTCATTTCAACAGACCCGATGTAGCTCTTTTCAGTGTAAAAGCCGCAGTCTCTAAAGCATCACTTTAAAAGGGATAATGGCAAATTTATTTATGTCATCTTTGACCTTACCATGTCATAAATGGTTTGATTACATCTCCACGGACTTTCCACTTGCAGTGGTGTTCCGGGAGGTGCAAGTTATGAAACCCCTTTCACAACTCATCAGACATTCGCTAAACATGTAACTCAAATATTCCTTTGTGCAATCAAATTGCAGAAACATAATTTTCTTGTTACAATAACTTCTACTTCATTTTTGAGAACCTTTCGAATGATTTCAAAAGATCCAGACTTACGTCTCATCAAGTAAATATCCATATATCTACTTGAGTCATTTCTGAAGATAAATAAATCCACCACTAACAACACTTATCGGACTACACACATCAAATGTATGATCACTAATAAGTTTGTTGTTCGTTCCTTATGGCCTGTGAACGGTATTTTAGTCACTTCACTTTTCGGAGGAAAGTTGCAAGTGTCAGATGATTCAAAATCAAAAAGACTTCAAAATCCATCATAATGGAATTTTCCATGCGGGTTTCTCCAATGTGACCAAATGTAGTGCCACACTTGTGTGGTATTCTTTTAGTCTTGCGACATTTAGCGTCAGTGTTATGGATGTATCATATTACCCTCAATATTCATAACATACGTCCCATCTTGGATGGAAGCATGGCCCTTCATGTTATTCATAATACTTAACAACAATTGTTGTTTTTATGAACAACTCTTTTGCAACAAACATTGTGCAATGGGCTAGAGTGTATGAAACTCTAAAATGAATTATGAAAGTAAACCCAGAGGTATTGTATTATTATCAATATTCATAACATACATCTCATTCATAATGAAAGTATGGCCCTTGTGTTATTCATAACATCGAACATAAAAAGTTCTCTTATGAACAACCTTCTTGCAAGATACCTTATGCAATGGGATAGAGTTTGTAAAACTCTAAATGAATTATGAAAATAAATACAGACGGCAATACACCGATGGAAGGTATAGTAACATTTACTATGTTCCCTGTGTATACCTTAACCTCATTTCTAGCTAGTCTTTCAGGCCATAGTAGTTCTTACATCGAGTTGCAACAGAATGCAATCGAGCGGGCATTTTGTGATGAACTCACAATACCCAAGAATTAGTGATTAACATGTTTAACCATAATTCGCAAGAACTATATCTTTGACCAGCCTTCTATACATCAAAAACTTGTATGACATTCATACATGAGCTGGATATTCCAGTCTTCTTTCCTTTTGCCTTTATACTTCTAGCAGTTTAACTTTTAGTATTTCTCCTACTCTCAGAAGAAGCACCCAACTTAAGAGTGGCATTAGCCCCGGACTTCCTAGGCGTGTAAGTCATACTAACACCCTTTGGACACTTCCTTTCTCTTTAAGTTGTTGTTTTATTCACCTTTCATTATATGACAGGCGTTCTTCTGGATCCCTTTCCCAACAGTCAAATGCATAGTAAACACTTTTACTAATACTTGCAAACAAACATTGCTTTGTTTGTATCTGAAAATAATTTTCAGTTCCATGAATATCATATAACTATCCCAACTTTCGAAGTTTGGGTTTCATGGAAGCAAACATATTCCACTTGACCGTAACAGAATTCTAGCTTTTGGATCGAAGGACGAGAGTCACATGATCCATAGCATTAGCGGGAGGATACGGAAAGCATGCGATAGGACAAAGTCCTTCTCGGCACTTTTGAGGACAATCCTCATATTACGTTACCAATCGTAAAGTTTTAACCAGATATTTAACAGCTATTCAATTTTAATAGGGAAGGTGGAAATGCGAGCCATTATTCTACAACTATTATGCAAGAAACACTTAGACAGTGTTCATAATTAATTGCACTGAGAATTAAACATGTTAATTCAACAGTGCGCTCCCACTCAAATCAATATCTCTCATAATTGATTTAGAGTGATTCAAGATCCATATTTCTATTCGATGCCATTGACGGGTTCATCACTGATGACACGAATTTCAATCGGTAGGCCAACTTGCCGATCACATCTCTATGTGATTCTTGTTCATCTTTCGATGGGCGTGTTCCGAGCTCAGGACTCTCCTGCCTGAACGTCAAAGACAACCAAGTGATCTTGCTGCGAGGTCTGACCTCACCCGCCTCATTCCTCTCGATTCGTTCGTGCTCATGTGTACATGGCGCACCCCGAAAAGATACGAATTTCAGACGGTGCTACACTTGGGTGAACACTAACTACTTTGATATTTTAAGTGAGAGATCACCCTAATAAAAAGCGACTACCGCGCAATCAAGAAGGGTGCATCATAAGGGATAAACATCTCAGGCAATTCATAATAGCATGATATGGTATAGCCCTTTCTGACGGAGAAGTATTTCATTTCTTCGTCTTCGGCATTCGCGTCGGTGTTCACCTTCGCGAAGATTGCCACCACCTTGTCGATGCACCAGATAATATTGCTATCTCTATAGCTAACAAAATAATGCATTACAACAAGGTTGACACGCAGGTCATTAAAGTGCAATCATATGGCTCCAGCCATCATGCCGAATCATGACACGCAGGTCATGTTAATCAAATTACATCATATAGTCATCTCATACATAATCGAATTAGTATGAGCACTGCTATACCACATCACATGCACATCCTGCAAAACCAAGTTAGACGCCTCTAATCGGTTTATGCAAAATTTATTTTACGTGGCTTCTAAGGTTTTGACTTAAACCGCAGCTACCAACATTTTATCATCAAGTATGATTATTCAAGTTGCTAGATTAACATCTCGGGGTGTATGAAACACGGGATAATTAAATCTCGAGCCCCATACTAAACTTCGTCATACGCATGACCCCCGTGCAGATCATATCTGCAATGCCCTTTCATCTGCGAATTTCATCTTTCTTTTGACTACGGCAGAACCCAAAGAACTGATAGCACTTCCATGATCAATCAGGATCACGGATTGCCAGAACTTTGTCAAATTCCACCATGCTGTCTCGAGATTGAGCAAACGCAAATTCTAGGGAAGCAACAAGAACGTCGGGTAACAGATTTCATCTGTCACCCGCATAAATAATTTTCAGCAATAGATCTCATCTACTACCTAATTATATTATGCAATACCCATACATCTCCATGTATTCTAGATCGAAACCTGCATCTACGCATAGCACGGCTCTTGATGCCACTGTAGGGGAACGCAGCAGAAAACAAAAAATTTCCGACCTACGCACCAGCCCAGGACCACTATGGAGACTGCATACATGGTTTGATCTTTTTCGTTACCGACTCGTAGCGCAGCGGGAAGTAGAGTCGATGACGATCGGCGGTGCAGATCCCCGCAGCTAGGATTTACAACCTCCCAACCGCGAGGATGTATACCCTCATCTGCTCCTCAGACAGCCCTCCGGGAGGCGGTCGAACAGCCCCCCGGACGGTGTCGCGGACAGCCCTTCGGGAGGACCTTCGAAACTCGAACGGTCACTCGGACAGCCCTTCGGGAGGACCTTCGAAACTCGGACGGTCACACGGACAGCCCTTCGGGAGGCACTCACGAACTAAGACCGAAACTACGATCTCTCTACAGAGTTGCACACATACGGTGTCATCTATCCGGCAGGGCTTCGCCGTCCAGAAGTAGTTCCCACCGGAACCCAGACAGCCTTTCGGCTCTACGAAACTATTTCGCTGGGAGGGAGAGAGAAGCCAGATCATGCATGGCACTTGTATGTGAGAAGGGATGATCCTTTAGGCAGCCCCCTCCACCCCTATTTATAGGCCAAGCCCAAGGGTGGCTTCTCCAAGAAGCCAAGGGGGGAAATACCAAAAAGGCCCTCAAGGTGGCTTCTCCAAGAAGCCAAGCAAAAAGCACTTTCACTATTCATGACGACATTTTTCAGCGTCCGTTCGAACTGAAAATATTTATGTGGGCTCAGAACATTTCCAGTACCCACTAAAATAATTTTCAACGCGTTCCGAAACAATTTCGGTTTAGTGATTTTCATCTGCGAAAAGCAAACAAGAATGCGTTTTCACTATTCATGAAGACAATTTTTCGCGTCCACTAAATCCGAAAATATTTCTGTGGGTCTTAGAATAATTCCAGTACCCACTAAAATGATTTTGGATTCGTTCTGAAACAATTTCAGATTAGTGAATTTCATCTGCGAAAAACAGCCAAAGCGGTACCGGCAGCTCCGAAACATTTTCGGTTTTTATTTCTGAAAATTCCAAAAAGTTTCCAGAATGATTCTGGCACCCTCCAAGAATTATCAGGCATGTGCCGAAACCATTTTGACTTAATGGCATACCCCGAAACAACTTTTTCGGTTTCACCGAAACTCATCCGGTGACCTCTCTCTGCGGTACGATTCCGCTGTCCGAAACTTTTCGGTGTCCGAAACTTTTTCGGTGATTTTCTCTCAGACTCCCTGTCTAGTATTCAGCAGATAGATGACCCTTAAGCGTGTGACCCTATAGGTTCGGTGAAGTATAGACATGACCTGGAACCCCTTCCGATCAATGATCAACATCGGAGCCGTGGACACCCATATTGACCCCTATACCCACACGAATGAATATTCGAGTGAACCTCCAGTTGAGGTGAGCTATTCCTGTTGCTTCACGATATATCACAAACACCTGAGGTGAGATTTATTGCATCCCCGTGGGCCAACACTTTGTCCACTATGCAAGTTACCTCGTTACCGGTTTTGTTCTCTTTTCTCGTTTCGTGTTCCGGCATCCCCGTGATCAAATCACAAAGTGTCTGGCCAGACGATGATGGACACCGTAACACCGAGTGGGCCCGAGTATATCTCTCCATCGTCGGAGGAGCAAATCCCAATCTCGAGCTATCAAGTTACTTAACATACTTTCCCATGAACCCGTAAGCCGCCGTAATAGCCATCCAGTTACGGATGACGTTTAACAAACCCCAAAGTTCATGAAGCAAGCATGAAGAAACTCGATACTCTCATGGTCTAAGGAATTATGCAAACATTAACTATCTCTGTGTTATAAACCATTAACTTGTGACGAATGAATCTCTTAGCATAACATCAATCCGGGTCGATTCAACACAAATGTTCTCTTAACATTGTGCCCTCAAAATTGCTGGCATAGACATGCCCATGATCAGGAAAACAGAACCATCATGCAACACTTGAGCTAGTCTTAGAGGCCAGACTAGGAATACTTCTTACCGTTTATTATTCCACACGTGCATATGAGTCTTCCTCCGAGCCTCGTGGATATTGCAGACTCGAGAATCATTGCAGTTATAGCATGGAACATAAACATACTTATGAACTCGGAGATAAATAATATCATTTATTATTGCCTCTAGGGCATATCTCCTACAGCGCACACAGATACTACAAACTAACGTACATATAAAACACATCATACATGCAGACACATCGCGCGGCGACTAGGCGCACTCAGTCGGAGATGGTGAAGATGTCCTTTCCCTTGCCGAGGGTAAGACCCAGTGGTGCAGGAGACTCACCCTCCACCTCCTCCCTAATAGGCTCCAGGCATGTAGCACTGCGCTGAGGTGATGGCGCGGGTGCGACAGGCGGTAGTGTGGGAGCGGCAGGTGGTGCAGCTCTGACTGGAGTAGGAGCAATGACCCGGTCGAATTCCTCAGTGGTAGGCAGACGGCGAGCGGTAGCCAAAATGGCAGGTGAATAAGATGCTGAGGACGAGACGAAAGTCAGTGGCGGTGCCATGTGGAGGAGCTCCCTCCTGTTGGCAGAACAGCCCCGAACTAAGTCCATGCGGGCAGCCACAAGATTGTCCACGAGGTTGTCGAAAGCTTCCTCCAGAGCTTTGAGATACTCAACAAGCATCTCGATAGCTTCATCTCGCTCTCCCCTATGGCAGGCGAATGCATAGTGACAAGTATATGGCACATGGCATGGGAGGTAGTGGTAGCGAGGAGTCCTCATCGAAGGAAGAATATCCCGAAGGCGAGCTATCGCCTCACGGGCGGCCATCTACATGGCATGCCTCTCCGTAGGCATGGCCCTTCCCACAAAATGGAAGTGGCGAGACACAAAACGTCCTCCCTTGAATTGCACCACGGCCTGGTGCATAGACACGTCGTCGCTGAGCTTGTGCTGGTAAAGCGTGAACTCCGGACGAGTCGCTGGCCCGATCGCGAGCTTGGTGATGGAGACGAGGAGTTTGACAAACCCCTCGGGCACATTAGTGAACACCCGAGTCTCGCAGTCGCTCCCAGCCATCTACAAAAGTAGGCAAAAATTCTGAGTAGTCAAATCATAAATTTATGATGACCAACAGAAAATAGCTACATTTGCAAAATGCCGAAAAAGCACTAAAGACTCTAATAACCAATTAGCGATCGCACCTAGTGGCTTCCTACAGTCAGCCTAGCTCTGATACCAAGCTTGTCACGACCGGTTTTCCAATAAAAATATTTATGGAGAAACCAATCCCTTTTACGGACCAGTGGAGGAGAATCCTCCTCACTGGTAGACAATTTCTTGATCACAGAAGAAACCAGGAGTACTAAATATAATACAAGGTTGAGCAGAGACTGCTCAACAATTTATTACAAACACGCCGATATTACACATAAATGCGGATAGGGTGGCATAACTACTGACTCATAATAAAAGTGGTGGTGGATATGTCACAGTGAAGTGGGTGACATGACTCCTGAATCTAACAGCTCTTCGAGCGTCGGAGTGAGGCTCGAGGATACTTATTGTGGGTGGCGGAAGCGTATATAATACAAGTGACCAATATCCAGGATCGCACGAGACTGACTGGGATTCCTCTAGGCGTCGGACTCACTATCAAACTCTTCATCCATGAGATCGCCTTCGTCAACATCTGGCCAAATCAACAAGCCAGGTGAGTACTATGAAAGTACTTGCAAGATAGTTCGGACATAAGATATAACAAATGTGAACATGATGCATATGAACAGATTAATAAGGCACACTCAGACAATGAGATAGCCATGCATGGGAAATAAAAGGGAAGTCAGGCGGTAGTCCTCCCGAAAATCCCAAAGTAATACTGAGGCCAATCGAGTGTCTGAATGACTCCTCGAAAGGATACAAATGAAATAACAATGCCACAGTCGGGCGTCAAGGCGACACCACATAAAGGGCTTATAATGGAAGATAAATGACAGTGCGTGCCACAGTCGGACGTCTGAGCGACATCACGTAAAGGGCTTATATCAAAAGTAAATAACGGGCATGCCACAGTCGGACGTCTGAGCGACATCACATAAAGGGCTTATATTGAAAGTAAATGACAAGAGTGCCACAGTCGGACGTCTAAGCGACATCACATAAAGGGCTTATATTTCATAACTTAATATTTCAGTAGCTCATGAATTTAAATCATTGCAAGGGAATATTCAGGTACGAGATAAATAAAAGGTTAGTCCATCCACAGGAATAACGATTCAACCGGGTTTACCACTCAAGCTTGTTCACTGGGGATTTACCACGAGGACTGACATAGATATGGATATCCTGGCCATGGTCCTTGACCATGGACACGATGACCCGGAAGGATTTGACTCTGCAGAGTTTGTACTAGTTAACCACAGCCAACGGATTTCAGTAGTCACAAGGGACTAGTTCCGTTTACGGTGTTTTAGGAGAAACACATCTAACCAGTATACACCCATTCAACATTCCGATGCCAGGAATCACCCTTGGCAACGTTCAAGAAAAACTTTGAGACGGGGAGGCTACAACCTTGCGTAGCATGGGATCAAATTTATACCGCGCGCTCTAAGGGGTGCCCCCCTCTCGGTCCCAACCGGAAACACCCATGCCCCCTGACCGGATGACTGGCTTTAATCCAGGGCCATGGAACCCTCATCCCGGCCCCTCTATTTGGTGTGTACAAGGAAAGAGGTTAACAACTTACTAAACCGTATTCTTTGCAAAAAACATGTGGCAGCACGAAAGGGGAAGAACGGTAACGTGGCTCAGTCCACGTTAACGTCGGAGTTTATCAGATGACGTAAGACTGGCATGCTACAACAATACCACCTTACTGCCTTTCATGTCACCACATGATCAGGCCATCTCTCATCAGAGATCACAGTAACTTCGGAACACACGGTTGGTTGCCTTACATTGCAACGTAATACTCACCGATGCTCACATGCCATGTACAAACCATTCAAGCAAACATGCAAAACACGTATCATATCAAAGGTTCAAACATGCTTGCCTGGTTTGGAGAAGTCGGAGTCTAGCTCGGCGAAGTTCGCGGCTCCGTCACCTCCTCCAGAACCTACGGTATAACGAAACCGTACACTAACGTGAAAATCGTCGCGTGCATAAAAGTTGTTCCAAATTTTTTCCAAATAAATACTATAAAAAACCAGACAAAAATACAAGACTGACAGAAAAAGAATCAATCAAAAATCATCTTTTATTAAAAAGATATAAGGGTTTTAGTCCAGGGACTGATCTGTGATGAAACAGAAAAGATCCAGGGACTTGTTTGAGAAAACAGAAAACGGTTCGGTATGAAATGCGCCAGCCCAAGGAGAAAACACATTTTGCCCGAAGGCGCTTTCAGAAAACGGTTCGAAGGGGGAGAAGAGAGAGGCTGACGGGGCGGTCCCACCCGTCAGGTTTAAAACTCCCAACGGAGTTCGCCGGCACCCGAAGGCTGTGGTGGTCGCCGGCGTTGAACCACGGCGAGGCAGAGAGATCGGAGGGTACCAATAGGTTCAGGGTGATCTTCCGCGTCGGTGGGTGGTGGACTTGGCCGTCGGAGAGCACCACGTCGACGGCGACACTTTCTCCGGCGGACGGTGGTTCGGGCGATGGTGGAGTACTCCGGTGGGTGCTGAAAACTCCAAATTGACGTGCGGGTCAGAAGAGTGGATGAACTAGGAAGCTACTGGCAAGACCTGAGGGGTAGGGGTGTACGCACGGGAGTGAATCGCGCTGGATCCCGTGGCGGGTCGAGGCGGCAGGAGTTGGGGAAGAAGACTCCCTCGGGGGCTGCCCAGTGGCTTGGCGTGGTATTGGTGGTGTGTAGAGGTGGTGTGGGTTCAAGTTCGAGCTCGGGACCTCCTTTTATAGGCGATCCGAGGGGGTGGCCGTGAACGGGATAGCTCCGGCGAGCGATTACGGCGAGGCAGAGGTTGGGCAGGGGATTTAGGAGGCTAGGCACCATCAGGGAGGATCACTGGTGCTGTTCCCCCGCTAAACCTCGGTCGGGCTAGGCGTAATGCGCCGATCCTCGACGGGACGGCCGTACGGGCACGGCGGCGGCAGGGAGCGCGCTCCGCGCCTACCAGTTCACGACGAAGGACCGCAGCTTGCACGGGTGAGTGGATGGCCACGCGGTGGCCTCTGGTGGCTTGGGCGGCGCTGGACGACGCCGTCCAACGCTGCGCCTCTCTCTGGCAGCCACAAAGGCCGCTGCTGCCATCGCTCACGGTGTGGCGCACCTCCTCCTGCTCGTTGTCGGCGCCCGCAAACCTCCAGGCGATCGTGCGGCGCAGGGATAAGAAGGAAGCACAGGGCGCACGGCGCCACCGCGGCCACTGGCGAGATCGAGAACGGGTTCTGAAGAAAACGACAGTGCTCAGTGAAACTATTTCACTGAATTTCTGAACACTGACAGTAACAGTGCCCTTCAGGTGTTCGACGAAATGATTTGGCATGAAGAATTTTTTTTTCTGGAGCTGGGACTTGGTGAGGTGACCTCTCAATGCATCCAGAGGCTGCCTGAATTTTCTCAGATTTTTAGGAGGAGAAAACAATTGAATTTCATCAAATTTGGCAAATATGGTCCAAACTTGCAGCAAGCACAATTTGAAATTTTTGAACTGGAGACCAGTGGATCATCATGGATCTTGGTTGAGGGCTCTAAGGACTAGCCAGGGAAAAAGGTTTGGAGGCAAAACTCAAAGGAGAAAAGGTATTTCCTTTGTAAATCTCCAAGAGCCAAAGTAGAGGGCAGAAATTATTTTTGATAAGAAATAAATGGAAGGAAGAACATGGGGAGGTTCAACTTGCTGGATTTGAAGTATATCTTGACACAAAGATGGGAGATGGCTTTTGGGAGGGGATTTCCACTTAGGTCATGGCAAGAGGATATTTTGAAAAGGGGAAAAGATCACTCCAAATGCCATAGGGCTATTTAAAAGATTTTCAAATATTTTTCCCAAATGAAAAACATTTGGTGTTGAGCCAACATAAGGTGGAAAAACCTCCAAGACCAAAATCAAGTCTTGGGTGAATCCAAACAAAATACTTGTCAATAAAGAAAATCTTTGAGAGGGTGAGTTCTTTAGAAGAAAAATTTAAATAGCCTCCCTCAAATCAAATAAAAGTTTGAAAAAGCCAAATAAAATTTTTGGGTGTCACAGATTACTAGAGGGATGTCTATCTGAGTGGGAGTTCATTGAATAATTTGATTAGATGAACTTAATTATCATGAACTTAGTCTAAAATCTTTACAATATGTCTTGTAGATCAAATGGCCCACGCTAATGTTGCCCTCAACTTCAACGCGTTCCTAGAGAAAACCAAGCTGAAAGATGATGGCAGCAACTATACGGACTGGGTCCGGAACCTGAGGATCATCCTCATAGCTGCCAAGAAAGATTATGTCCTAGAAGCACCGCTAGGTGACGCACCCATCCCAGAGGACCAAGACGTTATGAACGCTTGGCAGCAGCATGCTGATGATTACTCCCTCGTTCAGTGCGGCATACTTTACAGCTTAGAACCGGGGCTCCAAAAGTGTTTTGAGCAACACGGAGCATATGAGATGTTCGAAGAGCTGAAAATGGTTTTCCAAGCTCATGCCCGGGTCGAGAGATATGAAGTCTCCGACAAGTTCTTCAGTTGTAAGATGGAGGAAAATAGTTCTGTCAGTGAGCACATACTCAAAATGTCTGGGTTACACAACCGCTTGACTCAGCTGGGAGTTAATCTCCCGGATGACGCGGTGATTGATAGAATCCTTCAGTCGCTTCCACCGAGCTACAAGAGCTTTCTGATGAACTTCAATATGCAGGGGATGGAAAAGACCATTCTTGAGGTATATTCAATGCTGAAATCAGCGGAGGTGGAGATCAAAAAGGAACATCAAGTGTTGATGGTGAATAAAACCACTAAGTTCAAGAAAGACAAGGGTAAGAAGAACTTCAAGAAGGACGGCAAGGGAGTTGCCGCGCCCGGTAAGCCAGTTGCCGGGAAGAAGCCAAAGAATGGACCCAAGCCTGAGACTGAGTGCTTTTATTGCAAGGGAAGTGGTCACTGGAAGCGGAACTGCCCCAAGTACTTAGCGGACAAGAAGGCCGGCAACACCAAAGGTATATGTGATATACATGTTATTGATGTGTACCTTACCAGCACTCGTAGTAGCTCCTGGGTATTTGATACCGGTGCGGTTGCTCATATTTGTAACTCAAAGCAGGAGCTGCGGAATAAACGGAGACTGGCAAAGGACGAGGTGACGATGCGCGTCGGGAATGGTTCCAAGGTCGATGTGATCGCCGTCGGCACGCTACCTCTACATTTACCTACGGGATTAGTTTTAAACCTCAATAATTGTTATTTAGTGCCAGCTTTGAGCATGAACATTGTATCAGGATCTCGTTTACTTCGAGATGGCTACTCATTTAAATTCGAGAATAATGGTTGTTCTATTTATATGGGAGATATGTTTTATGGTCATGCCCCGCTGGTTAATGGTTTATTCTTAATGAATCTCGAATGTAGTGTTACACATATTCATAGTGTGAATACCAAAAGATGCAAGGTTGATAATGATAGTCCCACATACTTGTGGCACTGCCGTCTTGGTCACATTGGTGTCAAACGCATGAAGAAGCTCCATGCAGATGGACTTTTGGAGTCTCTTGACTACGAATCATTTGACACGTGCGAACCATGCCTCATGGGTAAGATGACCAAGACTCCGTTCTCCGGAACAATGGAGCGAGCGACCAACTTATTGGAAATCATACATACTGATGTGTGCGGTCCAATGAGTGTTGAGGCTCGCGGTGGCTATCGTTATGTTCTCACTCTCACTGATGACTTGAGTAGATATGGGTATGTCTACCTAATGAAACACAAGTCTGAGACCTTTGAAAAGTTCAAGGAATTTCAGAGTGACGTTGAGAATCAACGTGACAGGAAAATAAAATTCTTACGATCAGATCGTGGAGGGGAATATTTGAGTCACGAATTTGGCACACACTTAAGGAAATGTGGAATAGTTTCACAACTCACGCCGCCTGGAACACCTCAGCGAAATGGTGTGTCCGAACATCGTAATCGCACTCTATTGGATATGGTGCGATCTATGATGTCTCTTACCGATCTACCGCTCTCATTTTGGGGCTATGCTTTAGAGACTGCCGCATTCACTTTAAATAGGGCTCCGTCGAAATCCATTGAGACGACACCGTATGAATTATGGTTTGGGAAGAAACCTAAGTTGTCGTTTCTAAAAGTTTGGGGATGCGATGCTTATGTCAAGAAACTTCAACCTGAAAGCTCGAACCCAAGTCGGAAAAATGCGTCTTCATAGGATACCCTAAGGAAACCATTGGGTATACCTTCTACCTCAGATCCGAAGGCAAGATCTTTGTTTCCAAGAACGGGTCCTTTCTGGAGAAAGAGTTTCTCTCGAAAGAAGTAAGTGGGAGGAAAGTGGAACTTGATGAAGTACTACCTCTTGAACCGGAAAGTAGCGCAGCTCAGGAAGATGTTCCTGTGGTGCCTGCACTGACTAGAGAGGAAGCTAATGATGATGATCAAGGTACTTCAGATCAAGTTACTACTGAACTTCGTAGGTCCACGAGGACACGTTCCACACTAGAGTGGTATGGCAACCCTGTCCTGGAAATCATGTTGTTAGACAACGGTGAACCTTCGAACTATGAAGAAGCAATGGCGGGCCTAGATTCCAACAAATGATTGAAGCCATGCAATCCGAGATAGGATCCATGTATGAAAACAAAGTGTGGACTTTGACAGACTTGCCCGATGATCGGCGAGCGATAGAAAACAAATGGATCTTTAAGAAGAAGACGGACGCGGATGGTAATGTTACCATCTATAAAGCTCGACTTGTCGCTAAGGGTTATCGACAAGTTCAAGGGGTTGACTACGATGAGACTTTCTCACCCGTAGCGAAGCTGAAGTCCGTCCGAATCATGTTAGCAATTGCCGCATACTATGATTATGAGATATGGCAAATGGACGTCAAAACGGCATTCCTTAACGGCTTTCTTAAGGAAGAATTGTATATGATGCAGCCGGAAGGTTTTGTCGATCCTAAGAATGCTAACAAGGTATGCAAGCTCCAGCGCTCCATCTATGGGCTGGTGCAAGCATCTCGGAGTTGGAACATTCGATTTGATGAGATGATCAAAGCGTTTGGGTTTACACAGACTTATGGAGAAGCCTGTGTTTACAAGAAAGTGAGTGGGAGCTCTGTAGCATTTCTCATATTATATGTGGATGACATACTATTGATGGGGAAATGATATAGGATTCTTGGGAAGCATAAAGGCCTACTTGAACAAGTGTTTTTCAATGAAGGACCTTGGAGAAGCTCCTTATATATTAGGCATCAAGATCTATAGAGATAGATCAAGACGCCTCATTGGTCTTTCACAAAGTACGTACCTTGACAAGATATTGAAGAAGTTCAATATGGATCAGTCCAAGAAGGGGTTCTTGCCTGTATTGCAAGGTGTGCAATTGAGCACGGCTCAATGCCCGACCACGGCAGAAGATAGAGAAAAGATGAGTGTCGTCCCCTATGCCTCGGCCATAGGGTCTATTATGTATGCCATGCTGTGTACCAGACCTGATGTAAACCTTGCCGTAAGTTTGGTAGGAAGGTACGAAAGTAATCCCGGCATGGAACACTGGACAGCGGTCAAGAATATCCTGAAGTACCTGAAGAGGACTAAGGATATGTTTCTCGTTTATGGAGGTGACGAAGAGCTCGTCGTAAAGGGTTACGTCGATGCTAGCTTCGACACAGATCTGGATGACTCTAAGTCGCAAACCGGATACGTGTATATTTTGAATGGTGGGGCAGTAAGCTGGTGCAGTTGCAAGCAAAGCGTTGTGGCGGGATCTACATGTGAAGCGGAATACATGGCGGCCTCAGAGGCAGCACAAGAAGCAATCTGGGTGAAGGAGTTCATTACCGACCTAGGAGTTATTCCCAATGCGTCGGGCCCGATGACTCTCTTCTGTGACAACACTGGAGCTATTGCCCTTGCCAAGGAGCCCAGGTTTCACAGGAAGACCAGGCATATCAAGCGTCGCTTCAACTCCATTCGTGAAAATGTTCAAAATGGAGACATAGATATTTGTAAAGTACATACGAACCTGAATGTAGCAGATCCGTTGACTAAACCTCTCCCTAGAGCAAAACATGATCAACACCAGAACTCTATGGGTGTTCGATTCATCACAATGTAACTAGATTATTGACTCTAGTGCAAGTGGGAGACTGTTGGAAATATGCCCTAGAGGCAATAATAAAATGGTTATTATTATATTTCCTTGTTCATGATAATTGTCTATTGTTCATGCTATAATTGTGTTATCCGGAAATCGTAATACATGTGTGAATACATAGACCAGAACATGTCCCTAGTGAGCCTCTAGTTGACTAGCTCGTTGATCAACAGATAGTCATGGTTTCCTGACTATGGACATTGGATGTCATTGATAACGGGATCACATCATTAGGAGAATGATGTGATGGACAAGACCCAATCCTAAGCATAGCACAAGATCGTGTAGTTCGTTTGCTAGAGCTTTTCCAAACGTCAAGTATCATTTCCTTAGACCATGAGATTGTGCAACTCCCGGATACCGTAGGAGTGCTTTGGGTGTGCCAAACGTCACTGGGTGGCTATAAAGATGCACTACGGGTATCTCCGAAAGTGTCTGTTGGGTTGGCACGAATCGAGACTGGGATTTGTCACTCCGTATGACGGAGAGGTATCTCTGGGCACTCGGTAATGCATCATCATAATGAGCTCAATGTGACCAAGTGTTTGGTCACGTGATCATGCATTACGGTACGAGTAAAGTGACTTGCCGGTAATGAGATTGAACAAGGTATTGGGATACCGACGATCGAATCTCGGGCAAGTAACGTACCGATTGACAAAGGGAATTGTATACGGGATTGATTGAATCCTCGACATCGTGGTTCATCCGATGAGATCATCGTGGAACATGTGGGAGCCAACATGGGTATCCAGATCCCGCTGTTGGTTATTGACCGGAGAGTCGTCTCGGTCATGTCTGCATGTCTCCCGAACCCGTAGGGTCTACACACTTAAGGTTCGGTGACGCTAGGGTTGTAGAGATATTAGTATGCGAAAATCCGAAAGTTTTTCGGAGTCCCGGATGAGATCCCGGACGTCACGAGGAGTTCCGGAATGGTCCGGAGGTGAAGAATTGTATATAGGAAGTCCAGTTTCGGCCACCGGGAAAGTTTCGGGAGTCACCGGTATTGTACCGGGACCACCGGAAGGGTCCCGGGGAGTCCACCGGGTGGGGCAACCTATCCCGGAGGGCCCCATGG
Organism: Triticum aestivum; assembly: GCF_018294505.1. Classification (NCBI taxonomy): domain Eukaryota; kingdom Viridiplantae; phylum Streptophyta; class Magnoliopsida; order Poales; family Poaceae; genus Triticum; species Triticum aestivum. The sequence goes on from NC_057811.1 coordinate 82,830,129, forward strand.
GCTGAAGTGGGAGGGGAACCAGCCCCTGGTGGTCTGGTGCGCCCCCCTTGGGCCCCCCCCTGCGCCTAGGGTTGGAAACCCTAGGGGTGGGGGGCGCCCCACTTGGCTTGGGGGGCAAGCCACCCCCTTGGAGATTGGATCTCCTAGGGCCGCCCCCCAGGGGCCCTATATAAAGAGGGGGGGGGAGGGAGGGCAGCCGCACCTAAGCCCCTAGCGCCTCCCTCTCCCTCCCGTGACACCTCTCCTTCTCGCTGAGCTTGGCGAAGCCCTGCCGAGATCCCCGCTGCTTCCACCACCACGCCGTCGTGCTACTGGATCTCCATCAACCTCTCCCTCCCCCTTGCTGGATCAAGAAGGAGGAGGCGTCTTCCCAACCGTACGTGTGTTGAACGCGGAGGTGCCGTCCGTTCGGCATTCGGTCATCGGTGATTTGGATCACGACGAGTACGACTCCATCAACCCCGTTCACTTGAACGCTTCCGCTCGCGATCTACAAGGGTATGTAGATGCACTCTTTTCCCTCTCGTTGCTAGAAGACTCCATAGATTGTTCTTGGTGATGCGTAGAATTTTTTTAATTTCTGCAACGATCTCCAACACGACAATGGCAAGCCACCACGCAATCAAAACAAGCGTCGAAACAATAACGCAGGAACCCAAGACAGGGCGGTCAATGCCGGACTCAGGAGCCTCAAATCCAGTAAACTGAAGAAGCCATTCAAGGCAAACAGAGATAGTCCATCCAGTCTAGACAAGATACTGGATCGGCCCTGTCAGATTCATGGCAGCCCCGATACACCCGCCAACCATACCAACAGAAATTGCTGGGTTTTCAAACAAGCCGGCAAGCTCAATGTCGAACACGAAGGGCAGGGGCCGCCCAGTGACAGCGAAGATGCAGAGACTCACCAATCGAACACAAGGGGACAGAAGCAATTTCCCCCCAAAGTAAAAACAGTAAACATGATATATGTGACGCATATCCCTACAGGGGAGCGCAAGCGCGCACTACGAGATGCCTACGCCATAAAGTTGGTTGTCCCAAAATTTAACCCATGGGCGGCCTGCTCGATCTCTTTTGATCGTAGGTGTTCGCACATGAACACGTCACCGTGTACCCACGACGCCGGGGGTGATGCACCGCAGCTCACGTCGAAGGAGACCCGTGCGGAAGCGCGGTAGGCAAGCAATCCGGCGGGTGCTTTTGAGGACCCGAAATCCCACACGCCCGGGAGGGACCCCGTCAGGGCGCGCGGCGGCTATGGGCTGCCCTAGGTCGACCTGATCGCCCCTAGAGCCTCGAGGTTCGCTGCCCTGCAACAAGAAGAACAGACGAAGAACGAGGAAGAAGAACTAGGGTTAAGGAAAAAAAGATAAAAAGTGGTAAATGATTTTGTCGATTGTGTGTTGTTCAATCGGCCGTCGCCCCTTAGGTATATAAGAGGCGGCTGAACTTCCCGTGCAAGGAAAAGGCTTGGATTCACGTACAAAACCCTAATCAAATTTGGATTGGTTTTATTCGATCTTCCCAAAACTGTTCGGTTTAAACTGGCTGCATCTTGCGGGTCTTTTTAGTGGTGGTAAACGACCTCAGATGGAAACGAGTCCAAAACCAATCTTGGCCGTTTCGACGAGACGAACAACTTTTATGGTGAATGTTTTTTGATCAGAGGTCATCGTGAAGGTCAAATCGCTCGTGCAAAACAGGCTATTATTCGCTCTACCTCGCACAAAACAGGCTATACTCGCGCTACCCATCAGACATGGCGTCTTGTGGGGCGCGTCATTTTCTGCCTCTTGACAGAGCTACATTCCGATGGCTCTAACTTTTGCATACTGGAACTATTCTTATATTAAAATCAATCGTTTCGACGAGACGAAGACAATCCATGTAGATCATTTTTTCATACGAGGCGGTCTTGGGGGTGTAATGAGCCGAATAGTGTTGTGAATACAAAATCTCAGTATTTCGAACACAACTTCGGCCTTCGAGATGAGATCGGATGGTGATGGCCCAAACTTCAAAGATGTTCATATCGACAATACAAAACTTTTTTATGTAGATCACTTCTCCATTTGAGGCCATATTAATTAAGTTCTTGACCGTGCCAAAATCTGGTGTCAACACATGCCCCCCCTGTTTTTCGGGAAAACTTGCGTGCCGAAAAATAATTTGCAATGTATTTGTTCTAAGGACGATGTCAACACTCCATCGGCCATTTATATTTCTCAGGGCGATAATTATGTATCGGCCATGTTTATGTTAAGGGCGACAGTTATTTGTCGGCCATGTCTTTGCTTAGGATGATAGTCATATATCGGTCGTTGCTTATTTGAACCTCTTGATGCAACCTGGGTGAAAACTTCTCAACTTATATAACAATCCGATGATAAGATTCCATAGATATGTATCTCAAAGCCATCCTCCGAATCATATTATTCACCTTTCCGCTAGGATTTTGCAGATAATCAAGAATGAACTTCCTCCAATCCTTGCTTTGCCTGCATAAAAGTTTCATTAGTGGCCGAGGTGGTGAGCTCCAATTCGGCCTTACCTATGTTGGCAAGAATAAGCATCGGCTATTTATAGATGTGCAATACACCATGATGGACATGGTAGCCGGATGCTTTCTATGCCAACTCTCTCCAATTGTCATGTCTAAATATATGAACAATTTTAATGCAACCCAAGGTAAATTTTGCATCTAGACATACCCCAAGATAAACTATGAGTGATTCGTCAAAACATTGATAACCCTTGGATATTTGTTGCACTACTCATAACGAATCACCGAAAGCCTCAATATGTATAGCACCTATAGCAAGTAAAAGAGTCAATCCGAATAACAATGCATATTCGGCCTTGATTAATCGTGCATAAAAATATTATAAGCGGCATGAGGCTTCAAAAATAGTACCATAAAGAGATATATAAACAACACCAACACTTTGGCCATTGCTATGAATTGAACCATCAAAACATAATCTCCATAGTACTAGAGAGACAAGGCTAATATTGATATTATGCATGACATTAATCCGATGTTTAGTAATAAAATCAGCTATGATTTGGCCTCTTATATATATCTCAAAGATGCATAAGCCAAATCATATTAAAACAAAGTATAAGCCTACTAACCAATTCTGCAGCTATGAATTGGTCTATGCAGCATATATTCAATGACATCGGTCACGATGTCTCAACTCCATTCAATCATAATATAGGCATACATATAAATTTCCATGAGCAGGTACCTTGTCTCGCTCTCCAATCGAACTAAGAGCGATATCAGAATACTACACTGGCCATGCATTAACATACTCTTAGGATCATAGATAAATATCGGCCATTACCATGTAAACTTCATTCAAAGCACATATAGCCGAAATAAACAAATGAAATGACAAATCAAGTATTTCAGCCCTTTGGATCAACAACAAACCTGTAGCTAATGAAATGTATAATGACTTGGTAATACCCTTTCATGACGTAAGAAATTATATTGCATCCCTGGATTAAAATAAGCCCATTGAGGGTTACCAATCATACCTGATGACGAATTCCATGACATAGGCGTTAATGGCGTAGTTGAAGAATATGGATAATGTGTAGAAAAAAGATGTTGAAACCTTCTGCTTGGTCCTTCATAGTTTTCACTCTTTTCCTTCTTCACCTTTTCCACACTTCTTGTAATGGAAGCTTGCACATAATTCTTATTTTGAGCACTTCCTTTGGGAACCCATGCCATGTTCCTTTCTTCAAGTTCTTGTGCACTAAGTTTTTGTAATTTCTTCTTTTGCCAATACGATAAGCCGAGCATGCATCTCTGCTGTGATTCTGTTTTGACCAATGGCAATTCCTTTTAGGCCTTGTGCACTCTCAACTTCTTTTCTTCAGATTTGGCACTTCGACTCTCAATAAGTGGTTGCTTTGTCTCATTGTCTTTAGTAGCCAATGTCAACACATTAATTGGGTCTTTTTCATTTGAGATCAAATCTGAAGTTGCACTCTTACGACCATCTCTATTAACACGGTAAACTTTCTTGACCACCTGTTTCTTCTTCCTTGAGCTCTGAACCGATTCCTTATGATTGAAGCAGTCTTTAACATGTGATTGTTCAAATGTCGATCTTCTCTGAGCTGCATAATATTGGTGAGTGATGTCAACTACACAACCTTCTTCTTGTAGACGTTGTTGGGCCTCCAAGTGCAGAGGTTTGTAGGACAGTAGCAAATTTCCCTCAAGTGGATGACCTAAGGTTTATCAATCCGTAGGAGGCGTAGGATGAAGATGGTCTCTCTCAAGCAACCCTGCAACCAAATAACAAAGAGTCTCTTGTGTCCCCAACACACCCAATACAGTGGTGGTGCACTAGTTCGGCGAAGAGATGGTGATAGAAGTGCAATATGGATGGTAGATATAGGTTTTTGTAATCTGAAAATATAAAAACATCAAGGTAACTAATGATAAAAGTGAGCGTAAACGGTATTGCAATGCTAGGAAACAAGGCCTAGGGTTCATACTTTCACTAGTGCAAGTTCTCTCAACAATAATAACATAATTGGATCACATAACTATCCCTCAACATGCAACAAAGAGTCACTCCAAAGTCACTAATAGCGGAGAACAAACGAAGAGATTATGGTAGGGTACGAAACCACCTCAAAGTTATTCTTTCTGATCGATCTATCAAGAGTTCGTACTAGAATAACACCTTAAGACACAAATCAACCAAAACCCTAATGTCACCTAGATACTCCAATGTCACCTCAAGTATCCGTGGGTATGATTATACGATATGCATCACACAATCTCAGATTCATCTATTCAACCAACACAAAGAACTTCAAAGAGTGCCCCAAAGTTTCTACCGGAGAGTCAAGACGAAAACGTGTGCCAACCCCTATCATAGGTTCATGGGCGAAACCCGCAAGTTGATCACCAAAACATACATCAAGTGGGTCACGTGATATCCCATTGTCACCATAGATAAGCACGGCAAGACATACATCAAGTGTTCTCAAATCCTTAAAGACTCAATCTGATAAGATAACTTCAAAGGGAAAACTCAATCCATTACAAGAGAGTAGAGGGGGGGGGGACATCATAAGATCCAACTATAATAGCAAAAGCTCGCGATACATCAAGATCGTATCACCTCAAGAACATGAGAGAGATATCAAACACATAGCTACTGGTACATACCCTCAGCCCCGAGGGTGAACTACTCCCTCCTCATCATGGAGAGCGCCGGGATGATGAAGATGGACACCGGTGAGGGTTCCCCCCTCCGGCAGGGTGCCGGAACAGGGTCCCGATTGGTTTTTGGTGGCTACAGAGGCTTGCGGCGGCGGAACTCCCGATCTATTCTGTTTCCCGAAGTTTTTAGGGTATATGGATATATATATAGGCGAAAGAAGTAGGTCAGGGGAGCCACGAGGGCCCACGAGGGTGGAGGGCGCGCCCAGGGGGGTGGGCGCGCCCCCTGCCTCGTGCTCTCCTCGTTCATTCCCTGACGTGCACTCCAAGTCCCCTGGATTGCTTCCGTTCCAAAAATAACTCTCCGAAGGTTTCATTCCGTTTGGACTCCGTTTGATATTCCTTTTCTTCGAAACACCGAAACAAGGAAAAAACAGGAACTGGCACTGGGCTCTTGGTTAATAAGTTAGTCCCAAAAATAATATAAAAGTGCATAGTAAAGCCCATTAAACATCCAAGATGGATAATATAATAGCATGAATACTTCATAAATTATAGATACGTTGGAGACGTATCAGCATCCCCAAGCTTAATTCCTGCTCGTCCTCGAGTAGGTAAATGATAAAAGAAAGAATTTATGAAGTGTGAATGCTAGCAGGTGCATAAGTTTGATCAATGATAATTTCAATCACCTTTTCTAGCATCATTATATGTCATAACAGTAGCTCATATCATAAAGCTTTTCATGATCAAGTAACAAACTATTCACATGTTAAAGTATAGATCATAAACTTTCTTGAAAACTAACAAACCATGGTATTAGTCATCAAACAATTACAATTCATCTTATTTTCAGGAAGAGTCTATGTCAGAGCTTTGATTCAGCAAACTTCACATACTCAACTATCATCTAGTCTTCCATGAATACTACCACTCAAAGCATATTTTTAGAACAAATAGTATTTATCGAACACAGAGAAAGATAGGGGCTTAATATTTCGCCTCCCAACCTTTTACCTCAAGGGTAATGTCAACAATAATAATTCATGCTCAAATATATTTGAATGGCCATATATGCTTAGATCTTTCCATCACATGATGCTTGCCAACTAAAGAGTAGGTTGGAATGAGAAGGAATACTACTGACTCTTGCATAAAAGTAAAAGATAGGCCCTTCGCAGAGGGAAGCAGGGATTTGCAGAGGTGCCAGAGCTCGAGCAAAAACAGAGATGAAAATAATTTTGAGAGGTAAGCTTTCATTGTCAACATAACGACCAAGAGTTCCCAATATCTTCCATACTAGATACATTATAGGCGGTTCCCACGCAGAAAGGTAAAGTTTTACTCCCCCTCCACCAACATTCACACTCCACGGCTTGTCCGAAACAACGGGTGCCGTCCAACTATCAACATTCCTGGGGGAGTTTTGTTTAAATTATTTGCGAATTTGTTTTTGATCTTTTGATCATAGGACTGGGCATCCCAGTTACCAGCCATTTTCTCGTGAATGATGAGCGGAGTCCACTCATCGTGAGAATAACCCACCTAGCATGGAAGATACTGACAGCCCCTAGTCGCTACATGAGCGATTCGGGCATACAAAACAGATTATTATTTGAAGGTTTAGAGTTTGGCACATGCAAATTTACTTGGAACGGCAGGTAAATACCGCATATAGGTAGATATGGTGGACACTCATGGAAGAAACTTGGTTCAAGGAATTTGGATGCACAAGCAGTATTCCCGCTTAGTATAGATATTTTGGCTAGCAAAGGATTCTAAATAGCAAGCACCACATGTTAGAGGATCCATAACAATATAACTTCTATACAAATATACCCAAGCATAACTCATTATGTTGTCTTCCTTGTCCAACTTCAACTAATTTGCTCAGGTTTGAAAATAATTAATGGGGCTCACAATCATAGAAGATGTCCAAGATAGTATATTTATATGTGAAATCTCTCTTCCTTCAATATTCTTTCATGAATTGTTCAAGTGACCAATACAATGTTCGCTAACCTTCAAAAAATTTACCACCTCTACTTCTTATATGTGAAGGCATTACTCCCCATGGGAAATACATATGAAACATATATAATATCAGATTTATGATATTCAAATCATTCAACCATTTACTCATAGGATATAAGTGAAGCACACGAGTAAATGACAAACTACTCCAAAAAGATATAAGTGAAGATCAATGAGTAGTTAAATAATTATGTAGCTATGTGAAGACTCTCTCTCATTTAAGAATTTCAGATCTTGGGATATTGTTCAAACAGCAATCAAAACAAAATAAAACTACATTTCAAGGATATCACTCATCATGTGAAGAAGCAAAAACTTAGGCTCAACCGATACTAACCGATAATTGTTGAAGAAGAAAGGTGGGATGCCTACCGGGGCATCCCCAAGCTTAGATGCTTGAGACTTCTTGAAATATTATCTTGGGGTGCCTTGGGCATCCCCAAGCTTGAGCATTGGTGTCTCCTTAATACCTCTCATATCACGGTTTCCTAAATCTCGAAAGCTTCATCCACACCAAACTCAACAAGAACTGGTGAGACAAGTTAGTATAAACCAATGCAAAAACCTTATCATTTTCTACTGTAACAAATCACTAAAATTATTATTCAACATTGCATACTAAATTCCTCTGCATATTTAATACTCCTATCCTCAAATAGAATCATTAAACAAACAAACATATGCAAACAATGCAAACATAACAGCAATCTACCAAAACAGTACAGTCTGTAAAGAATGCAAGATTCATCATACTTACCTAAGTCCAAAAATTATGAAAAACTATTCCCACTGTAGTAAATTTATCAGAGCTTATTATGCAACAGGTTTCAACATTTTATCACATTCTGACTTTTCTAGGGAATTTTTGCAACAGCGGTAAACTTTCTGTTTTGAAACAGCAACATGTATACTTGCAAAATAAGCATGGTAAAGGCTATCCTTGACATTTTTATTGAAAATAGAGATGCAAAACATTATTCTAAATAACAGCAAGCAAATCCTAGCAAAATAAAATGACGCACCAAGCAAAACATATATCATGTGGTTGAATAAAAATATAGCTCCAAGTAAAGTTACTGATGAACGAAGACGAAAGAGGGGATGCCATCCGGGGCATCCCCAAGCTTAGGCTCTTGGTTGTCCTTGAATATTACCTTGGGGTTCCTTGGGAATCCCCAAGCTTAGGCTCTTGCCACTCCTTATTCCATAGTCCATCGAATCTTTACCCAAAAATTGAAAACTTCAGAACACAAAACTTAACAGAAGATCTCGTGAGCTCCGTTAGCGAAAGAAAACAAAACACCACTTCAAGGTACTGTAATGAACTCATTATGTATTTGTATTGGTGTTAAATCTACTGTATTCCAACTTATCTATGGTTCATACCCTCCAATACTACTCATAGATTCACCAAAATAAGCAAACAACACAATGAAAACAGAATCTGTCAAAAACAGAACAGTCTGTAGTAATCTGTATCAAATGTAAACTTCTGGATCACAGAAAAATCTGCAAAAATAGGAAGTCCTAGATAATTTGATTATTGATCTACTGCAATTGGAATCAGTATTTTATCACTTTCTGGTGATTTTTAACAATTGTTTTCGTGAGCAGAAAGTTTCTGGAATTTTCAGCAAGATCAAATAAGTATCATCCAAGAAGATCCTATAGGTCTTACTTGGCACAAACACTAATTAAAACATAAAACCGCATCTAACCAGAGGCTAGATAAAATATTTATTAGTAAACAGAACCAAAAAGAAAGAACAAAAATAAAAATTGGGTTGCCTCCCAACAAGCGCTAACGTTTAACGCTCCTAGCTAGGCATGATGATTTCAATGATGCTCGCATAAAAGATAAGAATTGAAACATAAAGAGAGCATCATGAAGAATATAACTAGCACATTTAAGTCTAACCCACTTCCTATGCATAGGGATTTTGTGAGCAAACAACTTATGGGAACAATAATCAACTAGCATAGGAAGGCAAAACAAGCAAATCTTCAAGATTTTCAACACATAGAGAGGAAACTTGATATTATTGCAATATGTAGAAGCATATGATCCTCCCTCATAATAATTTTCAGTAGCATCATGAATGAATTCAACAATATAACCAGCACCTAAAGCATTCTTTTCATGATCTACTTGCATAGAAATTTTATTACTCTCCACATAAGCAAATTTCTTCTCATGAATAGTAGTGGGAGCAAACTCAACAAAATAACTATCATGTGAAGCATAATACAATTGAAAATTAAAATCATGATGACAAGTTTCATGGTTATCTTTATTCTTTATAGCATACATGTCATCACAATAATCATCATAAATAGGAGGCACGCTTTCATCATAATGAATTTGCTCATCAAAACTTGGGGGATTAAACATATCATCTTCATCAAACATAGCATCCCCAAGCTTGTGGCTTTGCATATCATTAGCATCATGGGTATTCAAAGAATTCATACTAACAACATTGCAATCATGCTCATCATACAAAGATTTGGTGCCAAACATTTTATAGATTTCTTCTTCTTGTACTGGAGCACAATTTTCCTTTCCATCATACTCACGAAAGATATTAAAAAGATGAAGTGTATGAGGCAAACTCAATTCCATTTTTTTGTAGTTTTCTTTTATAAACTAAACTAGTGATAAAACAAGAAACAAAAAGATTCGATTGCAAGATCTAAAGATATACCTTCAAGCACTCACCTCCCCGGCAACGGCGCCAGAAAAGAGCTTGATGTCTACTACACAACCTTCTTCTTGTAGACGTTGTTGGGCCCCCAAGTGCAAAGGTTTGTAGGACAGTAGCAAATTTCCCTCAAGTGGATGACCTAAGGTTTGTCAATCCGTAGGAGGCGTAGGATGAAGATGGTCTCTCTCAAGCAACCCTGCAACCAAATAACAAAGAGTCTCTTGTGTCCTCAACACACCCAATAAAATGGTAAATTGTATAGGTGCACTAGTTCGGCGAAGAGATGGTGATACAAGTGCAATATGTATGGTAGATATAGGTTTTTGTAATCTGAAAATATAAAAACAGCAAGGTAACTAATGATAAAAGCGAGCGTAAACGGTATTGCAATGCTAGGAAACAAGGCCTAGGGTTCATATTTTCACTAGTGCAAGTTCTCTCAACAATAATAACATAATTGGATCACATAACTATCCCTCAACATGCAACAAAGAGTCACTCTAAAGTCACTAATAGCCGAGAACAAATGAAGAGATTATGGTAGGGTACGAAACCACCTCAAAGTTATTCTTTTTGATCGATCTATCAAGAGTTCGTACTAGAATAACACCTTAAGACACAAATCAACCAAAACCCTAATGTCACCTAGATACTCCAATGTCACCTCAAGTATCCGTGGGTATGATTATACGATATGCATCACACAATCTCAGATTCATCTATTCAACCAACACAAAGAACTTCAAAGAGTGCCCCAAAGTTTCTACCGGAGAGTCAAGACGAAAATGTGTGCCAACCCCTATGCATAGGTTCATGGGCGAAACCCGCAAGTTGATCACCAAAACATACATCAAGTGGATCACGTGTTATCCCATTGTCACCATAGATAAGCACGACAAGACATACATCAAGTGTTCTCAAATCCTTAAAGATTCAATCCGATAAGATAACTTCAAAGGGAAAACTCAATCCATTACAAGAGAGTAGAGGGGGGGGGGGAGAAACATCATAAGATCCAACTATAATAGAAAAAGCTCGTGATACATCAAGATCGTATCACCTCAAGAAGACGAGAGAGAGAGAGAGAGAGAGAGATCAAACACATAGGTACTGGTACATACCCTCAGCCCCGAGGGTGAACTACTCCCTCCTCGTCATGGAGAGCACCGGGATGATGAAGATGGACACCGGTGAGGGTTCCCCCCCGACAGGGTGCCGGAACAGGGTCCCGAATGGTTTTGGTGGCTACAGAGGCTTGCGGCGGCGGAACTCCCGATCTATTGTGTTTCCCGAAGTTTTTAGGGTATATGGATATATATAGGCGAAAGAAGTAGGTCAGGGGAGCCATGATGGGCCCACGAGGGTGGAGGGCGCGCCCAGGGGGTGGGCGCGCCCCCTGCCTCGTGCTCTCCTCGTTGATTCCCTGACGTGCACTCCAAGTCCCCTGGATTGCTTCTGTTCCAAAAATAACTCTCCCGAAGGTTTCATTCCGTCTGGACTCCGTTTGATATTCCTTTTCTTCGAAACACTGAAACAAGGGAAAAAACAGGAACTGGCACTGGGCTCTGGGTTAATAAGTTAGTCCCGAAAATAATATAAAAGTGCATAGTAAAGCCCATTAAACATCCAAGATGGATAATATAATAGCATGAATACTTCATAAATTATAGATACGTTGGAGACGTATCAGTGAGATGGTCTAAAATAAGATGGAGAATGTGACCTTGTATCATGCCTGTCCCATGATGGATATGGATCTATATGAGCATAGGGAGGCATCCACGGCATTGGCATTGGCGGCCCAAAATAAGGATATGAATATGTTGCATTAAAATTCTCACTTTGCCAATACCAATTCTCATATTTGCGCCTTGGGGGTGATCTTGGTTTCTTTGCATGATTTGGCTGATAAGTATTCTTCTCTTCACTCTTCTTTTGATATTTATCCAATAGTTCAGCGAAGGTGATTTTTGATCTCTTACACTTGCGCTTATTTCGGCCTTTGTTTTCTTTTGGTTTGCTTTCGTCGATCATTGGATTTGCTTGCTGCCCCTAGTCCTTGGCGTCTCCATTGTAGCTTCGATGGAATTCTCGTCCTCAAGATTATGTTCATTATGCTCTTCAACAACTTCTTTACTTGAAAGATTGATCTCATCACCTGCAGTTTTTACCTTCTCTTTAAGTGGATCGGCTTTAAGTAGCCGATGCAAAAACTTTCTGCCATCGGGACCAATCGGAACAGACTGGTCATCTCTTGGTGTCTCAAGAAATTTCAATCGTCCTTTATCAATGGTCGATTTAATTATTTGACGAAACATGTTGCAATCCTCAAAATTATGCTTGGACGAATCATGCAACTTACAATACATTCGTCCCTGGACAGATGGCTCAACATGGTGATCAAGAATTCTAATATAATTATTTCTCAACAACAAATCAAAGATTTGATCACACATATTGGAATTGAAGGTAATTTTTTTATTTTCTAGCCGATCTTGCTGTGAAAACGGCTTTGGCGTTAAGCAAACGAATGGTTCAGATTTTGTATCACCCCATTCGGCTATGATTTTTATTTTGCATTCTTTTATCGATGTCATTGGATAATATTATACTAGCATCAGTTTTCTGAAAAGAATCCAACCTTGGCTTTATGTTTCTGAAACAAAAATAGTTAGAACATGCATGCCTCAATTGAGACCAAGAGTAAGCCAAGTATGAAACAAGCAAAGCTACCCATGTAGATACAAACTTTAAATAAAGCAATGAGGAAAGCCTTGATTGCAACAATAAGTCAGTATCGGTCTTTATAAATGGCGCAATGGGTTGGCCGATAGGTTCTATAACAATTTTATTGCTAACAAGTAAATTGCCCTTCTTCATTGGTCTTTCAAAATTACTTAAGAACATTTTTCTAATAGATGCATCAACAATAAAGTTTTGACCAAATCTGAAAATAGGTAAATTACTTACTAAACATACCTCTTCAAATATGTTGGGAGAGCATGATGGTGGTGTGACTTGAACAATATCTAGCTTCGTCTTTGGATGACTCTCCAACGCCTTTTCATCATCTTTTTCTTTATTCCGTGCATCATTACCTTGAAGATCCTTATCAGCCGAACTTTGTTCGGCTACTTGCTCTTGTCCTTGAGGCTTGTCAATTTCTATGGCACGGAACTCATAGGGCAGGAAGTAGGTTCCATTAACTTCAGAAAAATCAAGCATGGTTGTTTTGCTATGCTTGGCATGCCCTTTCTCAATAATGCTTGCCTCTTTGGATTTGATGGATTCGGAATATATACTACTTGATTCGGCTTTTTCAACCGAAGCACTTTCAAGTTCAGAATCATCCTTCTTTTCATTGATACTACCAATTGGCAATGTTTCTTTTATCTGAGCCATTAATTTTTCTATTTGTTTCTGGCGGCGAGCGGCAAAATTGGCTTTAAGATTTTTCTCAGTTTCAGCCCACTCCGGATATGATTGCCCCCCAATGTTTTTAGATTCTTTCAGCAATGACACACGGGTGTTGCTGAAATTTTGCAATAGTGTAGGGGGTGTATAATATGATGTAGTACTAGGTGAAGGCATATGCATTGTTGTAAAACCATATTTTTGCTCGTCAATTTTATCAATTGGCAAAGACTCATCTTCTTGCAAAACTCTAGCTTTTATTGCGGCATAATCAGGAAATAGCCCCTTTTCATGTTGTTCAAGGCAAAGAGCACTAATCCTCTTATTTTGGGCTAAACTCTTCAATGCAGCCACTACTAGCTCATCTTCTACAATATTGGGCACAACCGCTCCTGAAAAATTTACATTTTTTCGGCCAAGACCAGAAAGGTGTGATGCCGAATTATGAACATCTACAGTTGTGTATGGTGCTGAAATATTACTGTCATGAGGTGTAGCATATGATGGTTGAGAGTAACTGGCCGAATAGCTAGTAGCAGTATAGCGAATTCTCCCATCCATCGGCAAGGTTGGATTCACATATTGCAAATTAGTTGCCGATGAATAAAAGGGCGAAACACTTTCTTGTATGCTATTGGAAATTTTAACATGAGGTGTTTCAAATTAATTAACCAAACCCATCATGCTGTTCATCGGCATATGGATTTGTGGGGTTGCCGATGCATGAGAGTTAGGATACATATGTTGTATGTTACTAGTATCATAAGAAGTTGAAACATGTAAATTACTTTGAATCGGCCTATGCATGTAATTAGATGCATTATTGAAAAAACAAGGGCCGGACGATATAGTATAATCATTGAACGATCTAGTAACACCATATGAATTATTTAAATCTACAGTAGGGAATTGGGTATTCATATTACCTTTGTAGATTGCAAACCCTAGATGACGATCTCTTCGTAGCAAGAACGGGCTGGAGACCGTTCAAAGCTTCGTCCCCAGTGGAGTCGCCAAAAAGTGTGTTCGCACACAAACACGTCACCGTGTACCTCCAACGCCGAGGGTGATGCACCGCAGCTCACGTTGAAGGAGACCCATCTGGAAGCGCGGTACGCAAGCAATCCGGCGGGTGCTTTTGAGGACCCGAAACCCCACACGCCCGGGAGGGACCCCGTCAGGGCGCGCGGCTATGGGCTGCCCTAGGTCGACCTGATCGCCCCTAGGGCCTCAAGGTTCGCCGCCCTGCAACAAGAAGAACAGACGAAGAACGAGGAAGAAGAGGAATTAGGGTTAAGGAGAAAAGATAAAAGATAAAAAGTGGTAGATGATTTTGTCGATTGTGTGTTGTTCAATTGGCCGTCACCCCTTAGGTATATAAGAGGCGGCTGGACTTCCCGTGCAAGGAAAAGGCTTGGATTCACGTCCAAAACCCTAGTCAAATTCGGATTGGTTTTATCCGAACTTTCCAAAACTGTTCGGTTTAAACTGGCTGCATCTTGCGAGTCTTTTTTGTGGTGATAAACGATCTCGGGTGGAAACGAGTCCAAAAGCAATCTTGACCGTTTCGACGAGAAGAACAACTTTCATGTTGAACGTTTTTTTATCAGAGGTCATCCTGAGGGCCAAATCACTCGTGCAAAACAGGCTATTATTCGCGCTACCTCGCGCAAAACAGGCTATACTCGCGCTACCCATCAGACATGGCGTCTTGTGGGGCGCGCCATTTTCTGCCTCATGACAGAGCTGCATTCCGATGGATCTAACTTTTGCATACGAACTCGGATTGGAACGACTTTTATATCAAAATCAATCGTTTCTACGAGACGAAGACAATCCTTGTAGATCATTTTTCCATATGAGGCGGTCTTGGGGGCGTAATGAGCCGAATAGTGTTCTGAATACAAAATCTCAGTATTTCGAACACAACTTCGGCCTTCGAGATAAGATCGGATGGCGATGGACCAAAATTCAAAGATGTTCATATCGACAATACGAAACGTTTTTATGTAGATCACTTGTCCATTTGAGGCCATATTAATTAAGTTCTTGACCGTGCCAAAATCTGGTGTCAACAGCAGGGACCACCCAACCAGTATCCGTCACGGAAGTTCGACAGCTCTGGTCCTCGATCCAATTATCAATGGATTCCATGTCATGTGAGTCCTTATGGATAGTGGTAGTAGTCTTAATTTACTCTACCAAGACACTATCCGCAAGATGGGCATTGACCCCTCAAGGATCAAGCCCACTGAGGGAGTCCTGGACTAAGGGGTCCTCGGGCGTCCGGCCAGTTATCCATGGGCCGGACTGATGGGCTCTGAAGACACAAAGACCGAAGACCATACTCGTATCCGGATTGGACTCTACTTGGCATGGAAGACAAGCTTGGCGACCAAAGATTCCTTTTTATGTAACCGACTCCATGTAAACCCTAGACCCCCCCGGTGTCTATATAAACCGGAGGGATTAGTCCGGAAAGGATATACTCATTACCATATTCACATAGGCCAGACTTCTAGGGTTTAGTCATTACGATCTCGTGGTAGATCAACTCTTGTAATACTCATATTCATCAAGATCAATCAAGCAGGAAGTAGGGTATTACCTCCATAGAGAGGGCCCAAACCTGGGTAAACATCGTGTCCCCCGTCTCCTGTTACCATCGATCCTAGACGCACAGTTCGGGACCCCCTACCCAAGATCCGCCGGTTTTGACACCGACATTGGTGCTTTCATTGAGAGTTCCACTGTGCCGTCGGCAAAGGGCTCGATGGCCCCTTCGATCATCAGTAATGACGTTGTCGAGGGAGACACCTTCCTCCCCGGACCGATCTTCGTATTCGGCGGCTTCGTACTGCGGGCCAACTCGTTTGGCCATCTGGAACAGATCGACAGCTACGACCCTGGCTATCAGGTCAGATTCGGAAGCTTGAATTACGTTGCGGACATCCATGGAGACTTGATCTTCGACGGATTCGAGACCGCGGCAACCGCTCCCCGTCGCCCTGATGAACATGGCTTAAACCTGTCATCGGGCCGCATCCAGGAGATAGCTCCTGTAGCAGCTCTGCCTTAAATCCGGAGCAGATCAAGTCATCCGAAGATGGGAAGCTCGACCCCATCACGGGGGCTACCAATTCCGCGGTACTGGAGCCGCACGCAGATTCCACTTCGTACGGTATTTGCATCAACGGAATCTCGGACTCGCCTCCGATGTCGAACTCCGAACCCTGCGAGCCAGCGTATACCAAACTCGATCGGTTATCACTCTTCAAGTTCAGCGCCGCAGATGTCTTCCAACACTCACCCATGAGCGACATACTAAACTCGCTAAAAAACCTATCCCTGGCAGACGACCCGTCGCCGAACTATGTTCGGTTCGATCTTTTGGCGGACGATGGAGAATTTTTCTTCCCACCCGGCACCCACTTCATAGCCACCGTTGAAGACCTAACCAACACGCCCGACCCCCGCTCCGAAGACATCGGCGGTGTGGACGACGATGAGGGGCAAGGGCAGAGCTACCTAGCCGCTAGACACGGGATGACCACTTCCTGGTATGACGTGTGTATGATAGACACACCTTATGACGCTCTCGACGATGACAAGGAGTATCCGGTCGAGGATAAACCGCCTGGTACACAGCCCGGACATCAGCGCTCTAGGTCACATCACCCAAGAGAAAACACTACCAGCACCAGAGAAGACGATACTCCGGACAACGAAGACCCTGTTGAGGTAGAATCCGAGCAGGAAGAATAGGAAGGCGGGCAGGACAACCCTGATGAACAGACCACATATGGGGACTCGGAGGACAGCAATTATCTCCCACTGTTCGAGGAAGAGGAGATCCTCGGCAACGAGGATTTTATCGTCCCCAAGAAACCTCTCGAGCAGGAGCGCTTTAAACGCCGGCTTATAGCCACTGCAAGGAGCCTAAGAAAGAAGCAGTTGCAGCTTCAAGCAAGCCAAGATTTGCTTAATGATAGATGGACCGAGGTCTTGGCCACCGAAGAATACGGCCTTAGTAGCCTAGACAAAAGCCACCCCAAGAGTAGGTGGCTCCCTCAATACGATGGCAGGGCGATGGAGCCCATACCAGCATCGAATAATGCGGCGGACCGACCACAGTTTGGTCCAGACAAAGCAGCAGCCCAAGCAGAGCACCATACCAACCCATCCGACCGTCAAAGCAAAAACACAACAGCTCGGGGTAACACTCGCGATATCAACCAAGACACGGAGGGTAGAGCAGGACGCACAAGATCGATGTACAGATCACGAAGATATACCCCGACCGACGATGATGGTCGCCTATTCGGACACTACAGAGCCGACTATGCCCGGTCCGAGCATCGTAAACGGAGCCCGCCGGAGGTGCTTCATAGTGTGGCCCAACATAGAGGAGCCGCACACCCTCTCTGCTTCACTAACAAAGTAATGGAGCACGAATTTCCAGACGGGTTTAAACCCATTAACATCGAATCATATGATGGGACAACAGATCCCGCGGTATGGATCGAGGATTACCTCCTCCATATTCACATGGCCCGCGGAGACGACCTCCATGCCATTAAATACCTACCCTCAAGCTTAAAGGGCCAGCTCGGTACTGGCTAAACAGTTTGCCAAAAAATTCTATTGGCAACTGGGAAGATTTGGAAGACGCCTTTCGAGACAACTTCCAGGGAACATATGTCCGGCCATTATACGCCGATGACTTAAGTCACATTGTCCAGGACCCCGGCGAGTCAGCCAGGGAGCTCTGGACCAGGTTCTTAGTCAAAAAGAACCAAATTGCCGACTGTCCAGACGCAGAAGCCCTTGCGGCCTTCAAACATAGCGTCTGGGATGAATGGCTAGCACGTCACCTCGGCCAGGAAGGACCCAAATCCATGACAGCCCTTACCTCTCTAATGAACCGCTTCTGCGTGGGAGAAGACAACTGGCTTGCTCGTAAAAGCAACGACGCCAGCGGCCCGGGCACTTCTGAAATCCGAGATGGCAATGGCAAGCCACGACGAACCGAACACAATAGTCGCAGTAATATACGCGACACAACGGTGAATGCCGGATTTCACGATCCGAAGCCCGGTCAACGGAAGAAGCCACTAAAGGCAAACCACGATGGACCATCCATCCTTGACAGGATACTGGACCGACCTTGTCAGGTTCACGGTCTCCCTGATAGGCCAGCTAATCATACCAACCGAAACTTTTGGGTCTTCAAGCAGGCAGGCAAGCTTAAAGCTGATCACAATGGGAGGAGGCCACCAGGCGATAAAGACGACGGATCAGCTCGCCAGCAGAACACCAGGGGCCAGAAACAGTTCCCCTCCGACGTTCGACCACTCCCGGAACACAAATAGCAGTTTGGCTTCCGCCACCCACCTACTGTACTAGCAAAATTTGCACCACGCGCGCATCACTACGCTCTCAAGATACCATGGGCATCGGCGGAAGCACAATACAGACAACCCTACAAGCATTCCCGTAACATTTTTTATCTGTTTTATTTTTCTTTATCATCCCTAAAGAACAGGTGACCAACTGGACAACATCTACAACGGACTCTATCGGAGTTCGGATCCGTATACTCACCTAAGGGGCTACTTCCGTTAAGGATTCCCCTCCCCGAGGACGGGTGACGCAGACGTGCGACAGGAGGTCCAAAACAACTTTTTGTAGACTGCACTCTTTATTCCGAGCCTGTACTATGCCCTTTTTTCCTCTGATCCCGACCACGAGCATGTCAAGTAGCCGGGTCCGTGGTTTCTTATATATATATATACATAAATTTATCATTGGCACACCGCTCCGCTCTCAGTAAGCCTCATCCGAACTGATCTTTCATACTCTTTCAACAATAAGTACGGCCTCAACGACTGCTTTGCCGATGCACCTTGGCATACCCTGCCAGGGGCTCGGCATGGGAACAAATGAGTTGCCAGTAAAAGTCCGAACAGCTCTATAGCGTACTTCGGCGTCGCAAGTTTGGCCTTATATGAATCAGCTCCGAATCATTGTCTTGGGTCAATAGTTGGGTTGCCCGGCTCCTATGCTTGCTACCCTACGTTCCGCTCTATCGGCTAGGGTAGTAAAGGGAGAACTACTGCGATTGTGCCCTGGCCTAAACCGGATGAGCACCTCAGTAGAGAAAGCCGAAAACTGACTATCATGATGCGGCGAGAGCTGGTCAACCACTTGACGACTTATTGGAATCTTTAGCGATTCTCTGTGTAACACGAGGGATATTTTTCAGATCAGATATGTAAGGCACCATACGCCGCATACACACCAAGGGCTATGTCGTAGCCCCACCATAAAACTCCTATGGTTAAGTGAAAGTGTTAACGCCTTATAGTCCGATTGCCTGGTTCGCCACATTATCACCTCCTTCATGGACCAAGACATTGGTTAAAGAGTGATTAAATGCTTTTCTGAACACCCCCGTACTTCCTATGAGGGGGCTGAAGCCGACGACTGGAAAACTTTCAGATTATATTAAAACGACCGCACAGGAGGAATTCAAGCTTTTCGAGCAAAACATAAATAGATTAACTATAAAATTGTCTTTTACAATCATCATACACCTCACTCGAACATAATGTTTTCGAGCATTGACCCTCTATCAAGCGGGCGGCCTCCAGGACGTCTTCAAAATAACGCTTCAGCTCCGGACGGTCCTTGCTTTCAGGCGGACCCTTCGTCGTGACGTCGATGGCCTTCATCTTTCCCCAGAATGTCTTGACTCGGGCAAAGGCCATCCGTGCACCTTCAATGCATGCCGATCGCTTCGCAGCATCGATTCGCGGCACCACATCGACAAGCTTCTGCACCAAACTGAAATAGCTATTCGGCGCAGGCTCGGTTGGCCACAGCCGGATTACGACATCCTTCATGGCTGCGCCAGATACCCTATGAAGTTCGGCCCATTGGGACATCTGTTCATTGAGGAGCAGAGGGCGCATTGACGCGCCAAACTGTGACCAAAAAAGCTTCTCCGTTGCATATCCAGCTCGCGCTTGGTAATACCGCGCTGCATCGGAAGAACTCTTCGGCAAGTCCAAATACTCGTCCGGAGAACTCCACACTTGGTTCAGCTGAGCATAGTCCGGGTCGCCGAACTTAGTCCGCAGCAGAAAAGGCTTTCCAGCCACTATCTCCTTCACTTGCCGAACCTCCTCAGGGAGTGCTCTGGATTCTGATCGTGCTTCTCTCGCCTCCCGTCGGGCCTTGTCTAGTTCAGCCGCTACGGCTTTATTCTCCTTCTCAAGAAATTCGCAGCGGCCAGTAGCACTCTCCAACACGACTGTCATCGTGGATATCTTCTCCTCGCCCTGGCATCGCGCAGCTTGTTCGGCCTTCAATTCGGCCGATGCCCTTTCAGCAGCAGCATCACTAAACCGGGCCCGTTCCTTGGCCCGGACTAGCTCCGCCCGAAGAGCCTCCATGGCGGCAGCACCATCTGCATTTCATGCACATTTCATATAAAGCTCTTTTCAGCGTCAAGCACAATGGTGTAAAGAATGCTCGAAATACATACCTTGCAAGTCGTCAAGACGCCTGTTGATCAATGCAATGCCATCCTCCGCAATATCCAGCTTTCGCTGCAGTTCGGCTACTTCCGTATTTTGGGCAGCCACAGGAGGAGAAGCAGCCTATATTTCAAATTAAATCAAGGTTAATACCTGAGCATATCTCTTTGATCCTCCGATCGCTTCCTTCGGAAGACAATCCGAGTCTCAGGGGCGACTGCATATACAACAGGTGCATTCTGTCAATAAAATTCAATTAACAAAAATACATCACAAACCTCAAAACCTCTTAGAAGGCTCGTGAAGGCCTCGTTCAATCCACTCTTCGCGGATAGAACCCTTTCGACCACCGTAACCATCAAAGCACGGTGCTCTTCTGAAATGGACGCTCGTCGTAGCATGTCCGTCAGCACTTCCGGCGCTCCCGGGTCTTCGGGAGCCACCGCCGGAGTGCGGCATTCCTGTGAAGGAACCCCCTTACTTGCCTCCAGAATCGTCTCCGACTATAAACCAGACGGTTCGGGGACGCCATTCTTGATCCCGGAACCCTGAGTGACAGAGGCACCACCTTCGGGTAATGCCTTCTTCATTTCCTATACTACTTGGAGTTCGGGAGGAGCCCTTCGGGACGATACCTCGATATCATCCCCCCTGTTGAGTGACGAGGCCGGAGAAGGCATGTCACTCTCCATCATCTCCGGGAGAAGATCTCCTGAGGAGGAGGACGATTGAGAAACACCAGGCATTAACCTGCATGGATGAACATATGTCGGATGGTTACTTCACTAGTAGGAAAGGAATGAGGTACGTTTAAAAGTACCCCAGCCTCACTTACGGTTTGCCCCGAGGTTCATCCTCGTCATCAAGCCCTATGGCAGCATCGCTCGCCCGGCCCAGGCCGCCCGATGATGGCATTTTTCCTCTCTTGGAAGGCTTCCCTTCCTGATCTTCGGAAGCGGCCCTCTTCTTGCCCTGGAGGGCCCCCTCTGCGCCTTTTCCCTTGAGCAAAAGGGTTTCGGTTTCCCCAAACGCAGCGTTTAATTCATCCTCAGGGTGGGTATCACCTCTGCGCTCCCTACTCTTGCCCCCCTCTGCAGACACCTGGTACGGTGTCAGAATCAGCATTCTCATCAGCAGGGGCGTCGGGCACCAGATTAGCACCACTTCCTTTATCCAGTCCTGTATAGGGATGGATTGTTCAGTATCTTGTTAAGAGATGCTTGAATGGAAGGTGCTCGGATATCGAGTACTTACCGAAGTGTCCGGATGATTGCAGTCAAGGCCGACGTCTTCGGTGGTGTCCGGCCATTGCTCTCGCTCCCCGAAATACAATTTCCACATTCCTTCATGCGTAGTATCGAAGAAGTGCTGTAGAGTCCGCCGCCCTTCCGGGTTGAACTCCCACATACGGAGAGGCCGCCTCTAACATGGCAGGATTCGGCGGACTAGCATTACTTGAACGACGTTCACAAGATCGATGCCCTTCTCGGTAAGGCTTCGGATGCGACTCTGCAGAGTATGCACTTCATTGACGGATCCCTAGTCCAATCCCTTATTGATCCATGAAGCGAGCTGAATTGTAGGGCCGGGTCGGAATGCAGGTGTAGCCGCCCACTTGGAGCCCCGCGGCTCGTTGATATAAAACCACCCCTGCTGCCATAGGGCGAAAGATTTGGCGAAAGATCCTTCGGGCCAAACCGCGCTGGCCAGCTTGCCTATTATGACGCTGCCACACTCTTCCTGCTCCTCCTCTGTCACTTGCGGCCTCACATCAAAGGTCTTGAGCCACAAACCAAAGTGCGGAGGAGTCCGGAGGAAGGCCTCTCACATGACGATAAATGTCGAGATGAGGAGAATAGAGTCCAGGGCCAGATCATGAAAATCTAGCCCATAGTAGAACATGAGCCCCCGGACGAAGGGGTTAAGCGCGAACCCTAGCCCGTGAAGGAGGTGGGATACAAATATTACTCTCTCGCCAGATCTGGGGGTCGGTATGACTTGCCCTTGTGCCGTAAGCCGATGAAGGATTTCCGGGGTCAGATACCTCACTACGCGGAGCTTCGCAATATCCTCCTCTATGATAGAAGAAGCCACCCACCGGCCCTGATGGTTGGATCCAGACATGATCAAGGCTAGTGGCGATTGGAACCCGAGGGTTGCAACTTGGGGTGGCTGGGGTTGAGGAAGGAGCAAGCGCAAGGGAAGAAGACGAGACTGGCTCTCTATATAAAGGCCCCGAATACTGGGCGTCTCCCCCTGGGTCTCTAAAACTTACCTATCACCAAGGAGTTGTGCCCAGGGGATGGTTGGGTTACCCATGCCTGCATTAATGAAGATCCTGTAAATAAAGGGACACGATCTCTGCCTTGACGAGACGTGCCAATAAAACCGCGCCTCGAGACGTGGGGCGGCTCACTAGCCAACGGTTGGAAAAAGTAACCGGGCAGGCATCATACGATGTCATGCACAGTTATCAACAAGTTGGGCTCGTGGGATATTGTATTCTCTGTATTTATATACACAGGTCCAGATATACTTACTTCATCCAAAGACTATTCTGGAGTTCGGAAGGAGGGAACCCGCCTTGCAATGCCGAAGACAAATCTGCGCGCCGGACTCCTCGTCATTGAAGCCAGGTTCAGGGGCTACTGAGGGAGTCCTGGACTAAGGGGTCCTCGGGCATCCAGCCAGTTATCCATGGGCCGGACTGATGGGCTGTGAAGACACGAAGACCGAAGACCATACTCATATCCGGATTGGACTCTACTTGGCGTGGAAGGCAAGCTCGGCGACCGAAGATTCCTTCTTATGTAACTGACTCCATGTAAACCCTAGATCCCCCCGGTGTCTATATAAACCGGAGGGATTAGTCCGGAAAGGATATACTCATTACCATATTCAAATAGGACAGACTTCTATGGTTTAGCCATTACGATCTCGTGGTAGATCAACTCTTGTAATACTGATATTCATCAAGATCAATCAAGCAGGAAGTAGGGTATTACCTCCATAGAGAGGGCCCGAACCTGGGTAAACATCGTGTCCCCCGTCTCCTGTTACCATCGATCCTAGACGCACAGTTCGGGACCCCCTACCCGAGATCCACCGGTTTTGACACCGACACCCACCACAACTACCTTCAAGGGAGTAATACCCGGTGTCGACGCTCACTGCACGGGCTTTATCACATTGGAAGTGGTCTTCGGTTTGCCGGACAACTTTTGAAGCGAAGACTTGATCTTGAATGTGGTCCCGTTCCGCAGTGGTTACCATGCACTGCTCGGATGGACCACTTTCGCTCGTTTCAATGCGGTCCCACACTATGCCTACCTAAAGCTTAAGATGCCCGGTCCACGCGGCGTCATCACGATCAACGGAAACACGGAACGCTCCCTCCCTACCGAGGAGCATACCGCGGCCATCGCAGCCGAAATACAAAGCGGCCCCGTCAAGCCGCATATCTCATCAACCATTAAGCCGCCGACCTCTATTACACAGGACCGATCAATCTCAGAGCTGGATTAGCAGTTCCGCCTCCGTCGTTCGCCACATATACCTGCGAAGTTCGTATTGCACATGCATCATTATGCACTTAAAATACCTTGGTCATCGGCGGAGGCACAATACAGTTTGTTCTCCTACAACCTTCTTCTCTTTTTTCTAACCATTTCTTATCTTTTGCCACAGGTGAATCAAAACCTATTGATCCTACAGACCTATAAGGACTCTTTCGGAGCCCGGTTTCGTCCAACAAAAAAACCCAAAGATGACTCCTTTTAAGGAATCCTTTTTGCTGAGGCAAAGGCAGTGCAGACATGCGACAGGAGGTCCAAAAGATTTTTTGTAGACCATATACCCTATTTAAAACCTGTACATCGCCTTTTTTCCTCAGCCTTCGACCCCTGGCATGTAAAATGATCTGGGTGGTGGTGTTATAATCTGTAAGATTGCGTTCGACGTATCAATCAGATTCCAGTGAACATAATCCATCTTCAGTACTTGTTTTTCCTCATAGAACTGTATTTTGCTTCTTCGGTTGTTTCACACACACACCTCGGCACTAATTGCCAGGGGCTCAATACGGCAACATATTGGTTGCCGAAAAGTCCGAACAGCTCTACAGCACACTTCGGTGTCATGAGTTTGGCATTATATGCATCAGCTCCGAATCATGTCTTTGGTCAATAGTTGGGTTGCCCGGCTCCTGTGCTTACTACCTTACGTTCCGTATTATCGGCTAGGGTAGTAAAGGGAGAACTACTGCGATTGTGTTTCCGGTTCACCTGGTTAAACACCTCAGTAGAGAAAGCCAAAAACTGACTGTCATGATGCGGCGAGAGCTGGTCAACCACCCGGTGACTTATTCAAATCTTTCGTGATTTCTTCCGTATAAACACGAAGGACCGTTTTCCGGTCACACTACAAAAAAATACACTTCCGTGATGATACGTGTTTGTCACAGTAGGTTGCGTTTTTTGTCATGCATGTACGTCCATGACAAATTTATGACAGAATCAAGATAGTCATACCTGTGCTGTCGTAGAAGTGTTCCATGACATTACCAAAATTATCATCACGGAAGTGTCCACTTCCATGACGATAAATCGCGCGTCACAGAAGTGCTTTCGTCAAGGGTGACCGACACGTGGCATCCACCGTAACGGAACGCCGTTAAGCTATCGGGTCGGGTTTTGGATCCGATAACCCGTTAACAGCCCCGACCAATGGGGATTTTCCACGTGTAAAATCATCATTGGCTGGAGGAGACACGTGTCAGGTCCGCGTTGGCACAGGTGTCACTCATCCAATGGGCGAGACGCGCCTATGATATGTTGACACGTGGACCGGCCCATCAAGTTTAAATGGGCCGGCCCAACTGAAGGCCCACAAGATTTTGCGGACCATAATGGGCCGGCCCAGCTAAAGGCCCACGAGATTTTGCGGACCATAATGGGCTGGCCCAGCTAAAGGCCCACAAGATTTTGTGGGCCATAATGGGCCGGCCCAGGTAAAGGCCCACAAGATTTTGTGTGCCCATAATGGGCCGGCCCAGGTAAAGGCCCACAAGATTCTTGCGGATCATAATGGGCCGGCCCAGCTAAAGGCCCACGAGATTTCGCCGACATTAATAGGCCAGCCCAGCTGTAGGCCCATAAGATTTTGAGGACCCTAGTAGGCCGGCCCATTAACTGGCTGCCATGTTTTGGGCCAAATGCCGGCCCATATTTGATCTGGTCCATTAATGGCCTGCCACGCTCCGGGCCTAATAGTGGCCCATATGAGATCCGGCCCGTTAAAAGCCTACCACGTTCTGGGCCAAATTACGGCCCAGATCAGGTCCGGCCCTTTAAGAGGCTTTGGGCTCAATAATGGCCCATATCAGATTCGGCCCGTCAACTGGACACTATGCTTTTGGGCCCACTTGCTAAAGGCCCACTTAGTAATTCGGCCTGATATTAGTTTTGGCCTGTTAAGGGCCCGTTTAACATTTCGGCCCTATATTAATTTCGGCCTGTTAAAAGCCCGTCATATAGTTGGGCCTAACTACGGCCCGGTTTGCATCCGGCCTGCTCGCAGCCGATATCTGATTGGGCCAAACAAGGACCGAGACAATTTTGGCCTATTAAAAGCCCGTGATTTGATTCGCACAATCATGGGCCGGGGTTCATTTCGGGCTGCTGCCGGCCCGTGAGCTGTTCGGCATGTTTCAGGCCCAACCTACATCGTGATTGCATGACGGCCCGATTATGTACCGTAATTTTACGGTTTGGCCGGTTTACTGCGAAGACAGGATATATATACAGTAAAATAACTGCAGCATCGTGAATAAGAAAAAACCTAGACTATACAATAAAGAAATTACGGCATATTACATCCACTGGGCATCAAAGTTCGCCACTATGATAATAAAGCACAAGCAGACAGCAGATTACATACACTGGGCATCAAAGATCGCCACCAGTGCAAATAAACACGCCGACAAAATAATATACAAAACCGACAGCACTTCAATAGAGTTCAAGAAAGGTTAGCCCTGCTGGGGAGCTGCAGCGCAAGCAGCTGAGCAAGATGATGAGACTGCGCTTGTTCAACACTTATATCTTCCTCACTCTGAAAGATAAACAAGCAGACAGATGACAGGTTTTGCACATAAAAGTATCAGTGCTGACAATTCATCACATTTCTTACTGACGAATAAAGTGACACAGTTTAAAATTGCATTAACACAATATGGTATTGTTCAGGTCAAGACATGGCAGGAAATGACATTGTGAAGGAGTTGGCAGCTTCACGACACCACTGGATTACAGATCAAGAACTCATAAGTATCAATGGTTAGTGTGCTGTCAATTTATACCATTTCAGATTGGCAAATAAAGAGACGGTTTAAATAATAGTAGAATGATATGACATTGTTCATAGTTAAGACATTGCAGAATATGACATTGTGCTGTAGTGGGTAGGTTCACCACACCACTGGATTACGGATGAAGAACAGAAGCATACATGCAGTGCAAAAGAAGATCACTTGCTCTGTATAGTTTAATTTACATGGTATGAAGAAGGAACTTGGTTGTACAACTGAAAACTTAAATTGAGAAAGGACAAACTTTTGTTTATGAACTACATAATAAACTTTAAACAAGCAATTTGATGCAAACACCAAAAATAAATAGCTGTTGCAGTCATGCCTAACCAAATATATACAACAAAGTTTGAAGGCTTGAGATGGACAAACTTACATTATTGGTGAAGACAGGCTCTATAAAGGCCTTGTCCATGCTGATGGGGGGGGGCAATTCAAGAAGTTTACCACAGAATCTTCTTCAAAAGCATTGCCTTTATTCTACATTTTGTTAAGAGTAAATATAGATGTGATAATATACGAAAAAATGGAGAATATTTAAGATAAGATGAAGAGTGATGCTACATAACCAAGTAGCTATAAATGTAAGTGCAGCGATACAGGCAAAAGGTACAGCCAAGAGCAATGCACAGCTAAACTTCTTCAGTACCAACCTTATGGTAAGAGTAAATATAGATCTGATGTGTAGAAAATGGAGGGCAAAGGAAAATAAGCTGCAGAGTGATGGTACATGAACAACTACCTGTCATTATAAGTACACTGATAAAGGACAGCATGTACTTACAAGAACAATGCAGAGCTAAAAAACATTGGCATTGGATATATTCTACACTAATGTAACCATTCATACAGATCAGATAATTTGGAGCGAACAATTGATAAGCAAGCTATCATGCATACTGCTGTCACATAATGAACCAGGTATGTATGCAAGTACAGTGATACAGGACAACAGGTACTAACAAGAGCAAAGCAGCGGGCAGCATATTTGCGATATCCTGTCGTTCTTGTCAAACCGGAATTCTTCTTCGAGCAGATTTCCTGCAAAAAAGATCCGTAAGGCACATGCGGAAAAGTAGAAGTTCAAATTGTCATGTGATTTCATAGACAGTACCTCATCCTGGGAACGAGACCAGTGCATAACAAGGTTTTTCCATTCAATGTCTTCTAAATTTAGCACAGGAGACTTCACCGGAAATTCGTTTATAGACTTGCCATCAAAGTGTGATTTCCTCAGGTAACACCGATACTGCTGCAATGCTTCCTTGAAAAGCACAAGCAAGCTTTGCTCGTCATGACTATCCAGATTGACCCTCGCCTAGTTACAACAATGTAATGTAAATCATTGATGTGTTCAATCAGCAGAAAACAGGAAAATAATAACCATGAATAATAGCACTTACACGTAAGTTGGACAGGAAGATGTGAAAATGGTGTTTGTCTTCACAATAATCTTCCCATGATGGGAATATATGCACGTAGTCCCTAACAACATTGAAAGCATTGTCTTTTAAACTGGGAATAAATGGAATGGGGTTCCAATCTGCAGGAATTGGCCGTCTCTGCAGTTGGGATAGGTCTTCGGCCGGTGGACTTGCTGTACTTTTTGCTGGAGTGGGATTTTTCTGTGGTACAGCTGGTGCTATGGCAAATGAAATCGGTATACCTTTTGCTGGAGTGCAGGTCCTGTGTGGTGGGGCTAGTGGTGTGGCCAGTGAAGTATGGGTACAGTCTGCTGGAGTCGGTCCTACGTTTTGTGTCACTGGTTGTACAACCAATATAAGTGGGGTGCTGTCTGATTTCTCCGGCACCACCACGTTTTTCAAGGACTTTGCTGGTGCTCCTTCAGGTTCGGCAATCACCCTCTTCCTTTTTGATGTCTGATGCACAAGAACAACATTTGAGTGGAAAAACATGGTATGATGACAGATGGAATATGTATTGATAATGGATGGGCATGGCATCTCGACATATATGATGAGTAAACTAAGCAGATGGCGGTGCAACAAAGTAGAAGAAATGCAAGACAACATATGCAAGATACCCGCAATCAATAAAACATTGCCAAATTAGAACAGGCACCTTGATGGGTGAACAGGACAGGCCATCTGCCTTTGACTCCTCGAGGTTAGAATAGTCATTAGGATCATATTCTGAACAAGAATCAACAGGTGGGGAGCGTATGAGTTTCATTGCATCCAGAATGGCACTCAATGCCTTGGTGCCAATTTTGTAAGTCATTGCAGTGTTTAGCTTCAAGAGTGGACTGCTGCTAGTGCGACACAAAGCAGCTACACAGATCATAGTGTAGATATAACGGGGAAAACCTTAAGCATCAGAGTAAAATCAGCAAAGTGGAACTTGCTGGAATATATGTGCTAGTATTGCCGGTACGGCTAGAAAGGCTTCGGATACCAGCTCTCTTCAAGTGAAGGTGCGGTACTGTTAATATCAGTGTAACTCTCAAAGGCGACACAGCTCCCCGCATTTCCTTGCTATTCTTATAGGATTCAAGTGGGCAGGCCACTACAAATCCTATTCCTATGTTTACAAGATCCTACGAATCAAAGAGGCTCAAAGTGTCCATCACAACCGACCGTATAGACCTCTACACTACAAATGTCCCTGCTCATCTTCAGTACAAGGAACATACTGTACTACTATCATACTCCCTCCGTTCCAAAATATAAGTCTTGGTAGAGATTTCCACTATGGATCACATACAGATGTATCCAGATACATTTTAGAGTGTAGATTCACTCATTTTGCTCCATATGTAGTCCATGGTGGAATCTATACAAAGACTTGTATTTAGGAACGGAGAGAGTACATATTAAAGAAGAACGGAAGAGGAACATGGTAAAGAAGAGCAAGCAGATTTTGGATAATAAAATGTTGGTTGCGCAGTGCCCACACATGATGAACCAGAGCGCATTAAGAATGCAACTCCCAGCTGTCTCTCGACCATTTCAGGCGGTTGGATGAAGATCCTACGTCTCCTAACCCTTCTTCTTCCTCGTCTCTGATTCTTCCCATACAGAACACCGCACGGGCCGCCGGCCGGACCACCGGCCCCCACCGCCTGTGTTCCTCCGCCACCCCCACCCCCACCCCGCCCCAACCCCCACCCGCGTCGAGTTTTCTTCGTTCGGCGAGGCCCCACAACCACCCGAGCCCCTTCGATCGCACCGGCGAACTCCAGCGAGCTCTGAAAATCGACTACCAATTTTGAAATTTAGTCTACTATGATTTAACTAGTGTGGAATATAAAAGGGGAAAACCATAAGCATTGGGAGTATAGTGTTGAGCGTGCCATGGCGGATCTGAAGGTGCAAACCAGGACAAAGGCAACTTCGCAACCAAGACAAGAAATCAGAGTAAAGCAGTGGCGATCTATTTTCTTGCTGCGATAAATAAGTTGAGCAGATACGAAAGAGTACCGCCTCTGGTGCGGCGCCGTGTAGGCATCTGCTGAGAATTTGACGGTGCTGCGGTAGCGATGGCTGTCGGCAGCGTGGAAGCAGATCTAGGAGGGTAGACGGTGGCGGTGGGGCGCGGTGGACGAGACGGTCGTAGGAGCGGCGCCGGCAAGGTGGACGACGGCGGGGATGAAGCGAGAGGACGGGATGCAAGGATCCCGGTCCGAAGCCGTGGATGAGAGAGGTCGATCTCTTGTAATGGACGGCGGCGTCGGGGTATCAGCTCCGGCATGGTGGAGGAGGACGGCGGTGGATGGGGTGGCGGACGGCGGCGGACGGAGGAGGGTGGGGTGGAGAGGGTGTTTTGGCGCCCACGGAGTACGAATGGGGAAAAGGGAGGTAGAGAGGAAGGGGGAACCATGTATTCAGGGCGCGCTTGTCTCAAATGCGAGGAAATTTACAAACTTAGCCCCCGTTTCAAATTTCTACTACATCACAACAACATTAGTCGGTTGGGGATAGGACGGTAATCTCGCATACACCGAATATTTGCCGACGAGAGTTTGTTTTTGGCGCCCACCGTGTATGAATATGAATCGGGGAGGGAGTCGATTTCGGCCGAGGACACACTGTGTTTTGGCGCCCACCGTGTATGAATCCGGGTGAGAGGCGGTTACGTCACGTTTGGGTGAAATTACAAACCTACCCCTATCGAAACCTATAGAAATCCAGCAGATAGGCTTTGCGTGGCAGGGATAGGCAGTAGTGATTTCCATCTCGCAGATTTTGGTTTCGGGCGGTTACTGCGACTTTCCCCGCTTCGTTCAAATTTTGCAGAGTGCACGTTTACCGTGCCAACTCAATTCGAATCCCGTTTGTATTCTATTTTTTTCGGGCGGGATCCATTTTCAATTGGAATTACATTCTATATACATCATTTTTTTATATATACTTTCAAAAGCACAACAAAGAATTCTGCTCCTTTATATGTATAATATGATTTACAAATACAACGATCTCGAAATCTTAAGGTTGAATTCGAAAAAATTTAACCAAATTATGTTCTACTAAAATGTATGGATCAGTAATATCTACATATTAAATAACATAGATGTGCGTGAATTCATATGAGTATGCATGTTTGATAGATCAATTTTGGTTCGAGTATGGATTACATGTATCATCATCTCGAATTCAAATATTTGAATCCCTTTTTTGTTCACTCCTTTCACGCCCATCTCTCTCGCATGCATGCTCCTTCAGGTAGCTATCACTCTCTTTTCTCCAGCTCACCCGCACGCTCACTTCATGTTTCTCCTATCCTCGCAAACATGGTCTCTCGACGTCTCCCTTGAGAAGTGTCACACTCTCCCTATCATTATACATTACACGGTTTTCATTATCTCTCACGTCTCTACTGTTCTCTGGTATCACTCGGTACCTAAGCTTTCTTTTTCACCGCCACACACACAGTCTCCACTCGTCTTTCACTTTGTCTTTCTCTCTATGGGATTCTCTCACACACCCTATATGTCTCTACATATGACTCATACCACTAAAATTACTCTCTCTCTCTCTCCTGTAGACACAACATTTGTTGCGGTCTCCTTTTCGTCTCCATCCCAGACTGACATTATTCATTTGTTTACCGATCAGACAACCCCGACTACCGTCTCCTCTCTCTCTCACAGACACACACACACAACTCCTGCTTCCACTCCCCTTCCCGACTACCGTCTCTCTCTCACACACACAAAACTCTCGCTTTCGCACCCCGACTCGTATTTCTCTCACAAACATTTATCGACTAGCTAGCCTCTAGATAGGTTTATACACCCGCACACTCGTGCTTCCACCATCGCATACATGTCTCTCTCCCGCTCCTTGTATCTATGTAGATTTTTCTTCCCTTCTTGAGACACGCCCTCTCGATCGTGCACACACACACTATCGCCTCATTTTAAGCTGATACCTATCGCACACACACTCCTTGTGTCTTTGTCACACATGCACTCCGTCCTCCTCCACTCTCCCTCTCTCTCACACACACATGGGCTTTTTGCAACAACTAGCAAGATGCCCATGCGTTGCACGGAACATCAAGATGCATTTGTATGAGTAGTTTATCTTGTGGGGGAAAAGGATGAACGAGGGAAGGCCTTATTTGCAAATGTGGAGAGGGGTGTGGGTATCTTTTTGCAAAATTGCCATAGTTTCCTTCCTATCCGTCAGATATAGATCGGACGGCCTATATTGCAGGATGGCAGGCACACGATCATCACCGACAATGCTTTTTATAAGAGTAGGGATAAAAAATAGAGTTGGTGATGATGGTGGGCCTGCCATCCTGCAATGTAGGTCGTCCGATTTATATCTGACGGATAGGAAGGAAAATATGGCAATTTACCCGCACTCTTCACCACATTTGCAGATAAGGCCTTCCCTCGTTCATCCTTTTCTCCCACAAGATCTTGATGTTCCGTGCAACGCACGGGCATCTTGCTAGTAAGAGTAGAAATTAGACATATACCACTTCTCGAATCTTGAAACCAACAACATTCCTCCCTTATCTCATCAAAACCGCCAAAGGAATATATTTTGAGTGAAACATAACATATTTTTAGTGATATACGTATTTCAAAACTAGACTTTTTTTCTATCAAATCGGTGAATATGTATTAATCTACTTTGATCGTGTGGCAACGCATTGGCACATTGCTAGTAGTTATTATAATTTTTTGGACACCAGACAAACGGTGGAGTACATATACGAAGAGAAGAGGCGCACGCACGCAGTCGGCCTCTCGCTGTCTCGCACACATGAGTGTTACGTAAAGGCGACGTTAACAAATAAACCCTAAAACCCTAGGTGCACGATTGCTGCATTCGCGGGTACCGGGTACGTGGTGGAGCACCTTTGTAGGAATAGTCAGCTCGCGTGATAATTTGATCCGTAGGAGTTGATGGTCGGGACCACAGGTGAACGACTTGGAGCGCGGTGGCTCGCCAGTTGCCACAGATCGAGTAGCCACGTTTAAAATATCGTTTTTAGCGGGGTTAAGAGTTCCGATTTTCAATGGCGCGTTATAAGTAGTAAGTAGTTTTTAGAACGATTGGTATGGAGCGAAAATGGAATTCATAGTACTACGTACCTCCTTGGCGTATGGTTGTATGGTTTTTTTTGCGATGGAGGTTGTATGGGTTTATGTTGCGAGATGTTGAACCTGGTAGTTCTAGGGCAAATACTATGGTTTAGATTTAGATGCTGGTTTTCAGTAATGAAAATCGGAAGGGGAAACCCTTCTTTGATTAAAAAAACTACTACCTCCATTCTGGTTTACTAGTCCCCATCGTACTTTGGGTCAAAGTTTGTCCACGAATTTTACTTGTAAAATGTGAATGGAAAACGAGATTTTGTTATACCCAAACAAAAAAGGACTGGAGGGAGTGATTGCTCTGACACGGACGCGACCTCTCATAGCGCAGGCATTGAACCGGCGCGCCGGCCAAGAGGGCCGCACTCGCTGCAGGCCCGGCTGAGCACGCCTCCTCGCCGCGTGCAACCAGCTTAAGACTGCCCCGCCTGCCTTCATTGAATCCGCGCGTGTGCCGGCAACACGTCCTTCCGCGAGCCGGCAGGCATTTTAGAACACAAAAAATGACTAAAATATAATTAATTTACGCATGGTCTTGACTTGTTGTGCTCGCACTGGTAGCAGGAACTAGTAGAGGATTTTCTTTATTTATAACTCTCCTCACATTTTTTTGGCTTTGAAGTGAATCATGGTTGTGGACATTATGTATGAATGTGCAGATATCTGTGAACATGAGTTTGATGTGGAAGTTGAACTTGGAATGTCGGGCTTGCGCGTGAACTATACCATGTCCAATGCTTCGTCTGTTATTGTTTGGAAAGTAATTGCTGTTATTACATGACCCGAAAAAAACATTTTGTGCCACATCAGTAGATGCACGGACATCACAACAGGCATGCTGACTGGATAAACATTTGAACCTAGCTATTATGAAGGAAATTTTGTATTGACAACAGTTTTAGATAGCAGGAGACGCCTAGCCTGCTCTGCCTCTGCTAGCTTATTTCTGGCTTCTTCCATCTCTTCTTTGGCTTGGGTGAAGAGAGCATCTGATTGCTCTTTTCGCTTCTTCAGGAACTCAGCTACATTCTCAAGGGCTGCTGCACGCTTTCTTTCAGCCTTTACTAATGCCACGAGGACACGAACAGCTGACGACTCCACCTGGCTTGTGTGTAATCCAGCATCATCTGGGAATTTGCACCTTGTGTCTAATCCAGCATCATTAGGGAACTGGCACCTTGTGTGTAATCCAGCCTCATTTTGGAAACATGATCTCGAGGTTGACCATACTTCCCTCCTCGCAGGAACTGCATCCTAACATGAAGTTACTTCTTTTTAGATAAATACTCAGAGCAACCTAGATCCATTTAGTAGAAGCCAGATAAAC
Source organism: Triticum aestivum (assembly GCF_018294505.1). Lineage (NCBI taxonomy): Eukaryota > Viridiplantae > Streptophyta > Magnoliopsida > Poales > Poaceae > Triticum > Triticum aestivum. Next base: position 82,865,291 of record NC_057811.1, read on the forward strand.
AGAACTCGGAGAAGTGAATTCAAAAGGAAAAAAATAAAAACAGACTACAAGGTGAGAACACCCACTTCCTACATCAAGCTAAAAACGAAAGCATTAGGACGATTAAGACTCTTCTTATTACACATCGAAGAACACCACGCTTAAGAGAAACATAAACTACAACATATACACATCGAAGAACACGAGGCTACATGAAAGTAATTGAAAGGGTGTTACTTACCAAAGCTCGTTTTACAGGTTTGGTGCAGCTCCTCTTTAACTTGCCACGCTCCTTGAAGATGTCCCGAATATCCCGTGTTTGGTCTTCATTGCTCCTCTGCATGTTCGCACTCGTGGTTTTAAAATCTCAACATGGCAAGAAAAATATACTACTAGTAATACTCGCGCATCTTGTGGGCAACATTAAAGCACTCGTCTGCCATGTTAGAGCATCTCCAACAGAATCGCAACGCGCGGCGCTTTAAAAAAGCGTTTACAGTGCTGAGATCGAGAAGTAGATACTAGAGAGTAGAGGATAGTTCTCAGCATAGATAGATAAAAAAAAAGATAATTCAACTACTCCTCGTCGTCCGACTCCTCCTCGGTGATGTCCTCCTCCGACGTCTAACTGTAGGCGTGAAGATACCGATCGTCGTCGGATTCCCAGGGCGACGCTGCTCCTAGCCTCATGTTGAATTGAGCGTCCGCTTTTCGCCTACGCTTGTCCTCGCGATAGGCGGCTCGCTCCGCCCTCCTCTTATCCCTGTCCGCCCTCCTTTGCGCGTAGAACTCGCGCTCTTTGATGATGTCCTGCGGGAAGTGTTGGCGCCACAGCGCCATGGCTTCCTCGTCCATCTCGGTGATGCTGAGACGGTGCTCCCGCCTCTGGTTGTTGTGACGATCCTCGTCGGTGCTAAGCCGCGGCAGAGGCGCGAGCTCCTGCGCCCGCTCCCGCGTCGGCACATTGGGGAAGTTCAATGTTCTATGAGGCCACCGGAGGCGCCACATCACCGCGTCGTACGTGCGGGCGGCCTCGTTGGCGGTATCGAAATTGCCGAGGCCGAGGCGCATCCCGCGGGACCGGATCTCGGCGGAGAAGCCGCCAGAGGGGCGCGCGCGGACGCCGCGGTATCCCCAAGTTTCTCGGCGACGCGGCGGCATGGTGGCGCGGCGGCGGCGAGGCGAAAAAGAGCGGGGAGAGAGCGGTGGCGAGGCACAGAGCGGGGAGAGAGCGGTGGCAAGGCACAGAGCGGTTGGAGGGCGTTGGATTTTATAAAGCGCGCTGGACACCGCGCGCCAAAACTAGCGCACGCCCGACCGCTTTTTCCCGCGCGCGCGCGATCCTTTCCCGATGTCTCTGCTATCTCTACTCTATTCTCTACTGTTATATTTATTTTATATTTTATATTTTATATTTATCTCTACTTCCTTTACTGTCTACTTTTTTCTCTATACTTTTTTTTCTTGCAATATAGGCCGTCCGATTTATATCTGACAGATAGGAAGGAAACAAATGGGAATTTTGCAAAAAGATACCCGTACCCCTCTCCGGATTTGCAAATAAGGCCTTCCCTCGTTCATCCTTTTCTCCCACAAGATAAACTACTCATACAAATGCATCTTGATGCGTGCAACGCATGGGCATCTTGCTAGTTCTAAAAACCTTTCCATCATTTGCCACACTACTGGTTGCAGATGAAAAACCTACCCAAGCACAGCGCGATACATGAGTGACGCACAATTACAAGCTGATATTCTGTTGGACAATGGAGGCTATAACCAATTACTTTTACGGGAACAGTAGCACCCAGGAAATTTGAAGGGTAGGTATGAACAAAATTGGAACTGCACATGTACTGCTAAGTGATTCAGTACACACATTACCAATCGAGGAGGAGAACGATGGTCGCGGCGGCCTCTGTGAGTCATGGTCGGCAACGGGAGTCAGTTCATTGTCCACGACGGTGGTACTTCTGCGCTTGGCGTCGGCTTCCGGGAAGTAGATCCGAGACCGTGGAAGACGATGCCGGCGAAGAGGCTCCGTGTACGACGACGACGGTGGACCAGCTCCAGTGCGGCGTACGAGGTCGTTGATGAGGCAGATGCGCTGCGGTGGACGAGTGCGCCGATGTAAAGGGGAGGAGCACGAAGGCTGCGGTGCCGTGGACAAGTCTATTTTGCGGTGGGGATAGAAAATGGGGAGTATTCAGGTGTACTACTCTGGGTGCCGGGGTGGGGTTGGCTGGGTAGGGTGAACCTGAAGTTACGAAAACAGCCCCCTACCAAGCGTCATCCGTAGGCCTGTTCCGAAGGCTATGATGGTAACTTCCCACTGCTCGAATCAGGGTCGCGGGAGATTTTCCCGCCGACCTCAAAATTTTGTGACACTGGACTCCCCGTGTGGCGTGTTGAGTGATTCGGCTAAGCAACTAGCGAGTAGTAGTAGTAAACTCTGCATATTAGGTTTGACCGAAGTCAAACTTCCTAAAGTTTGACCAAGTTTATAGAAAAATATAAACATTTACCATAACAAATATGTATGATGTGAAAGTACATTCAATAATGAATCTAATGGTATTTATTTGTTATTGTATATGTTAATATTTTTTGTTATAATCTTTCTGAGAGTTTACAAAACTTGACTTTGACCAATGCTAATATGCGGACTTAAATAAAAACGGAGGGAGTACACATTTGTTTTCTTAGTTTGTAGTGAACTAATCATTTGTTGAAATTGTGAAATAAATATATTAGGCTATTGACTTCGAATGTAATGGTCTATACAATTCAATAGTTACAATCATTGTCGAATCCCAAGATGTATACAAGGTCTATAGTACTTCACAACATGCTCAAACTCACATACACACACACACACACAAAGTAAACTAGAAGACCGTTCTCTCATGTATACACAACGTATCGGCATCTGTCTATGTCTCACTCATGCATGATCATTTGCACATTCACACCTCTCTATGTCTATATCACACGCACACCGTCTCCACATTGCCCTTCCGCCACAACACACATATGGACACATACACACGTTCTCTCTCAGCCACACACACAAAATCAGTATTAAAAAAAACTAGGGCGCACCTAAAACGTCCAAATCCAAATAAACACGAACTGGAGCTAAATTCAAATATATGGAAATATTGCAGCGTCAAGAACTTTCATAGGAAAAAAAGTTGAGTAATATTCGAGGATTGTTTTCACACGCACAAAAAGGTTCGGTGGATGTCCTTCGAGCACGACACGGTGACGCACCGTTCGATCGACCGCGCGGCCGCGGTTCACGCGCTTGCACAGGATTCCGTATCGTGGCTGTGGTACTAACTAATAAAAGCGCTGCCTAAGTCTAATGTTTACGTGTACTAGTATGGTTTTCTTTTTAGTTTGACCAACCATATATATATAACTAAAGTAAGCTCCCACACGCGCACTCATCAATATGCCGCCGCCGCCGTTGCGCATGCCGGCGCCCGCCTGCTCCGGCCAACAATTTCTCGCCCATCACCGCCGTGTCGCCCCCATCCCTGTGCCATGAAGCCGAAGGCTCGCCCGCTCACGTCGTCTGCAGTCCCTCCTCGCAATGCCGCCGCGCTGCCAAGCACGCGAGCAGCTGGTGGAGCCGCGTCTATGCACGCAGCGTACGAAGAGGAGGACGTGTGCGTGCTCCAGCACGCCGGCGAGGAGGAACTAGTGTGTCATTGTCGTCTCCGCCCGAGCGGAGGAGGCGCGCATGGTGGCTGTCGCGGCGGAAGCCGGTCGCGCGCGCGTCGAGCCCGCAAACCGGGTGCGGACGCGGAATCTACCTTCAAGACCTTGAATGCCACGTGGATCCTGCAATCTGAAGGAGCAATTTGGGTCAGTCGACTCATGTGAGCCGTTTGATGCAACATGGATGGCTAGAAGGGCTTCTTGCACCTCTTCTGCCGTCTTCTTCCTTCACTCCGTCGAACTTCTTTCACAAATCGACTGAGGTCGACCCAAATTATACTACTAGTACGAACGTATTAAATACAGTAGGAACACGAAGATACAAGTAGTAGTACCTACTGCAAGAAGAACAATAGTAAGACATAGTACTAGTACTACCGTACATACTAAAGAGTTCAAATAACGAGAAAGAACATAAACATAGTTCTGCTGGGGCCTCAGCACAACACACCCTTGAAAATAAACTAAGCAACTAGTCCGCTTGACACTGCAGTAGAACCAGCATGAGCGACGGCACTGCCACCTACTCGGAGTCCGAGTCCACGTCCTCGACTTTGTCCTCGTCCCTCTTCCTCTTCCTCTTCGCCGACGCTTCTTTGCTTGAATCGGACACTGGGCTCTGCTTCTTCATCCAACCCTTGTAGATATTTAAACAAAGGTAGGCATCCATTGCTGCGTACAGGATGTGATCTTCATCTAATGTCGTCGACTCCCATGCATGATGAAACTCATGATGAGGTTTCTTCAGTTTAGCGTACGAAGGATCAATCATGGCTGCTGCCAGGGTCAGCATTGAGGGTTGAGAGGAGGACACCAGGCTTGCCTTCTGGAGATCGAAGGGCTGGCCTACAACGAGACCTATCCGACACAGGACATCCCTATCATTCTTAAAGCCTACAGTAACGAATTTCACTCTTTTGTCCTTGAGGAAGTTCTTAAAATCCTGGCACTCAACGTCGGCATGGCATATGTGGTAGACCAAGCAAACGTTATGTACGCAAACCTGGATCACGGCGGGCTTCTTCCTCTCTTCGTCCTTTAGATCCTTCTCTCGTCCTAGGACTGTGGTGTACTCAACATCTAGCCCAGTGACCCACTCATCCGTTGAACTATTGAACATGCGTAGGAAGCGAGCAAGCCATGCTTTCACCGTCTCGGATACACGTGCGTAGATGACGATGAACTGATCGCCGGTGATGGCTCTAACCTGGTACTCAGCGGCGACCATGGAGATTTGGGAGGCCATGGATTTTGGAGGAGGGTTAGGAGAAGTTGAACTTTTGTACCCCGCAAAAAAAATGGGAGCGAACTAATGTGAAAGGACGGGACGACTGGGAGTGAACTGTTGTAAGGTAGAAGACGGGGACGAGTAGGGCGTGCGAACGGCGTGGGGTTGCTGGCTTGCCCGGTGGATAAACGGCTGCAAGCCCCCAAAGAGTTCTCGAGAACTATGCGGGACCCACTAGATGTCATGTCTACTAGACCCATATCGTAGGCCTGACGGTATAGCTTCCGCCTGTTCGCACGCCATGCCGGCGCGTGGATGTAACTTCACTTAATTCCGTCAAACGTCGCGCCTCCCACGACCTTCGCCTCCCTCGCGCGGTCGCGCCCTTTGAGACTTCGACCGGCTATAAATGAGCAATTTTTTTTGCCTTTTTTTAGACAAGCAATTTTTTTTCCTACACCGCATGCATGATACTCCCTCTGGTCCTTTTTACTCCCGTCAACCGTTTGCAAAGTGTTTGACCAAATTTATACTTTTTTTGAACACCACCTTATATTAATTAACCAGCCACACCAGTACACTCATTCGATACAATATTCACCACACAGGGCGGTACGTTAAATACAAGAATACCATCTAATCTATTGTCAAAGGTATACTTAGCGATTAAGTGTGCCACCTTATTGGCCGAACGGCTAATCTTTGACAATTGAAGATTGTTGATCAACTTCGAGATGCTCAACGCTTTCATCTTCAGGTCACGCATAGCAGACCTGTCATAGTCCCCCGATGCAAGAGACGCTACCACAAAAGCGCAATCAGTCTCTAAAATTACAGGATTATGAAGAGAAATACCTATGTAGAGACCGGCAATGCAAGCCCTAAGCTCCGCTTCCTCCACGCTTTGACAGGCATCAATGAAATCCCACGACCAAATTTATACTAAAAATATCAATATCTACAATACTGATTATAATGAGTATAAGAGAGAGATGATTATAGTAACATAGGTAGATACCGTAACATAATAAATGTGATGCTACTATGTGTCATGCATGGCAATAAATGAGACCACCTATGATACTAATCTATGATACTATGCACTATAGAGGTAGTAACATAGACTAGTAACATATGCATGTTACTAGTCTAAGTTACTCCCCACTATGACCAGCCTTAGAGTACCACTACCTCCCTCCTAGTTTAAAGGGCTCGATTCAAAAATTTCACCTACTCTTAGCAAGATAGTAGAGGCGGTGGAATAGTTTTTGAAGTCTGCAAAAGTACTCAACTAGTCCTGTCGTTCTTCACAAAAAATGTGTTTACCAATGCATGCATGAACACTATTTACTCTAACCCCCTCTCTTCTTTAATTCTTTGCCACATCAGCATGTTTGCTATTCAGGTGTGCATGATACCAGCTAAGATACCACCATTATGGCCAGCCTTAATCATCGCATGCAATAATTTAGTGCACCTTGAAATATGAACATGTGTGGGGCGTGTATGTTTTTAATGACTTGAGACTATACCTAGCCCGACATGCAAGATGACTTATTATGCACCGTTCCCCACACCTGCAGGAAGCCCATTCGTCTCCAAATCTTTTCCTCTCCATGTGTGGAAACAATATGCCTGCCAAACTCTCCTTCTCCCTCCGGCGGTCCCACCACTCCACCCCGTGTGAAAAAATCTGCATGCATGACTCTCCTCCCCCCACGCTCGTCCAATCCGTTGTGACCAGCAATATTTCCACCCCTTCGCTCCCCCGTAATTTACTCCAACAAATATGCCCACGTAGCTGTTACTTAACTGCAGATGCATTGGGTCACTGACATACGGGCCCAACAGGGGTCTGGCCCACATGTCAGTGATGCAACTGGACCTGCAGTTAAGTCAGTGCAGCTCAGTCCATATCTTACGTAGGTGTGCCATTGCTCGCTATAAATACTGCGCCTCCCACGACATCGCTATCTCCTCCCCCTCACGTTCACGTTCATCGCTATCTCCTCCCCCTCCTTCTCACGTCGACCACCATGGCATCGCCCCTCCCAAGCCCTAGGAGCCCCTCACTGCACCGCGCGGACGGTCACGCGTCGCCGTTTCGTTCCTCGCCGCCACTAGTCGAGGAGGACGTGTCGGTGTTCCGCTCCTCGCCGCTACGCGACGCATCGCCGTTCCGTTCCTCGCCGCCACTAGTCGAGGAGGACGCGTCGGCGTTCTGCTCCTCGCCGCGACGCGACGCGTCGCCATTCCGTTCCTCGGCGCCACTAGTCGAGGAGGCCGCGTCGGCGTTCCGCTCCTCGCCGCGACGCATCGAGGTGGACGCGTCGGCGTTCCCAATCTTGCTAGCGCGCGCACCGGAGGACGCGTCGGCTCCCCGCTATGAGGAGAACGCCGCGCCACCCGCCGAGCCCCCCCAGCCTTGAGGAGCTTTGGAAAGAAATGGATGTCGCCTTGTGGGAGGCTTTGCCTCCAGCAGAGCGCACCAAAATAGAGGCAGAGAAGAAGGCCGAGGAAGAGAAGCGCACCGCGGAACTAGCTGCCTGGGAGGCCTAGGTCACGTCCGAGAGAGTCAGGCAATTGGTTCTTTGGCAGAAGGCTCGTGCGAGGGCCGTGAGGGTGGCGGAGGACGCCCGTGCCGACGCCCTGAGTGCAGTCGGGCCCAAGCGCCTCATCTACGCTTGGCAGCACGTGGACCGGGTGCACGCTTCCTGCGAGGAGGAGTACCTATTGGCGCCGGATCACCACACCGGTGAGATCAGCTTCTCGCGAGTGGCGAGGCTGAGGAAGAGGCGTTGTGTCGGCATGCTGGGAAACGGCCACGCACCAGGGCACTTGTGGCGCGCCGCAAGTGCTCCTGCGAGCGCCGTGGCTTTTAGGAGGAGTATAATTTTTGTTTCGTAAGGCGATCTCATTAGTTTTGGGACGCAAATTATAAATCCCGAACGTTCAGGAATTTTTAGCGTCCTTAATTAAGTATGTAAAAGGGAAAGTTTGGAAACGTTGTGTATTCGTACGCATTTTGCAAGTACGTGCATATAGCACAAACTTTACTATATACTATCGCACTACACGTCTCTCTCGATATATGCTTGCCGACTGTGCTACTCCCTCCGTCCAGGTCAATAAGTCATCTTTGGTTGTGCACCGTGACCAAGAAGGAGGGAAGACTTATACACCTAGACGGAGGGAGTACTACTATTACTTATGTACGTGCAAATGCACGTTTTAATATTACGATGCGGTTTTTGTAAAAGTAGAAAAACAGCACTAGTCAAGCTTGTGAAACGATTCAATGCAAAACAAATGCAACAATGCTCGTTTGATTGTTTACTTTTAGCTTCCTTCTCTGTGGTTATTTCTCTGTCGTACTTTGTACGGAGTATCTCACTGGTTGGAAAGGCATGCAAATTCCCAAACCGCTTCCTACACCCTGTATCGAATTTTTTGCCTAACAAGTTGTGCCGTGCAATTGGAATTCCAACTTGAGTACTACTACTAGTAGGAGTACCAGAGGCCAGTTCTTTTAGGCTTCTAGATTAGTAATCCCATAAGAGCAAGTACAATAGAGCTGAGTCAGCGGGCTATAAGAAATAAACTAGTATATTTCTGCTTAGTTGGAGGAAAGAGAAGAGGAGAGAGAAGGTAAGCGGGCTCTTCGTGAAGAGCCAGCTCTAGCATGTGCTCCTAGGCACTTTGTGAGAATGAGAAGTGGGCCACATAATAAAAAAGTAGTACACTCTTTTGATCTATTATTGTACATGTTGGCTATAAGATGGGCTGTAGATGACATGGCACTGGCTTATAGCCAGCAGCTGGCTATACTATTAACCATGCTCTAACTACTACCTCCGTCCTGGTTTATTGGTACCCATTGTAATCTGTGTCAAATTTTGATCATAAATTTAACTAATGAAATGTTAGTGCGTGTCACATGCACTACTCCATCCGTCTAGGTGAGTAAGTCATCTTAGGCTGTGCACCGTGACCAAGGAGGAGGAGAAAACGAGAAACGTTAATGTTTATTTGCTAATTAATAGTATTGCATGCAATGAACTAACCACTGCATGTCGTGTTTGATATCTCAAGTCATTAAAAGCATGCACACTCTTTATCTCTTATTGGTTGATATGTCAAGAAAAAAGAAACGAGGTAGAAGTTAATGCACCGCGCCTAAGTGTTTTGGGATTATTTGGTTTTCGTAAGATGACTTACACACCTAGATGGAGGGATTACAATGGTGAGGAATAAACCAGTTAAATCTTTGGTCAAAATTTAGCACAAATTACAATGGTGAGGAATAAACCAGGACGGAGTAGTAGTTTAGAAGCCCAAATAAATGAGTGAGGCGCCTTATTGTTACTCTCCACTGTGACTAGTCTTGTGGGAAAAGCTGGGGAAGCCGCCAAAAGAATTGGCCCTAGGAGTAGTAGCTAGGGATCGAGTGTGCGAGATGAACCGGAGAAAGTAAATGCAGAGAGATGAAATGCAAAAAAGACGGAGGGATGTGATGGTTACTTGTCCGTTTATTTTACCAGGCCACTTATTACTAGGAGTGGTTGGGTTTTGTGATATGACGGCTTTACTGCCGCGCCACGAGCGGGGTGAGAGGTGAGACTCCCGTGCAGCGCCGCCCTCTACACTTGTACTACATCAGTCGTGGTTTATTAGTCCCCCATTGAATTTGACTGAAGATTTAACTGACAAAATGTTAGTGCATGTCAACAAAAACTATATCGTTGGATTCGTATTTGAACATAGTTTTGAATGATATAATTTTAGGTGACATGCATCAGCATTTATCGTACTATATATAATTTTAGTTCAATTTTTGGTCGTACTAATCAATAGTAGTAAGGTGCCCGCGCGTTGCACCGAAGAGTGAAATGCATTGATCGGGGAGTTGTTTATTTTGACAAAGGATGTGGGGGTCATCTCATGTGTAACGGGTATCGATAGGTTTCTTCGGATATTATTTCATCTCTAGAGCTCACAAACATCCGGGTGAAATAGATAAAAAAGTATCTTTTGAAAAAAAAAGCGTTCAACTGTTCAACCTGCATCCAAAACTTGTGAAGAAATAACACTTATTGTTCTTTGCAAGAAATGATCTTTAAGAATTAGTTTTTGAGTATCGATTGTTATACATGTTGGCTACAGATGACATGGCACTTTCTTATAGTCAATAGTTGGCTATACTATTAAGTAATATTAACCATGCCCTTATACACCTAGACGGAGGGATTAAATCAGGATGACTTGCAAGCGGGCAGAGGAGATGTAAGAAATGGTTCATCGTAAGTCTTTCACCAGTACTGTAGTAAAAATTCATACATGGAAGATTCTAGACTAAACCATAAACGGATACACTTTTATTCATGCACGATACTCCAATAGAGCAAGATCCTGCATGGAAGTCTCCACATGCTTAGACAGCGGATTACATTGAACGAAGACTAATGATCAACATTTAACTTGATAATGCGTACTTCCAGGTGAACCTCCTTGGAGTTCCCGTGCACCGCGTCAGCGGGTAAAGGAGGCCATGGGTTTTCCAAGTCCACATTGGCGGGATAGTCCCAGCTCCCCAGAGTCCAAGTCCGTTCGATGAGGCCGGTGTCGCCGCCCACTAGACCCGGAGGGGTAGTAACACTGACCACACACCCGTACATCGGCCTCGTGTCAGTGTCAGCGTCAGCGGCATCGCCCCTGACGCACATTACAGAGACGGGGCAGCGGCCTGCGCGGGCCTCGCCGGTGCCCACGATCAAGAGGAAGACGCTGCCGTCCTCCTGCGAGACTAGCAGGCGGCGGTGATCCTCCAGCGACTCCGGCATGGTGAACGGGTAGCACGTCTCGTACTTGATGTTCTCCGTCAAGGGCGAGCAGTGACCGCTGCACGCATCCGTGAGGTGATGCACCATGTCCTCCGGCGAGCCACAAAACGGCATCGGGCACTCATAGCAGTGGACGAAGGGCTCCTTGGAGGCGTCGACCAGGCCGTCCATGAAACGGGAGTGGCTGTAGGGGACGTTGCGCCAGTTGAATATATGAGCAAGTTAATACGAGATTTAATCTGAATAAGCACAAAATAAATCATGACGACTATAACAGAGATGAAACTAATCATGTGGACTAGCAGAGTAGTAGGATACAGAGTAGAAACATGAATTCTACCATGATTTCAAACAGGAAGGACAGAAACACATACAGTGCAACGGGAGCAGCACCGTTGGCGTTGAGGTTGTCGCCCATGTCCAAACACCACGTAGACACGGTCTTTGAGCACAGTTCGTAGTCGTTCCACGCTCGAGCATTGAAGTTTGTAACTATTTTAGATTAGAATATACTACTCCTCCGATGCTAGTATAGAGCAGAGTCCTACTCTACTACTCTACTCAAGCAAGTTAGGGCATAGCACTGTAGGGAGTACCAGTACTGTGATCACTCAAGCAAGTTGTCTGGCATCGACATGACCCTACGCTGCTGGTATGTGTCTCGTAAGTCAAGCGGCATGCCGTAGTCATCATCACCTGTCCACTTCCCGCAGCACATATTCGCTTCTCCATCTTTGCCCGCACATAATCTCGTCCAATCTTCCATCCCGCTAACAATGGCAGAACCGAGCAGCGTCCTCTGAAAGAGTGGCTGGAATTCGCTCCCCACAGAGGTAATCAAGCTCATTGTTTCACGTGTGGACAATCTCAGTACCATGCCGCTCGCCGCATGCTCGTCGGGGCTGTACCGTTTACTCAAAGCCCTCAGGCCGGAGCTTTTTAAGCCAGCTCCTTGCTTGCTGATGCCGCCTGATCTTCAGAAACGGCGTGTCACGCAGCATAACGATCGTAGGGTGGCGAGCATCAACCCCCTTGACTGCGATCCGATCCCCGTCAGCCTCAACTACATTAACGGTATGTACTGGGTCGGCATGAACACGTCTTGGATGGTGCTCGTCGACGGTCGCGGCAGCTGGATGCTCGTGGAGGTCTACACCCGGCGATTGATCCCCCTTCCTTCGATTAACACTACACTGCTTTGGCACCGCGACCCAGAATACTCGGAATCTTACTGTAGCCAACATGATACCAAGTTTGATTTGCTCAAGGTTGTAATCTGCCAAGTGCCCACAAGATCTGCGAATTATAAAGACTTCAGGCTAATTGCGTTCTTCAACCGCGGTCTCGCCTATCTGACAGGTCACTGCGGTAGGTGGATAAATCTGCACGTCCATCGCAGGATCATACATCCTCCATGGTTCTCTGATTCCATTGAACACAATGACTTCATTTACGCTATCGACTCCTTCTATGGCTGGACGTATTGCTGGCCTACTCCAGTCATCACTACAAACGGCTGTTACAGCAGTATGTTACTTTCCTATGATATCATGATGGCTTGCTTATATTACTGTCAACATTTGCTGAAAAAATATTCATGCTCATAACATGCTGTTCTTAAGATTGACTAAATCAAGAGCCCTTTTTTATTTGACTCCAACTTGATATGATGTTGTAGGCCGCCTGGTGTCCCTACCCTTCCTAATCCCAGAACCTTTCAAAGAAAAGCAGCATGGCAGTTGCAGGTGGTTCCTGGCTCGATCAGACGATGGCGAATGATTGATGATCGTTCGCACGTACCGGACATGTTGTTTTGCAGAATACAATCACAGTCACTGCGAGGTCTTTGAGCAGGATCCCAGCTTCTCTGGGCCTTCAGGAATTTTTGACTGGAGGCTGGTAAGTAGCCTTGGTACACGCTCTCTGTTTGTCAGACTGATTTATCTGATTAACCAGGAGATAACCGACGGCAAGGATCATGATGGCAGCGCGGTTTTGTTCATCAGGCAAAACTGTGTGTACACAGCGTACCATGCGTCTCTGCATGCACCATACCCTGATATGTGTCGCCACGCTCTGCAGCCCAAAGTAGGAGAGAGGGTCGCAAGTATCAGACTTCGACCTGCTGGCTGGAGTTTCCCCCGTCAGGCACCCATCTGGTTCAAGCCGTCAGCCAATCTCCACAGCTTAATAAATAGTAACGTCTAACTGAGCCAGTTAGTTAGATGCGTACACTTGGTGTAGTAGGATCTTTATTTAGTTTGATGCATACACTTGTTCTTTTTTGGTAGCCATTTTGTAATGATGGCTGATGTTTGGTTTGGAAGAGAGAGCTGCGTCTTCACTCTTCTGGCCTGCTTATTGCTTCTGTTGCACCCCCAGCCCTGGTTGCTGCTGTTGCTGCTGCTGTTTTCAATGTACAATCAGTAGTATATTTCGTCTGTTGGTTGAATAAATGTGTTGTTAGAACGACAAACACAATGTTTTGGAAGTCGTTGCACGGTTCGATCCTTTAGTGCCCCGTACCATACGTAGTGTATACTATTTTTCGCACGGAACACATTTTCCACTTGTTGATAACATGCAGCCCACTGATGAAGGCCCAATAGAGAAGCCCGTAATTAACTGGAAGGGAGGCTCTCACATGAATCCGGCCCAGGTACATGCTCATGTTCCCCTAAACATAAATAAGTAAATAAATAAATAAAGCTAAATGCTCATGCACCAGTTCTTTGGGAAAATAGGTAGCCCAGTATTTCTTTTTGAAAAATACCCAAGCTAGGCCTATTTGTTTTCTCCGAATTACTGGGCTGCAAATCTTTCAAGACGAGGAGGGATGCATTCCGGCCTGGCTTAAGAGTATGGTCAATGTCTGTTAAAAGTAATATCAAAAGGGGTTGAAAATTCAAAAAAATTTATAGCAAATGGGATATAAGTTTCTTTTTTTGTTTTTGTTCTTCATTGATATCTTATACGTATTTCATTGGATTTAACATGACATAGAACTATTTTTTTAAATTTGTTTTAGTATGGCTATTAATTTTTGGATTAAGAATATTTCGTTCCCCAGCAAAAATTTGCGAATTTTCAAAATTTCCCACATATTTAGTTAATTTTTTGACCCTGGTACTGACTAGAAAATGGCCAGCTATTCTAAAAATGGAAAACGGGCTGCAATAAATTCCATATGAATTAGAAAATGAGTAAAAATTATAAAAATAATAGCAAATGGGTTGTACACGCCACAGATTTCGAGTCTGATTTGTTTACGCAAGGCTTTGTCAGTGAACACACGATTCTAGCAGCAGTGACTGTTGGATGTCCATCCAACGGCCGACGTGCTTCTTCAATCTCTGATCTTCCTGCTCCAGCCGCCTAAACTAGCGCCGGCGGGACTGCCTGCTCCCTCCTCTTGTGGCCCGCTGTGATGCCGCGCAGGCTTCCCCAGCCCACCCTACTCCCTCCGCTGGCCTTGCCGCACGCAATCAACTGCCTCCTTATTACGCGAAAAAAATGATTCCTCCCACTGACATCTGGGGCGCACCGGTTGGGAGGCTGACATGTGGGCCTACTAAGTTGACGCGTATGCAGGGCTTGTCAACTTAGTCAACAAACAATTCTAGCAGCAGTAACCGTTGGATTTGAATCGAACGGTCCTGCTGCTTCTTCCATCGCTGCTCTTCGTGCACCAGCCACCCAAACCAGCGTCGGGGAGACCGCCTGCTCCTGCCTCCAGTGGCCGGCTGTGCTGCCGTTGAGGCCTCATCGCCCCCTACTACTCCCACCGCTAGCCAGGCCCTGCGGCGACGGCAACCTCACACCGTAGCCGAACCAGTGAACCCTCTTACTCCTCTCCGCGTGGGCATCCACTGTCGTGTCTTCCCCGACTCAGCGTCGTCCACTTCCTAGGCCTCGCCGTCGTCCACCGCCTTGGTGCTCTCGGCGCGGCATGGTCAACATGGTCAACGACATTCCATCGGAAGAGTACTGTACGTGGAGAGGCTGACAACTGGGTCCACGGCCACAACCCAGTTTTTTTGTGATTTGCCAAGTAAGTCGCTTTGTCAGGCCTGTTGGGCTGCAAATCTTTCAAGACGAGGAGAGCTTTCATTCGGCTGGCCGAGAAAATGGCCCATCAGTAATGAGAAATGGGATGTACATTTTTAAAACACATCAATCCGGCAATTAGTTTCAAATATCTTTTTTTTTCATTTCGAGATTTTAAATTACATTAATTTTTATGCGTGGAGAATTTGTTGGATTTTATATTGATATACATTTATTTTTAAAATCAGTTTGAATGTGAGTCGAAATTTCAGGATTAAAAACAGTTTGGACCGCACCGAAATATGCAAAATTTCGTATAATTTTTTAACCGTGGCCACAATATGGCCTGTAATGCTAACAAAAAGAATATGGGCTCCAAAAAAAACCTTAATAATTAGCAAATGGGCTGTAAATTATTAGAAATAATGGCAGATGGGCTGTATGCTGTTTTCCACAGATTTGAGGCTTTCCTAAAAAAAAGGTTGACGCACAAGCACTGACTGTTGGATGTCCATCCAATGGCCGTCGTGCTTCTTCAATCTCTACTCTTCCTGCTCCAGCCGCTCAAACAAGCGCCGGAGGGACTGCCTGCTCCCTCCTCCTCGCGGCCTGCTCTGCTGCCGCGCAGGCCTCACCACCCCACCGTACTCCCATCGCTGGCCTAGCCATCCCTCTACTCACCCACACCTGCTGTTATTCTCCAGCGACGGCAGACGAACCAGTAAACCCTCGTACAGTCGTACTCCCCTCCGCGTGGGAAACAACTGCCGAGTCTTCCCTGCCTCCGTATCGTTCCCTTCCTAGGCCTCGCCGCCGTCCACCGCCCTGGTGCTCTCGGCGCGGCCTGGTCAACATGGTCAACGACCGACATGCATCTGAAGTGGACTGTACGTGGAGAGGCCGACAGCTGGGTCCACGGCTGCACGCAAGGAAATGCCTCCTTATTACGCGCATAATAATGATTCCTCCACCTGACATCAGGGACCCACAGAAAGGGCCTCTGTATTTCGCGAAAAAACGTTACCGCCGCTGACAGCTCGGACCCACTAGCTATATCTTCGCACGCAAGGAAGTGCCTCCTTATTACGCAAATACTCCCCCTGTTAGCTGGACCCAGTATAGTGGCAGGCTGACTTGTGGGCCTACTAAGTTGACGGGGACGGAGGGCTTTGTCAGCTTAGTCAATATGCACGATTCTCGCTCCCGTGACCGTATGATGTCCATCCAATGACCGTAGTGTTTCTTCAACCTCTGGTCTTCTTGCTCCAGCCGCCCAAAGCAGCGCCGGTCATGCCGCATGCTCCTGCCTCCCGTGGCCGGCTGTGCTGCCGCGGAGGCCTCACTACCCCCTACTATTCTCACCGCTGGCCAGGCCCTGCGGCGATAGCAGCCTCACACCGCAGCCAAACCAGTGAACCCTCGTACTCCTCTCCGCGCGGGCTTCCACTGCCGCATCTTCCCCGGCTCCCCGTCGTCCCCTTCCTAGGCCTCGCCGTCGTCCACCGCCCTGGTGCTCTCGGCGCGGTGTGGTCAACGTGGTCAAGGAACGACTTCCATCGGACGTGGACTGTACGTGGAGAGGCTGACAGCTGGGTCCACAGCCGCAGTAAGGAAGTGCCTCCTTATTACGTGGAAAATAATTATTCCTCCACCTGACAGCTGGGACCCACCGGACGGGCCACTGTATTTCGCGAAGAAAACATTTCCCCCTAACTGCTGGGACCCACCACCTACATCTTCGCACGCAAGGAAGTGCATTCGGGCGAAAAAAATGATTCGCCCCTTGACTGCTGGGACCCACCAGCTACATCTTCGCAGGCAAGGAAGTGCCTGACAGTCGGGACCCACCTGGTCGAAGCATACGTAGCGTTGTCATTCTGGTCGCGAACGTGTACGTACATATATACTGGTGGATGTAGAGGCGCGCACGTGTCGTAGTAGAGGCGCGTACGTGTCGTAGTAGAGGCGCGCACGTAGCATGTACACGTATGTACAGCGGCTAGGGAGCAAGAAAGAAAATACGGCCACGTATGTGCACATACGGGCGGGGTCTCGAACACCTACTCGCGCATACGTATGGCCAGGGCTCACGTACATGGCTGGATCGGAACGGAGAAACAACGTCGTCGTCGTGTTCATGGGGAGCCAACCGTCTGGGTCGGAACGGAATGCGTCGTCGTGTTCATCGGGAGGGCTTGGACGGAACAACCGATGGAAATGAGGCCTGGCGTACCGCAGAACGGAGGAAACGGCCTTGTGTTCGACCGGCCACGTTTGAAACGGGATCCTGTTCATCGGGAGGGGTCTGGCATACCACAAAACGGAGGAAACGAACCTCCTACGGTCAAAACGGGGGTCCTGTTGATCGGGAGGGGTGTGGCATACCGCAAAACGGAGGAAACGGACTTGTGTTGGAGCGCTACGGTCGAAACGGGGGTCCTGTTCATCGGGAGGGGTGTGGCGTACTGCGAAACGGGACTCCACGGGATACTGTTCATCTCCACTGTCGACCCCCTCCAGCCTCCACGGGCTACTGTTCATCCACCGTCGACCTCCTCCAGCCTCCACCTGCGACTGTTCATCCACGGGCTCCTGTTCATCCAGCCTCCACCACGCGCTACTCCACCAGCTACTATTCAACCAGCCCTCTCCACGGGCTCCTGTTCAACCACCCCTCCACGGGCTACTGTTCATCCAGCCCTCCACCGTCTACTGTTCATTCCGCCCTCCATGGGGTGGTCCTGTTCATCCTGCCCTCCACGGGGTCCTGTTCATCCAGCCCCAACCAGCTCGATCGATCGGGGTCCTGTTCATCCAGAGGCAACACCACGGGGTCTTGTTCATCCACCCCCACCGGGAACTGTTCATCCAAACCCCCCAGCAACGCTCGCTGTTCATCCAGAGGCAGCATCGATCGGCTTCAGTTAGCAGCAGTAGCGAAGGAATCGCTCGATCGGGTTCAGTTAACAGCCATCGATCGATCGGTCGGGTTCAGTAACGCGTGGCCTACAGTGCAATCGCTCGGGTTCAGTTAGAGCCCAACGCCTCGCTCAGGTTCAGTTAGAGCCAACGCCTCGCAGACACGCGCGTACGTGTACGAGAGAAACGCGCATCGCTCGGCCCCCGACCTCCCACCATAACCGGGAACTCCCCGAAATTTTCCTCGCCCTCGCTTCTACCATGGTTTTTTCCGTGATGGACGGCCCAAAGAATGTCATGCAGCTGCATCTCCGGCCCGCCCAGGACGAAAAGCCCATTTTCTGTCATGATTTTTTGTCATAGAAGTAGGAGCCCACCACATCTATGATGATACCGGGTTTTGTCACAATTATCGTCATAGAAGTGTCATATGTATGACAGAATTTTTTTTCGTTCGGCCCAAAATGTCACGGATGTGTCTTTTTTTTTGTAGTGTCACCTATGTAACGCAACCGTATTCGGACAACCGCATACATACCAGGGGCTACATCGTAGACCCACCGTAAAACTCCTATGGCTAAGTGAAAAGTGTTAAAGCCCTATAGTCCGATTGCCTAGTTCGCCGCACTCACACCTCCGTTACGGACCAAGACATTGGGTCAAGAGTGATCAGGTGCTATTCCGAACACCCCCGTATTATATGCGAGGGGGCCGAAGCCGACGACTGGCAAACTTTCAGATTCTAAAAACGGCCGCACAGGAGGAAATAAATTTTTAGATAAAGGCATAAAAATAACACAGCCTTAATGTATCATAATATTGTTCTCACAATTCCGGTACACTTATTCGAACATAATATCCTTCGAGCACTGACCCTCTATCAAGCGGGCGCCCTCTAGGACGTCCTCAAAATAATGCTTCGGCGTGCGATGGTCCTTGCCTCCGGGTGGACCCTCAGATGCCACATCGGTGGTCTTCATCTTTGCCCAGTACATCTTGACGCGGGCGAAGGCCATCCGGGCATGTTCTATGCACGCCGACCGCTTGACGGCGTCGATACGCGGCACTACGACGACAAGTCGCTGCACCAAACCAAAATAGCTATTCGAAAGGGGTTCAGCCGGCCATAGCCGGACCACGACGTCTTTCATGGCAGCTTCGGACATCTTGTGGAGCTCGGCCCACTGGGCCATCTGTTCATTCAGCAACGCCGCACGCCGTGTCCCATTGAATTGTGACCAGAAAAGCTTCTCCGAAGCATGTCCTTCCTGCGCTTGGAAGAACTGCGCCGCGTCGGAGACACTCTTCGGCAGGTCCAAGAACGCGTCTGGAGAACTCCACAATTGATTAAGCAGAGCATACTTCGGGTCGCCGAATTTAGTCTGTAAGAGAAAGGGCTTACCGGCCGCTATCTCCCCAGCTTGCCGGATCTCCTACCGAGCCGCTCTAGACTCGGACCGTGCTTCTCTCGCCTCTTGTAAGGCCTTGTCGAGTTTGACTGCCTTGGCTTTGTTATCCTCCTCGAGTGATTTGCATTTGCCAGTGGCATCTTTTAGCTCTCGCTCCAGGGTATATATTCTCTCCTCGCACTGGCGCCGAGTGGCCTGTTCGGCCTTTAAATCAGCAGCCGCCTTCACTGGCCTGCTCCTTGGCCCGGGCAAGCTCGGCCCGGAGGATCTCAACCGCGGTAGCACCATCTACAGTTATGCATGTTCAGTGTATAATTTTCAACTTCGTGCTCATACTATCATACATGCATAAGCGGGCTGTCCCAAAACATACCTTGTGCCTCATTGATCCGCCTGTTAATAAGCGTAATGTCCTCATCAGCTAACTCAAGTTTATGCTTTAGATCTGCAATTTCCGCAGCTTGGGCGGTCTCCATTGACATAACAACCTGTTTTCAAATTAATTATGTTACTTCCTGAGCATATCTTTTTGATCCTCTGATCGCCGCCCTGAGGAAATCGACCAGAGTCCCAGGGCTACTATCTATATAACAGGCGCATTTTGCATGCACAGAGCGGTTAAAGATATTACATTACATACCTCAAAGCCTCTCAGCAGGCCCGCGAAGGCTTCATTTAATCCGCTTCTCGCGGATAGAATCCTCTCAACTACCGTACCCATTAAGGTACGATGTTCCTCTAAGATGGAAGCACTTTGCAATGTGCCCATCAGTGTAGCCGGCACCTCCGGATTTCCGGAGGCTGCTGCGGGAGTGCGGACTCCCTTCAAAAGGGTACACTGTAGCGACCAGACCTCAAATGGTCTGTGCTGCTGTGCACCAGTGTCATCCCTGGATTAGTAATGCTGACACGCACAGTACAAATGGAGGATTTATAACAGAGTAGCAATCACACACTTATTACATCGAATATCTCTGAAGAGATTAAGTATGATAAACATGGCTTAAGGCCATCTAAAACGATAACAGCGGAAGACTTGGAAGATAAGTGAGTCCATCAACTCCAGCGGCATCACTGAGTATAAGACCACGACCTAAGGCACCTTACTCGTCGTCTGAAAAGTCTGCAACATGAAACGTTGCAGCCCGAAAACGGGTCAGCACATAGAATATGCTGGCAAAGTAACACATAGAGGATAATGAACAATAATAATGCTATACTACATGCATATAAGGCTGGTGGAAAGCTCTATGGTTACAGTTTTGCGAAAAGCCAAATTTTCCCTACTTCAAAGGAATAAATTATATTTAACTATCATGGTGGTTGTGAAACATTGAGATGGTTGACAGCATCTCAATCCCAATTAAGAATCATCATTAACCCAACAAAATTAATTAAAAGTAACATGGTGATGAGATTCACATGATAATCCAAGTACTAGATACTCAAGTTGTCCATAACCGGGGACACGGCTAACCATGATTAGTTTGTACACTCTGCAGAGGTTTGTGCACTTTTCCCCACAAGACTCGATCGCCTCTGCTTGATTCTCGCACTACATGATGTTTGAGAAACGGATGACCGAGACAGAGTCTTTCAGAAGTGTTTGCACCTTACGTATGGGTAGACAGTTACACCTACTTTCCCCTACATCTGCTAGTCTACCACTGTAAGAGTTCACACAACTTAGTCAACTATGCTAGAGCCCATAATAGCTTGCGGCTGCACACGGAAGTTTCTAGCATGAATAATCTCATGATCCCTTTGAACCTGGGTGGCGGTCCAAAAGAAAAACAGGCAATCCTGGAATACCCAGGTACCTCAATCCACCCAGATGTGAGTTTTAGTTGCCACCTTAAGTAAACCATTAATTAACAATCTCACATCTGTCATGGAAATCTCTCAAACCCAATCCACGTCTACAAGCATAGCATGGCAATATAATAGCAAACGTAGAAGTAACTCCCAAGGGTTTGATAATAAAACAGGTAATAGGTACTACCTCAACTACTTCCCAATACCCACAATTTAATTAGATCCTAATCATGCAATGTTTGAGGATTGATCTAATGCAATAAAAACTGGGTATGGAAAAGTATGAGCAAAGTGTTACTTGCCTTGCTGATGATCCGCAAAACCTAGCGATTCGAAGTAACAAGCGGCACACTCCGGGTACTCTATCGCAAACAAACAAGCAAACAATAAGTACTCATCTAATGCACAGGTAAAACTCGAATGAAAGATCCAACCAGAAAGTTCAACTTAAGAACTCCGGTTTGCAAAAAGAATCAACTCGAAAGAAGCAACGAAAGTCAAACTGCGAAAGAAAGAAGCTTCGTTTACTAATCTGGATCTAGGTCAAATTTTACAGTAGCAAAAACTTGTTTGAGTAGGTTAAACGGAAAGAGAATTTCGAGACGAAACTCTAGGCGCTTGAATCGCCTGATTCCGATAAACGAGCGAAAAGTTAAACAGAAACAAAGATTCGGTCAGAAATCGAATCTGAGAAAATAGCGCAAAAATCCGACGAAAAAGAAAAACGAACGAACGGTTAAAGAACGGACGTTCGTTAACAGACAAAAACCGACGAACGCGTTCGTTAAAACGAACGGTTCGGTGAACGCTCGCAAAATAATAAAACCGAAAAAACCGATCTAGGGTTTTTTTTTAAACGAATGGTTTTTTTTAAACAAAACCGGCAACCGAACGGCCGGCGAGGTACCTCGTCGGGGCGTGCTCCGGCGGGGCTCCGGCGGCTCGGGGCGAGGGGCGGCGAGGGC